>NC_030850.1:16998286-17061243 GCF_000208745.1 Theobroma cacao
ATATATATATATATATATATATATATATATATATATATATATATATATATATATAACCACTTCTTGTTAAGTTGGTATTTATCTGTGGATGGTGTTTATCTTTAATAACGTATTTTATTAAAATTTATAAATATTAAATTTAATCATATTTAAGTAGTTAGACTTATTGAGTTTTTTTTGAATGATATTAAAATACTTTATACTTTTATATAAAACAAAACTAATACTCAAACACTCAACTCTAAAAATTTTAAATCAATAAAATAATTTCTGTTTTTCATCATTATCCAAACAATTATATCAATTAATTTTAACTTTTAAATATCATGATATTATCTATTTTATAAATTATAATATATAAATAATAATTAACAAGGTTACTACTCAAACAAATTAATGAATTAATTGATTAATTAAATATTTAGACTTATTAAGTTAATTCAAACCAAGACAATATGGACCTCTTAATTCTTAAGTTTTCATCAGTGCCAAAATCATCAAATGTTAAAATAAATTAACATTGTAGCAATTAATTTAAATACCATGATTAGTGATTTCCTATTGTTGCAAACTTTAATCAACAATATGAGAATTATTTATTGATTAAATTTATTATGTTATTTGTAAAGTCAAGACAATTTTATATTCCATTAATGCCAAAAAATGAAAATAGTCAAATGTTAAAACTAGAATAATGTTACATCATTTAATTTTAATTATCATGATATCTTATTATTTCTAAGTATTAATTTTAGGTAAATTAATTGACCCATAGAATGGTATATGTATATATTCTTATTTAGTTAATACTTTTATGAACGGGAATTGGTATTCTTTTTAATAATATCCACTATTCATTCAATCAGACATTTGTCTATATAATTATATCTAGTGCTAATATTTATATTTGTGACCAAACCAAAATAAATAAATAAATATAAGATGTAATTCTGGAAAAATTGAAATACTACTAAAAAATATAATGACTGAAAAGATAAAAATAAAAAGCAAACGAAAAAAATACTAATAGAAAGTATATATAGATAAAACTATAGTATCATACAAATATCTATTAATTATTTCAAATTTCAAACTTTTTCTATTGCATTTTTATTTTAAATTTGTTAAATTAATCAATTTTATTGACTTAACATTTATCAATTTGCCATCTATTACCAAAAAAAAAAAACAAAGTTATTTATCGTATTTGAATTTGCAAAAAATGTCTATAATTTATATGAATCCCAAATGATCCAAAATTTACAGAAATCCAAAATAATCCAAACGTAAAATTAACCCTAGATCCAAAATAATCTAATCTCGAAACAATTAAACTCCCGAATTAATCCATCTAATTACCACCAGATAGTACGGAGAATATAGCTTTTATTTTCATATATAGTTAATTAATCAAATATTAGTGTATAGGGTTGGTGCTCAGGTCAAGTAACCGCAAAACAAACAACGATGGAAAAAGGGCTGGAGTTGTGCTTGGAAGGATCAAGTAAATAAAAAAGTGGAGAGTAATGAGAGAAAAAGAGAGAAAGAGTGAGTCCATAAAGAATAATTAAGAATAGAAGCCTTTTATACATGAAAGTGATCACTTTCCATAGTTATAAAGGGTATAGGAAAATTAATACTCATCAAACATATGGTAATTCTATATGTTATAACTTGTAAGCACCAAAAAAAAATAGTTACATATACATGTTAAAAGGCCATTGTTGATTTTGGTAGAGAGTTAAATAACAACTTACATGCCCTCCTTCCCAAGGTGCAAATACGACAACTTAAGTTATCATTTCTCAAGCTTATAAAAACTAAAAGTAGTGTATAGTTTAATCTCTAATCAATCATTGAAATTATATAATAAAAAAAACATATCAAAGGGAAAGCTCCTGCTCTACTATTCAGAGATTCTCACTTTCCTTAAAATATCATACTGCATACTAACTTTTTAATCATCAACAGACAACAGGAGCTGAGGAGCATAAATTAATAAAGCCTGGATACAATCATTATGCTTTGATCCACACCCAGGCTGCTGAAGTTGAAGGACATAGGGCCTAAGGGCCACCCTGCTCGGGCTAGCCATATGGTTCAGGTTCTTCATGTTTAGTTGGAGTGAAACATGAATAGTTCCACAATGCTTCTTGTGCTGCTCGCCTGCTCCTTCCCCAAAGGAAAAAACCTTGGGACATCACAATCAATTTGTGCCCTGACACAAAAAATATTTACATATTAAAGTAGTGATTCTCAGGTGGAAAGTACTACTATATCCGAGTCCATCAAAGGAAAATGATCCAAAAAAACAAAAAAAAACTAAAGAGAGAAAGGGATAATATTACATGATGTACTTTAGCTTATCTTTTTAATTCAATGGTGCACTATCAGTGCACTTTGTATCAAGTAATATTGAATTATAAAGTAAAAGGTATCGAGGTCAAGCTCTATATATATCAATAATATTTGGTTGAAGTTAATTTTGAATTTTGATATTCTTACAAAGTACAAAGTATAATACATTGATCCCAAAGACTTGAACAATTTATCTGTGGTGTGCCTGTATATAAGATGGGAAAGTTTAAAATATGGAAGAGAGAGTTGCACGAATGGGATGATCATTGTGCGAAAATAGGAGCAGACACAAAGAAGTGGATGGAGAAGAGTTTAGTTAAGCGGCAGGCAAGCCATGTCAAACCAAATCATGTTACATTGATGAGTGATGTTATAGTTTATTCTCTTGAAGCAACAAGTCTATCACAGTGGAACCCTTAATAAACAATTCCCACCTTTTCTTTTGTTTGTTTTTTTTTTTTCGCCAATTTTAGGGCTTTATTAAAGTAGGAAAGAGTTATTAGGTTAATGCACGATTACCAATGTCCATTGCATCATCCTCAATTAATTCTAAAAACAGAAGAAAATGTAAAGGTTGAGGGAATCTTTTCCTAGGCAAAAATTTCCCGCCAAAAACCCATTTTGACCTCATTAGGGCTTTAGCAGGGCAAGGGCATTGTGATGAAGAGGTCGAAATTGGTGGTGTTAATGAAACCAAGACCAATGGGTTTGAACCAAAGCCTACCCTACATATTCAATTAACAAAATCGTAAGAAGTGTATCTCTTTGATAATCTTTATGGCACTTTTAATGCATACTGAAATCATTTCAGACCACGTAACAACATGCAAAGGGCCAAATCCCAATGCATGATGATGCATGGAATAATGGTGCAGGCACTCCTTTTGGATCCTTATCTCCATTTTAAAAACCCTAAGGCCCTAGGGACTCTACAAACCCTAAACCCACCTCTTCCAACTCCCAAATATTTTCCCTTCTTTTTTTTTGTTTATAGCTCTATAATTACTTTTTTGGTATGGAACGCAAATTTCACAGCCCCCCACCCAGTCCCTTCCTTAACTTTTTACCCTGACTGGTTTGCTGCTTCCCAACTCCCGAGGGTGATAAAGAGCCGTACAATTGGCAAACGTGTGAACACCACACCCCAATCATGACTCCTTATTTAACTCCATACAATCGTTTTTTCACGTCCTCCCGCTTCTTTTAACCTTTTACCCGGAAAAATAAACAGTTAAGACCAAGCGTGCGAATAGAGCGTGGAGTGCACCGACCAATGATATCGCTTTGTTATAACGCTTGACGATGGTTTTGGATTTGGGTGGGCACCAACTTATCTCACGGCTACAGCGCCCACGGGCCAAGCTTTACGCTCTGCAACTTACTCTCAGGGTTCTCTTGAAGCAATCAGAGAGCGCGTGGGATACCACACCCGCTAACAAGAAGGTAAAAATAATCAAAGCCCAAGCCCATTGGGATGCTTGCAAATGGTGATCTACTAATAGGCATAATCAGCATGTGATTATACAATTTAAAAACTCACACAAGAAAACAAAGGGCACAAGCAATGCCTTTTGGGACAAAGATAAGGCCCAATCAAGGACTAAGCTACAAATCAATTTCACAAACAAATTCTGTCACTCTCTACTTTCTTCACAAACGCCAAAGATGCCAATCACATAAACCAATCATGAATGTAAAGAGTAGTTCTATACATATACACAATGTCCACCAGGAATATACAGACAGCTATACTTATTAACAGATGCCCCAAATCTCTACTCGCCAGCATGTCGGCTCACATATGACAAACATACCAGACTCGGCCAGAGAAAGCATGGAGGTTCACATTGGCATGCCACCACAAATAGATGCAAAGAACCAAAATGATATTTAATTAGGTCACCTAATCACAAACAAGCAGCAGCTTCCAACAAGCCAGTTGCCTGAGCTATCACACACCAAGGGCAGCTTCAATTTGAAATGAATGCAAAAGGCCATAGATACATATAAGCATGCAACAATCAAAGCGACTCCACAGGGTTGCATGAAATATACAAAATTGTATCGCAATGTAATGCGGATTAGATTAGTACCTTGCCTTTTCCCGCCCAATTTACACAACTAATTAAGAACCATGATCCATAAGTAATCCACCTGTCCATATCACCAGAAAATGACTTTGGGGGTTTTTGTGGACTTCTATATTCAATCAGTGGTTAGGGTATCATCTTGATCCCCCATGCTATCCATGTTGAAGAAATGAAGCAGCTAGATTACTGCTAGTATTATCCTGAGAATTGCCATACTGGTCCATTTTCCAAAATTTCTGAAGCATCGTCGGATATAACAATAGAAGTAGAACCATTCTCTAATTGTTCAGTCATCAGCCTCAACCTTCAGAAAATGCCACGCTTCATAAGCTCAAACTTGTGTTCTGGGGTGTGTCTCTGATTGAACCTTCCTGGAAGCTTAGGTCGAGTTTTATAGCAATCTCCACAAAGGTCAAAGCCTATTTTCTCCGTACAATCCTTGCATCTGTATCTATCCCCAACTATTGGAGACATCTGCTGGTACAAACTCAAGTATTATTGGCTTACTGCTGATTTTGTTTTAAACTGATAAAACAAAAAAGACTAGCAATCTCCTACTTTATTAACTCATTCTATCAGCCAACAGCTGGATGCAAGCTTGACATTCTACTGAGAAATGTAAGAACAACTTCAAGTCTCACTGCAAATTAGCTACAACCTTCATATCTTGCAAGTATGATGAACTTACTAAATAACGTTCAAGCAATGATTATCAAATAGATAGAAAAAGAAGAGATAAGTAACTCAATTAGTTTAGCAATTCAAAGCAATAGAACCCCTCATCTTTATCCATCAGGTCAAGCATAAATGTTACTTGAAAAGTTCTTAACAAAATCCAGCAAAAATTGAATCTTAAAGCACATAGAGAGCCAGGTTATCCTACATTATGATCTCCTAAAGCAATAAAATGCTATCATTACAAATTTACAATGTCCACAATGAATCAACAGACATTAACTAATAAGTGTTAGAAAGAGAAGAGAAGACACAGGCCAAAACAAGCATGTACATATGCACTAGCAATCTGCACTTCCACTAGACTAAATACAAATAATTTTAATTAGGCAAAAATATTTAGTCAAAATGTGATGACAGAAAATAAAAGGATGACAGTTTTTAAAACTTCTAGAAAAGGCTATGTTATTTATGGAGATAAAATGAGAAAAAATAGAAAAAAGAAGTAAGAACAAGCAAAAAACCAGCTCAATTGAACTTTTAAAGACACTGAATTGGTGTGACACCAAAACAGACACGCACACACACTCATTTAGGAGACAGGGACCAAAGTATTTACCCCACAAGCATCACAACCAACTCTTATATGTATATATGCGCCAGGCTGCACTGAGAAAGATGGATGGTCTCTTGAGGGCAACTGGAGAGGTGAGAAATCTTGCTTACCAGCTTCCAAGGAACCTGAAAACTTCAAGCATGGTAATAAGTAGTCTGAAATTGTGCAGGACTCAAAAGTTAATGCAACACAATAGTATCACCATCAAACTCCTTTAAGATGGATTTTACCAATATCAGTAATCATATGCTCATTTTTACACTTCAAAAATATGGCAAGAAACATAACGGCAAGAAAGGGGGTGGAACAAATGTTCTAATCCAGCTAACCACTAAATTAACCAAATCTTAACTTGATCGGCTCTCAAATAAGATAAATCAACTGAGCATTGAGACATACATGTGGTTGCTCTCTCATGCTTGGAAGAAACTTGCTTGAGCTGAACAGCATCTCTGCTCAATGCATATTCTTTGGGAAATTTAGCAGCCAAAAACTGATCAAGCGTCAAACAGACTTTTGGAATCCCCCTTGGATGCAAACCTTGACAAACTTGACATCTAAGCATTTCATCAGCAGGGATGATGATGCAAGTTTGACAATAAACTGACAAAGACTAATATCAGAACAAGTCCATAGATAACAGAAATCTAAAGCTTAGTGATGCTAATTGAAAAAAACAAAAATTTCAAAAGCATACCATGGCCACAGTTAAGAATAACAGGACGAAAAAGCAATTGCTTGCATGCAGTACAAAGCAAATCTGCAACTGAAACCTGCTCCTTTTCTTGGCGAGCAACAGGTTTTATCTGACTAAGATCTCTATCAGAGTTTTGTTTGGTATGAATTGTGTCATTATCATGAGCCTCTACTTGCCCAGCAGTTTTGCAAAGGTTGTCTTTGCTGGTAGCGTGAGAGTTCAAATATGAGCTAGACCGAAAACACATGGCAGAAGAATGTGCAGGATTTCTGAGGTAATTAAATTCTCCGTCAGCATGTAATTCACATGCATGACTGTTGAATTCTGGCGAGAAGTAGCCAGCTTTCTTTTCCTCATCTGGAGCAAACCAAGACAACAAGATACAAAGCTTCAGAACATGAAACAACATAGGTAAAATACTGCACAAGAAATGGTGAGAATAATCTTGTAACTATCTACAACTGTCCATTCCTTTTCTTGACAGACAATCCACTACTGGATAGTCAGGTAAATATAAACAGAACATTTGACTTCGAAAATTGGGTGACAAATTACTTATATTGAACTAAGGATAGTTTCATGAAATTAATTGTGCTCTTGAAAATTATACTCATAAGCAATACTGGTCGACAGATAAGGGCATGTTGAATTGATACTTGTCTTACTTTGCTTTTGGTGGAAATGAACAATTTCTTACTAGGTTTTGCCGGTAATTAACAATAAGCATGACAACATATTTGGAAGAACATGAAACAGAAGAAGAAACCAAGCTTACCTAGAATTTCGTCTGCCCTTTTCTTACACGTAATGGGAAATAACTTTAACAGCAAGAAGTGAAGCATTTGGCAGATGCCTGGAAAGTGAGAATATGGATTTCTACAAATAGGACAATGAGACTCGTATCGAGAACTCATTGATTTCTGAACACACCAAAAACATGCTATATGACCACAACCTGTAAATCAACAAAAAAGAAGTACTAATCGATCAATAAAAGAAAAGAAAAATAATGAAAATTCTAGCAAAATTCTTACGCATAACAATTGGTTTGTACAGAAGATCCCTGCGGAACAACAAAATGAGCAAACAGTTTGAGTATGGACAAGATCGGAAGAAACACTGGAAAAAGTGGTTTCTGATTGCTACTACTTACAAACAGACGCAACAAACGAAATTGTCTGGGATTTCTTCACAGTTGAGGAGAGCTTCAGGAGATTGATCTTCCATGAGACAAGTTTCTGACGAATCCATTGGATTTCCTTCCACTCTGAATTTTGGGGGTTGGCAACCCATCTCCCTCTTGCTATGTTTTATATCCAGTAGGGCAGGATATTTTGGACTGCCCTTTTGGGAATTAACTTTCACCATTCTACTCGCATTCTTCAGTTTAATGGCTTTCAATGTACTACTATAATATTTCTTTTGTAAAAAAAAAGAAGAAATCCTTTGAAACACTCATCATCAATGAAATTCATTAATGAAATTTTATTAATATTTTAGCAAAATAATACTTGTTATTTAAATTTAGTTATACCTTCTTCTTTTTTTCTAAGAAAGGTTATAAGCATATATAATGGATATTTTTGAGAGGTAAGAGTAGACAGATTCTGGAAGGTTCTAGACTTGTAATAGATTACATGAGCTATGATTTTACTCCATATCCGACACCTATACGTGTTACGTCCGAATATTTGATTTAATAATTAATACATTATAATTGAATAAAAAATAAAATTTCCGTACTATGTTCTTTTGTTTTTTCAATTTCTGTAAAAGCACAAACCCTCCTACGCCTTTAAGGGTCAGGATTAGTTTAAAATCGGGCTTAAAAGTGGCTACACAATTTGGCTGGAATTTCATCGGTTTTTCACACATCATCTTGACTGTGACCTGCTACTTGCACTCGCACCACCAACTGAATAACATTTTAATAATTGAGAAATCAGTCCTTTTATCAGTAATGGAAAAACATGGAGGTACCTTACGTATAATACTGACAAAAGGATATGACCATGGTGTTATGAATAGGAATAGTATGCTACCATTCTCACCCTAAGCCCACAAGCTACTACTAGATATAGCAAACTTACCAAGAATACGCAAAATAAATTACACACATTATATATTTATTTATACATCCACAGCTGAAACAGCTTCCACGCTTTGTAATTACCAGTTTGACCTCACTTTCTTCCCCAATTTCCATGGGACTGGAAGCAGTGCTTTTTGCTCCCCATGTATTCCATTTTACCACGTTTCTAAGGGTTATTTCCATAGCTTAACAGAGCTGTCATGACTTGCTGATGCAACCATTCCTGTGACAGGCGACTGCGCCAACGCTGAAACTATGTTCTCATGAGCTGGAATTGTCATGCTCTTATTCTCGGCCATGTTCCACAGCTCCAAGGACTGCACCCATTGGTCAAGAGAGGGAGACATTAGCTAAAGATGAAGTCAGTAAGAAATTCTCTATGCAACAATGAGTACGAAAGCAAATTCAACTTTGCGCATGCTATTCAAATATCATTGGTATCAAGTCCAAAAACTTAAGTCATTCAAAACTTGACAGAAACTTGAAATCTAATCAATGGATGAATTTCATACATAAACTAAGGACTAGTGAAAAATATATAGAGGCAACTATGTGGATTTGAATCTAGATTAACGTTTGATAATAAAGCAAAATAAGTTTCCCGTTAGAGACCACTCACTCACTAAGAAAGCATTCATGTTATGGTCATTACACGACTCACAAACAAACCTCCATAAAAAGAAACAGAAACCATTGATAGAGCACAAAGAATTACCGAAATTCCTCCAATCACCAGAAGAGTTGAATAACTTGGGTGAAAAACACAAGAGTGGAACTGGTTCCCACCAGAACTTAGTTCTTGAATGCACTCCCCTGAAGCCACTGACCACACTTTTACCAAGCTGTGACTCACAGATGCCAAATAATCTCCATTTGCATCCCAGCATATATAGTTTACCATCTCTGAATGCCCCTGTGGAAAGAAAGGGGAAAGAAGGAAAAAGAGATGTATTAATGTAGCTGTTAATTATGATGAAGCCTTTGTTTTAGATTTCTTTATTACATCTAAGCATTTCAAGAGTGGAAGAAAGTATGATCTTAAACAAGCAATACCTGAAAGGAAAATGTTTGCCTATCAGCTTCAACATCAAAGATAGAAACTACTTTATCTGACACTGCAGCTAGCAAATGTCCAATTCTTGGTTGAAATCTCACTTGGGCTGTACCTCCCTGCATCCGGAATCAAAGAAAAATAGTGACACAAAAAACAAAGACTAAATAAAAAAACAAAACCTAATGCACCATAATTGTCTCAAATTTGAAAGATTAGACAGGAAATGTAGAGTTTCTAACCTTGAACATGCGTGTGCATGAGAATGTATTAAGATTCCAATAGCGAATTTCGTTGTCATTATCACAAAAGCAAAACAGGTCTGTCTTCTTCGGATGGAAATCAAGGGACATCACAGGTGCAGTGTGGCCATTGTATGCTTGCACACAAAAGCTTGGCTGTAACAATGAACTTGTCAACCACAACAGCATAGAAACAATTCACACACACTTCATAAAGAAAGTCTTTCACAATGCCAGAAACCAACAGAGAAAAAAGAAAGTATCGGAACAGCAAAAGTCATTATTGCAAATATCTACAAAAGGCCTGAGATAGATCCATGGTTTAAGCAGAAAAGAGGAAAGATGATTACATTGGCTATATCCCATAATCGCACAGATTTATCAACAGAAGCTGTTGCCAACTGAGATGAATTTGGCCTAAAGCGTACATCTGTAATGACCAATTTGTGTTCTTCTGGAGTACTCTCTGTTTGCAGGGTATCCATATTCCAAAGCACCACCTAATGAAGAAAGAAATGCATGTCACCACATAAACTTTATAGTAAGTACTTATTATTTCATCAACCTCTGATTCTTATACATATGCCACCAGTCGAATAAATTAACCAGATAGAGGAGATTCCCAAGCCAGCTTACAAATTCTCTACAAGAACAATAACTTTTCTCTCATCCAACTCCCTTCTCTATTGGATAAGGTTCTATTAAGTCACCACTATTCGGAAAATTTTTTGCCATAAGGGCTAATCAGGTTTATCCCATATCTATTTACCAAGTATCCTCAATTTTGTGGCATTTTGAGCCCACCCACACATGATAAAGTTCATTCCCATTGTTTTAACACTGAGTGGATTTCCAAACAATATGTGAGGTGAAAGACTCTAGTTCTTATTTGTTATTCACTTGAAGTAAGTTATATTTATAAACTTAACACCAAGGAAAAAAAGTTGGAAAATGAAAAGAAATGAAAAGAAGTGTTGCAAGTACCTTCTTGTCATGCCCAGCACTAGCCAGCAACTTCCCATCAGAAGAAAAATGACAGCAAGTAACTTTGCTATTTCTGGTCTGTATACAACCAAACTCAGCAAAAGTGAAGCCTGACATGGAGAATTTGAGGTCAGCATAGAAAAAACCAAATGCAACAATATGTATAGACAGAAGATATATAAGACTTACCTTTAGCAGACTCCTTTTGGTGCTCACTAGGACTTTGTTTAACAGTTCCATAGATGTCCCTTCCATCACCTCCATCATGTGAAAGTAGTGTCTCCATATTTTCATCCAATGGATCAAACCTGTCTATGTCTTCCTGCATAATAATGATGCCATTAATTTCAGCATTTTTTAACTTGTACAAGAGAACAAGTGTTCAACAAATACATATTGATACAACTATTAGCTCAACCTAACAAATAAGTCTATCAGCTGCATCACTTCACTAGCCAATAAGATTTCATGTCTGAGCTAACAGGTAAAATTACCACACGGAGTTTGGTCAAATGATACATCTCATCTCATATATTGCTAGAAAAAATATAGATGATATCATTGGTGAAGCATGTGAATGCTTCTGTGGGTAAATAAAAATAGATACACTTCCGACACAGGCTTCAAAAGTCATTTCAAAGTTCGTAGATGGCCTACCAATAGATTGGAAGATGATGTAAGACCAGCTGTTGCATCTGCACCATATGTCATGCTTTTAGAAACACTATTAACATGCTGCAAACTGGTTGCAGTAGTTATTGCATCACCAGGTGTGTGAGTTGACGGTGGTGAATTTGGTGAAGGGCCAACTGTGTTTCCTGTGCCAGTGCTGTTAGCTGCTCCAGAAGAAGAGTGTTGTTTCCTTTTTCTGTTATTCTGCAACATAATGAAAAGTCATGGAATGGGAATTAGTTTATCTAGAAGTTAAAAAAAGAAAAACTAAGCAAAATCCAATAATAAAAGCATAGTTAATTGGGAGTCATTGTAGTTGCTAAAAGAATTTTTCTTGTAAAGTAGCTCACAATTTAGCTCATGAATGAGATCCTTCAATTAATTCTCATTGAAGTACAACCTGTAGCACTTGCTGCGACTGCTGCTGCTGCTGTTGCAATTGGTCCTGTTGTTGAGAGGAAGAATGTGACATTTGACCCATCTTCATCTGCTAAGAACCCAGCAAAGCTATCAGACACAAGGCATTTGCAAATACTGCATATTAACAGATAATGACCACCACAAAACAGCAGAATAAAAAGCAATGCCAACAAAGAGAGTTACACATATCAATGTCTATATAGAATTCGTAAGAGACATAACCCAATAATTCAGAGCGGTGTTTAATGAAAGCACATCAGTCCATACACCAAAATACACTACAAGTTACTGTGCACTTACAAACATGTAGTTCATGCATTCAATCAACAGACTAATAGGGTGCATTCATACATTAATGATACGCATTTTATTTATATCTCACATCCCATCTGGTTCAGTGTCTCCCCGCTCTCACACAGAAGTTAAAGATATTGAATATGCTATGATCCTTATTCTATTTAATTTTCTTTTTAAAAAACAAAAACTGACTTTCAATCATATGACATAGCTTCTCTATCTCTTGAAATAGTAAACCTTGATTTCATGAGTAGCATTCTCATATCAAGAATAATTTTAAACCTTTGGAGAACATGATTGCACAGGGCAGCATATGGATCCATCGTTTCTACCAGATTGACCATCTTTTGGATTCAAGTTACCCCTAGACAATTGACCAAACCTACGAGGATCAGTGTCCCCGAAGTTTGTTGAATTTCCAAGGTTGCCTTGTAACTGAGCTTGTGCCAACATGTGCTGTTGTTGTGATGCCAAAAGGAATTGATTTTGAGTCTGCAGATTAGGCTTTTGCATTTGAAAACCCAAACCTGGCCGTAACTGATCAATTCCCTGTACGATTTAGCAAATCCAATTGAGTTTGAAGTATCTATGAACTGCATAAACGAATGGAACAACAAGGACAGGAACGGGTGAGTGAAACTTACAGTTAGAGGCCAACCCCTTAATGGGAGACCAGAGACACTCTGACTCAGCCCTGAGGGCAGACAGTTGAGGTAAACAGGTTAAAAGCAGTAAAAAGTTGTGAACAATGCTCTAGCAGATCCAAAATATTAAGTAATACTATAAAGGCCCTACAGGGAAAAATGAAAATCCTATAACTGCTAGAACATTTTTGTCTCAAATTTGCAGCAATGTTCAACCATCTTAATCTTATGATTCTTATCTTTTCTTATATACCAGACATTGGTTGTAGCATCTTCATCTCAGCTATACTAGTCTTCATATTATACAGATGCTTAGCTTCCCAGCATTCAATCCCTTGGCTAATCTAACATTCTGAATTGCAACTAATGTACCTTTTCCAGATTAAATCATTTAGGTAATGCTTATTAAACGTTTCAGAGAAAGAAACTAAAGTGACCTTAATTTCCCCCTGTAAAATCCAGCAATGAATATAATAGGTACGATGCCTTCTTCTGACAATAAGCAAGCTTATAAGAGGACCAGTACAGGCAATTAAAATCTAGTATCTAATATATATTTATCATACTAAAAACTGAAGAAAAAGAAAAAGTAGTATGTCATCAATATTAAAAGATGAAACTACATTGTCAAAATTGCTTTTGCATTGGAAAAGTCAGGTAATATTACCGGCACCACCTAGTCCAGATTTAGGTTGTAAAATTGCCGGTCCATAGATGGATGAGGGATCCATAGGTAAGCTTTTTTGACTTCCACCCAAATTAACTTCACTTTTGATATCCTATACAAATCCAAATATTGTATAGTTTAAATATAGAGGAATTAATGACAAATGGAAGACTAAGAGAAGAAAAAGAAGAAGATACAAATAACATTAACTATAAATGAATGCAAAGAAGATAATCTGGGCAGTTACAGTGCTCAGTGGTGTTCGTGACTGGATTTGTTGCAAAGCTGCTGACATATTTCCAGGGCTACCTTGCACCAGCTGGCTGTATATACAAAATGTACCATATAAAAAATAAGAGATTCAGTCCAAATTAGATCATAGAGTGGTAAACTAGGAAAGAAAGTGCACAAGAGGATTAAATTAATCATACCCTTGATGATTGGCCTGTGTTTTCAGAAGGGCCATCCTATTGGCATCAATCAGCGCTGATGATGTCTCTGAATCCACAGAATGAGTGTGTTTCACACTTTCTTCATACATTTTCATGGCCAATACACTGGTTGATGACTGTCCCATCATTCCTTCAGAGTTAATAGTATTTACAGAACCACCGAGAGCAGGATGATTCGAGTCCCTTCGCTGCAACTGCACATTGCGGTTCTGCATTAGTTGCAGCTGCTGCATTTGTAGTTGCTGTTGTTCTCTTGCTTTAATTTGTTGTGCCTGTTTTTCACCAAAAAAAAAAAAAAACAGAGATGACATAATGATATAAAGGAACCCAGGTAGAAAGTAAATGCAAGTATACTTATATCAAAATAGAGGCACCTCTATGTAAGCTGCAGCGGCCTCAGAATGTTTCTCATTTGTCCTTGCAATAAATATGTCCCAAAAGACAGACCACCACTCAAAAAGAAATCCTCCTGGCGCATCAATTGCTGCAGAAACAATTCACATCTTAGGACAAAGCTTACCATACATGGAAATAGGAAATACTCCTATTGATTTAGATGAAAAGATAAAATAGCAACAAAAACAATATGAGACAACAACCATAGACTAAATGGTTTAATAGGGCATGCATGATCAACGCATTGTCAAGAACAGAATTAGCTAACAATTCAAACAATTCTGCTTGCAGTTTGATTTACACTAAACGAATTAGCTTGCAAACATTACCTACTGGATCTGTTGCAACCTTTCCTTCAGTCATAAAAGCTTTCGCAGAAGCATGCAACTTTCTTTTCAACAAATAGTCATGAATATAAACATCAAGCCTGTAGCATGAGCCAAAAAACATAAAAAGAAAAATAATAATAACTACTTGAAGCTACTGAAAGACAGTGAACAAGTTCAAAATTAGTTAATCAAATAATCACTTCAAAAGACAAAAGCTGTAACTATAAATTTTACAACTATTCTTACATCTTATCAGCTTCCCAATTACTCTGCGCCATTTTATTTTCCTGCAAAAAGAAAAAACAAAAACAAGAACTCCATTGCCTTAGATCTTTCCTTAATAGGCACTTTGAAAGAAAACACAAATTAAGTAAGATTTTAGAAAAGAATTTAAAACATTCAGCTTGCATTAATTTAACCTGAAACTGATTTTTTACATTCTCTTCAAAATAACAGCCAAAAAACTTTTTCTTATCTTTTCCTCAAGCTTTCTCAGCAACCAAACAATCGAAAACAGAAAATTCAATAACGTAATTAACAGTTAAGCTAACAAATCATTACCAGTGAACTGGATCAATGCTTAAACAACCTTTCAACAAGATCTCCACTTGACAAATACTAATTCAATCTAAAAAAATTAAAAGAGAAAACTAATTTCGCAAAACAAAAGATCAAAAAGAGAGTAAAAAAATATTGAGATCGTTATTTTATTAAAACTGACAGAATTATGCAGAGCTTAAAGTGATCTGTAACTGAAACCATATATACATATACAAGCTTGAAGAGTTTGCCAATTCTCTGAATTATTTCAGCTGAAGAAAAGAATTAATTTATTTCTTCAAAAAAACTGTGAATGATTCTTTTGAGTGTAACTGAAGTAGAACAGCTCGAACTTTAACAGTAGAAGAGAAAGAGAAAAGAAGAGGTTTTTTCTTTTTTTGCAGAATCAGGGAACATATAGATATTTAGTGAGAGAAAAGAAAGAAAATAAACAGAAAAGCTTATTCTGAAGAAACTTAGCCTGCGGCTCGGATACAGATTCTGTTTCTTTTTATAGTGTATTTGGTGTGGAATTTGGTTCGACGTGGAAAGTAACCGCTCTTTAGTTGGTTCGGGTGGGCCTAATCGGTCCCGGGGGGTTGATGCCTGGTTATGTGTCGAGCAAGTTTAGATGTCAGAGAAGAGGGTTTTTATGGTGCACGCGCGTGTTTGGCAAATGATATAGACTTGAGTAGGGAAGGAAGGTGTTAGAGGTTTAACGAGTGGCATCGGGGATGTAAATTTGGGCTGTTTTGCGGGGTTTTTGTGTCATGGGAATGAAGCATGAATTCACGTAACGCTCAAGAGGTGTCGGGATCTCAAGTTACAAGATGGAGGCCACACGATTGCCACGAGTTACAACTATTTGTTTTCCTTTCTATATTCTAACACAGTCATTTCATGTCTGTCTCATCGATAATGGAGTCAGCGTTTCGTGTTTAGACGAAGATAATGGGTATAGAATAATTATATTAAAATTTTAATATTTTATAAAAAAATAATTTAAAAAAATTTATGTAAAAATCATATAAATAATTTTAATTACATGTTAAATATAAAAATAAAAATATTTTTTTAACAATTATTACATGCCAAATATGAATATTTTTAATTGAGTACGACGATATTTTATATAGTTAAAGGTATTTATTATTAAATTAATGTTAAAATTTTGAATAATTTTTTTAATGAGAATAATTAATAAATTTTTTAAAAAATATCAGACATTTTATTATGACTTTAATAATAAAAAATATATATTTTAATGTTGTAAAAATTAAAAGAGTCAAGACAAATTAGATCAATTTATCAGTAAAACAATAAACTTTTGATATTTTAATTTTTTTCAACACTTAACATGGTTGAGAGAGCGTAAATACATTTTTTTCAAGCTTAATTATAAAGTATGTTCAATTTGAATAAATCTAATTGATAGCTTAAATGTATTTTATAATACTCAGTAAAGTCATCAAGATAATATTTAACATCAAACGATTCGAAATCATTTTGAAGGTTCAAAATCATACCAAAAGTGAACAATTTCACTACATTCTTATTAAATTTTGAAATTCAATTCCTTTAAAAGTGAATCAATAGCAACCAGAAATAAATCGACTCGACAATGGTACTCAATTGTAACATGTTATTAAATTATTGTAGAAGTAAAATTATAAAATTTTTAAAAAGTAAAAATATGTTTTAAAATTTTTTAAATTTTTAGAGGGACGGCCCCTACTAGCCCCCTTTCTTCCCCTCTGTACCTCGCCTAACCTTAGTTGGATTCAAAGTAATGGTATTTTTTGTTAACGCTATTTATTTAATAATAATAATAATAATGATAATGATAATTATATCATTAGAGAAGATAAGAAAAAAATGTAAAGGACATTTATTTCATTACGAATGAACATGCAATTTATGCTTTCACAGTAATTATTATTTTAATACATATATGTATATGGATGAATGATGTAAGTAAAAGTTTGAGTATATTTTAATAAAATGCACTAAATATTAAAAAATAAGAAAATAAAGAGTTGTGATTAAAACATTATTTATCGGTTAAGTACTTCACGATTTACTCAATTAGTTAGATGGTAATAACACATTAAGTTGACTGTTTTTAAATTTTAATCTTTTTTATTATATTTTTAAAATAAAATAAAAACTTTATTTAATTTTGAGACAGCTGTTTCAATTTACAAGTTACTTTTGATCAATGATTGAAATTAAACTTAGTACATTGCAATAAGATCAAATTTATTGAACTTTATGTGAAATTTCCTTTGGTTTTAACGCTTTTCCGAATTTCACTAAATTTGTAGAAAAATTGAAATTTCTAAAACTGGAAACATATTGATTGCATTTTATGCGTCCTAAATACAAATATTTTAGCATTAAAAAAAGAAAAAACAAATATATTTTTTTTTCTAAAGGACAAAAGAAAAGCAACTCGGAAAGCAAACGCAAGATCGCTTGTTCGCGCGCTGTACACAGAGTTGACACCCCACGTCAGAGCCGCGTTTGTTTTTGCCACGTATGACCGTCACCGTCTCGAACGTTGGAAACAAACACGTGGCACAAAAGGAGTGGATGGTAAGTTCTAGAAGGTCATAGAAGACCGGGAATCCAAACTCCAAAGTCGTCGTAGACAATCCGGGGCCCCCCAAACCGAGCAACTATAAAAACAGATCTTTCGCTTTATCTACGACCCGTTATCGGTGTCACGCAACGGAAAAAAAAAAAAAAAACCCAAGGGATCAGAACATTCGCGCTTTCCTCTCAGGTACGTTTCTCTGCCTCTCCGTACAGTTCCATTACCCAAAAGATTTGAAATCTCAATTCCCTTTATTGATTGTGTTTTTGGTTGAAATTTGAAGAATTTTGAATGTACTTTTGGTTTTGTTTGATGCGATTTTGTTGCGCTGTAGATGTGCGTGTTTGGCAGTGGAGCAATAAATGTTAATTTCGTTTTCTAATTTCGTGATTTGCAATGAGGGACGTCATGAGGAATTGACAATTGTTGAGTCAATGAATTATCTTGGGTGAAAAGCTAGGGATTTTGATTTGATATGTATGATTATCTGGATAGTTAGCTATTTTCAGGTCTAAAAATTTGAGTTTTTTTTTGTGGAAAATAAATATTGGATATTCACCATTGTCTAACACGAACGAATGTGCTGAAATCTGGTTACAAATGCATCAAGTTATGACATGTATGGAAAGCCTTGAGAAAAACGTGAAATATTTGCCTTTTGTTTGACAGAATATATTGTTTTAATAGGAAAAATTATGTGTACATTGGTCTTATTGGTCTGTTTCGATTTCTGTTTGGACAGGTTGTCTTTGTCAGTTCTATTGGAGGTTGGAATAATACTTTCTAGCAAGAGCTCTTTTATATTGAACTGCAGGGATGGCTGAGGTATGGAATCCTCCTCGTATATTTCAACTCCGTTTAATTGTTCCCTTTGCTCTGTTATATTCGCTTTGCCTATCTGCATTTGTTTCTATAGAGTGCTTTACAAGGACTTTATTTTATGATAAAGGTTTTATGAAATACTATGAACTAATAATTACTTTGGATTGGTGACAGGAGGGTCACAAGGTCACCTTGTATGTGTATGACTTGAGCCAAGGACTAGCCCGGCAGCTTTCAATGACCTTCTTAGGGAAGGTTATTGAGGGAATATGGTAAGCATTTAGTTTGAGGGGGTAAAGATGGTAGTATCTAGATGTGAGAGATTTTCTTCGAAGCCTAACATTTTCTTAAGCATGTTTCTTGTCATGCATCTGATATTTTAGCTCATAAATGGTTACATTGTAGTCCACTTCTGAAAGAAATTGTGTATTCAGGCCTCATAAAACTTGTTATGCATGTACAATGAAGGAAACATAGGAAATTATGTTGTCTTTGTTCACTGAAGTTTTGTTTTATTATAATGAAGTGTACACTGCAAAACGTATCCCCCACTTCAATATAGTTAAATGAGTGAATAACTCTTCAAATTAAAGGATTTAGTGGATAAACAAATTGAACATCCATTGGCAGGTACAGTTAAGAAGCATATATTGTAAAGTGTGAGCTAGTGAACAACTTAAATCAATAAACTAATTGCTAATACAGGAAGAAACATACAAATTAAAGGATTTAGTGAATAAACAGATAGAACATCCATCAGCAGGTCCAGTTAAGAAGCATATACTGCTAAGTGTAAACAAATGAACAACTTAAATCAATAAACTGATTGCTAATACAGGAAGAAACATACAATTTAAAGGATTTAGTGAATAAACAGTTAGAACATCCATCAGCAGGTACAGTTAAGAAGCATATATTGTAAAGTGTCAACTAGTGAACAACTTAAATCAATAGCTAGTTGCTAAAAGAGGAAGAAAGATATTTCTTGTACTATTTGTCAAATTTTGGAAGAAATTTTCTTTCATTATTGTTTGGAGTTGGTAGATAGTTTTGTACTTTCCCAGTTGTTTTTATCTTTTTGAGTCAGGCACTTGTAAGCTACGTCTGATTTTGAATTGTAATCTGTTGCATCTTTCATTCAATACTGGAATATATTGGGCTTGTTAGTTTTTATGTTGAACTGCATCAATGGATTGAATGTTAGTTTTTTTTTTTGAGGTTTTTCTCACCTATGTTATGTTAACATAAGCCAGGCTTGAAAGTTTATTTATCAATGGTTGTCTATTCCCCCCTCCCCCCAACTTTCTTTAACTGAAGTTGTACTTCTCTTTGTCACATAAGATGTTCTACCCCCACTTCCATTGTATTAGATGGCATTCACAGATGCATTGCTTAATATGCTCAATTTCTTAGTTTATTCATCTATGTTTGCTTGACAGGCACACTGGAGTTGTGGTTTATGGTAATGAATACTATTTTGGTGGAGGAATCCAGCAAGCTCCTCTTGGGACAACACCATATGGGAAACCGATCAGAGTGATCGATTTAGGCGTCACTCATGTGCCTCAAGATGTCTTTGAGATGTATTTGCGGGAGATTAGTCCCCGTTACACAGCTGAGACCTACAGTTTGCTCACTCACAATTGCAACAACTTCAGCAATGAGGTTGCCCAATTTCTAGTGGGTTCTAACATTCCAGACTATATTTTGCAGCTTCCTAACGAAGTTATGAGTAGTCCAATGGGTGCACTTTTAAGTAAGTTATATCTGCCGTCAATTTTTTCTTCAATTTATTGTATATCTTTGATGAGTCCAGAGGCATGTATGATGCAGGGACAGCTTTTTTAACATTTTTCATTTTAATTGTGGTGGATCATTGTTGATTAGTACTTTTTCTAATGTGAGATTGGCTTAGCTAGTCCTTTCCATCCAATATGATGATTTATGATATTGTTAAGAGGAACTTTCTTCTTATCTTACATGAATAACACTAAAATAGTATGCTTGATGAATAAAATTTACCCCTTGATGAATGTGCTCCATTTCCATTTTGGCAGAAAGGGGGAAAAACAGCCTTTTTTTTTTTTTAATTTTTTTCTGTCCTTTTCTAAATAGAGCGCCTCTTCAGTGAGCAGCTGGTTAATTTGAAGTTTTAGGGGCTCTCTTCAACTTACTAGACTTTTTGCTAGAAAAGAGGAATATGTCTGTGTTTATAAAAGTTTTCTGTTTCATGCCTATGAAGTTCAATATGTTGTGTGCTAATATGGCAAGTTTGTTTATACAGTGCCCATGATACAGAATTTGGAGACAACTTTGAAGGCTGGTGCTGTTCCTCAAGTTCCTCAATTCAGGCCTTCTGTATCTGCACAGCCATCTCAGCCCTCAACTGTTAAGGTGAACAGTTCCTCTGGTAGTGCTCAGGAAAAGGAGGTTGACAATAAGGTGAAAGCTGAGGTAAAGACATCAGAAAAGACAACAGCAGGGGCACAGGAGAAATCATCAACCAACAGAGCTGCAGCAGACCCTCTTGGGGATGCTAGAGCCAAGGTCCAAGAAGAGATAAGCCGTGAATTTGCCACAATCATGGCTACTGGAACGCTGCGTGCTAGTGAGGCAGCGGCACTGGCGACAAGGAAAGTGATGCAGAAATATGGACACTTGAATGTTGCTATGCCACAGAGTTAGAAACAGGGAAAACAAGAAAAATGATTTTTACAAATCCTGGAATTTGGATGTGGACACCCATTGACAAAGTGAAATCATTTATCATTGGACTTTTATCTTCATTTTAAAAGGATTCGAAATTTAACTAATTCAAATCTTTGGAAGGTCTCAAAGACCCAAAATTATCTGCAGGGACTGATTGGCTTATTAAGACTATTTACACCGTATTGATGTTTGGAGTAAAGTGAAGGGCATGTATGTGTTAGTTACTGCATCCAAAAGCTAGAACAGAGTTGCACAAATAATGCTACTAATAATGAAAGAAAACAAAGCAAAATACATCATTTGTTGAGTGCATTATTGATTGGTGTATGTTTTTCTGTTTGAAGAGTAAAATTCGAATCCTCAAACTAGCCGTGTTAGATCTTGATTTCAGAACTATATATTGCACAACAACTGTGCATGGACTAATAATTCTGAGAGGGAATGATTTCCCAACTGTGTGATGATAGTCGTCCATTGTTGGCAAGAAATAAAATAGTCATTAAGCAATAAGCAAACAAATGTAGGATCAAGGGAGGTGTCAAATCTTCAGAGTCTTGTATTAATGTCTGCTTCAATTTCAACGTGTTTTTCCCTATTTTCCTACTTCAAAACAAGTACACAATTCCTAGCACCATGATGGATTCTCCACGCTGTCTTCCTCTCGTAGTTACCAGAGTTCACAGTCAGATGAAAAAACCATCAAACAAAGCCCACCAAAGCCAATGGCCTTCTGAAGCTTGAGATGCTATCAATCCCGATCCTTTTGTATACATTTATTTCAGTTTTGCCACTTTGATTAAAAATAAAATATATTCTCAAAAGAATTAACTTACTTGAAACGTGTAGTAACTTTACAGCAGCAACAACATGTTAGTTAATGGCAACTGTTTCTTGGTTCAGTGATGGGATATGCTCTTCCTTAGTTGAACGCACATTTTCATTTTCTAGTTCAAGGGTAGCTTCTTTAGATCTGCCAAAAACATCAGAAGGGATGTTGATGCCTGCAAAACCAATCATCACAGCTGCAGCTCCAAGGTAATCCATGACATGCGGAGCATTGCCTATTATCGTATCGACTACTGCTGCCAATGGCACTTGAATAGTCAGACCAGCTGTTGCTACCGTTGTTGTGGTGAGAAGAACAGCTTTTGCCCATAAATAATCACTCAGCACATTGTCCAACAAACCTATGTATGATGAAGGAATAAAAGAATAAGACATACAAGTAGTGTCAAAGTAAAGACAAACAATAAATCCAGCGCTTGTGGTGGAAAGATAGGATTCATCTGCTAGGAGAAAGCATTGCATGACATAGTGTTCTCTGTACAAAAAGATTGACATCATCTAGTTGATCACATTCTTCTATGATTCTCCTTAGTGAAGGAAATTGCCATTGACTCTTTTATTTCAACTGTAAAAAATTAAAATAGACAGCCTTGCAGAGGTGACATTCTTCTATGATTCTCCTTAGTGAAGGAAATTGCCATTGACTCTCTTCTTTTAACTGTAAAAAATTAAAATAGACAGCCTTGCAGAGGTGGCAACATTTTATAGTTGCTCCAAACACTATCAGTGATACCGAATTTTCTCCTACATGACAATGATATTAAAACGTAAATAGTATCACTTTCTTTTTCTTCTTCATTTAATGAAAATTAGTCTCGAGAATGAATACTCTAGCTGAAATCATGTTGACTTAATGTTAAACTTCTTCCCCATCAAGTAAATGAAATGATATGACTCCAATCCAACAAACTGCCACTTATCTCTATTGCATAAATGCTGTTGTGTGCAACATCTGCAGGTTTCCTATGATGTGCAGTCATGAATGCTATGTAAAGATCACAACATTATGTCAAAGTGTGGATATAGCATACAACAGCGTTTATGCTTCTCTTTCCAATTATTGCTATTTTATATGATTAAAGACTTGAAGCAACAATTCACTCCAAGTATGTGTAGGAAGAGTCACTTTCCTTTGTTTAGAGATTATCCAACTTATTTCAAAATGGACTTAGAAAAAATTCCTTTCTATCTCCCATATTATTCATGCATTACAGGATTTTTGCGACAATTAGCATCATAGTGCAACTAACAATGAAGACTTCATAGGCACAAAACTATAGCATGAACTATTGAAGCCATCATCCACATATTAGAGGGAAGAGTACTATGGGCAGATTGCTAGATTCTAAACAATCATGCTGCTGGCTATACATTTGATTGGGTAAAGAGTTTCATATCCAATCATTTTCCAAACAGTTCTGCCATTTACGCTCAGCTTTTCATGCAATAAATGCCGCAGGATCCATCAGCTCCCACATAATTTTTACCCTAGATCTGATTGTTCTTTAGAGTGTGTGTGTGTGTTTTAAACACTTATCAAAACAGAATATACTTAAGATGGAAATCATAAAATTGTCAAGATCAAATTCAAATGATACATTAAATAGATCAGGACAACAGGCAATGTAGAAGAAATGGTAACACTTTATATGATGAATTAAAAATTACATGATAACCATGATGGCCAAGTTAAGCCACTTAATTGCTAGTCCTGAAGCTAAATAACAGCATTCTCCTTTTTAAGAGCAGTTTGGAAGAGCCAAATCCCTAAAATGGTTTTCTGAAAAGGAAGGATAATGACAAAATAAATGCTTATTAGAATCATCATGGCTTTCCCAGCCACTGATTTCTATTATATAGGAATTGGGTGTCACTAATGACACAGCAAATTGTTAAGATACCATCATTCACAAGAGTGAATTACATTCTAGTTAACAAACACTACCCTAGAATGTCACTGATATATGCTGATACATGAAGTCATGAACCTTTCGTTTTTTAAAAGCCTAACATATTAGGTAACTATAGACAATTATCTCATCATTTCAAGACAAGAAAGCAACTGAAAGTCAAAAGAAAAATTATATGAATTGAATACGAACCTTTTCCCATAATCAGGCCAAACTGCTTCCAGGATAGTGTGTTGAAAGGCTCTAGCTTGCTGACATTGAGTATAAGAGCGAAAGGAAGGAAAATGAATAGGTTGAAAAGCCCTAGAAATCCCAGGAATTGTGCCATGCTGGCACGACCATGCTTTTCATCATCATCAGACAACTTTTTACGAATAAGTGTAACATATATAGCATATAGAGCAGCCGAGAGAAGAGCCAGAATGTCTCCAAGAACAGGGTTTGAAACAATTACACTTAAATTCTTGGAGTTACTTGAGTCTCCCAGGCTGACAATAATAGTTCCTGCCATGCAAAGAAGGACACTTACAAGCTTTACCCAAGTGAACTTCTCACCCAAAAATGCTAAAGAGACCAAAAATGTGAAAAGGCTGGAGGCACTGCTTAAGATGGTATTAGACTGCATACACCAAAGGAAAATAACTAATACGATCAAAATGATGAAACATTTGTAAACCTGAACTAAAGCAATCACTGCAAAAACACGTATGCTTACTGTAACAGTAGTATACTTCAATGAGAGATTAAAAGTCAGTTGAGCCAGAAACCAAAATGGGCATATTAACAGGCTAACTTTAGCCACTCTAGTGCGTGTCCATCGCCCTTTTGCATCCAAGTCTATGTTAGCCACTTCATCAACTTCACCTTCACCAGGCAAAGTCCTCGTAAGCTCATTAGAACCATAATCCAACTGTGAACCATGACTGATTTCTCCCTCTTCCACAAGTGAGAATTGATTCGATCCATCTGCTTTTGTACCTGAAACACCCTCTCCAAGAAGGATAGCTTTCTCTGATTCTCCCAACTCTCGTAAAGCACTGTTCTTTTTGTTTCTCCAGAACATTAAACTTCCATAAGTATCTTCTATATAACGCCCGATTTCAACTAAGGGAATATAAACAATGAATAATGAATTGCAAATGTATGTTACAAGAAATGGTGAAACACCTGCATCAACAACAGACTGTACCACAAAACTAGCAACTATCCAGATAGCTGCAACAGCGAATATGTATAGCAAACCTAAACCCCATCTCCAAAGTTTACTTGTCATTTCTTTTGAAGCCATTACTGAATCAAACTAACTCTCAAAATCTCAATCTTTCCAGAAAGATCAAAACATTACACACCAAACTTCAAATTTAAGAATCCCCACAAAGGAGAATGTCTTTTAAATGGACTATCCAAATACCAAAGTCATTACTCACGTCAAAAAATTTGAAGTTTGCCTAAAAAAAAGACAAAAAAAGAAAAATAAGCAAACAGTGGAAAAATTGCAACAGAATGAATCCTAAGGTCAGTCTCATGTTAAGGAAAGCAAATTAATAGAGATTCTACAGAGAACCCATTTGCAAGTTCGTCAAATAAGCGTAAGTTATTATCGTATCATGCGAGAATATTAGAGACACAGATTAGAACTATACCAATCGTAATCAATCAGAAAAAGGAAAAAAAAGTTGAAAAACTTTTTAGTGCAGAACTATGAGAACCATAAGATATAGAAATTTAGCAAATAAATAAATTACCTTCCCCCGATAATGGACTTGAAATTGAATGTTTATATCGTCACTCACTACCTGAAGGAATTTCTTTTCTTAGTTTGGTTCTGTTTCTGAAAATTTTCGGAGAGAAAAGGAGGCTGTAAAGGGCCAAATCTGTAGGTTATGGCCCAGCTTATTAGCTCTTTGTGGCCGATATGTTGGAAACAAATGTCAAAGAATGAGGTGTGGCCTGCCCTGGTCAATCTAAAAAATTTCAACGCTACCGAACGATTTGAGCACAAAGAAACGTTACAATTGATAATAAGCACGCAATGAGCATAAATAATATAAAGCACGCGTACTCAAGTATTTAATTTATTAATTAGTGTATAATTTTTTTATTTAAAGAACATGATTCGAATAATTTTTTTTTAAATTTAAAAAAAATATATATATATATATAAAACACATTACAAACAATTAAAAACAAGTTGAAATAATTTCTCTCATTAAGAATGACAGTAAATAAACGAGAAATAATTTATATTGTATGTACATCCAATTGCCTTCTAACAAGCTCTTTAACCTATGTATGTACATCCAATTGCCTTCTAGCAAGTGCTTCAACCTATTCCTAGTCCCCTTGAAGAGATTGCAGCCTCTAAACCTCAGTTGTTGGAGAAGAGGTGACTTGATAACTATTAAGATACCCATTATCAATGTAGCCACCAAACTACTCAACTCGTTTGTGTTCTGGTAAGTATAAAGGTCTATGAACTTGACACATTTCAACTGAAACACCTTTTCGATAGAGAGCAACTTGGTAATCACTAGAATTTGCAACTAGAAGATGCCTTCCTAGCACTAGAGCAGGAAGCATCGTTGTTCCACAACAACTGTTAACGCTGCTTTCAGTAGCCAAGGCAAGGTCTGCCAGCAAAAAGCCTTCCTATAAGAATCCTCTAACTCTTTCAAGAAAAAAGCAACAATGTCGAATACATGTGGCAAATCAAAATCTTCAAAAAATTAGCCTTGTAGCATTTTTCTTGATATAAGCAGCTACATCAGGGCCACCATGACCATCAAAAACAAAATAGAAGAGCACTTGGCATTGAAGGCTTAAAGATAGAACCCAAATGAAAAGATACATCATTGTAAAGGGTTATCTGCTAAAGAGAAAGGACATATTGCAATAAGTAAAACGAAATACACTAGAGGCGACAAAAAAGAAGACTGGAATAGTTCTTTAAATGTAAGTGCTTTAATGGCAAGATGTGAGGAATAAGAAAAGGTGGAGAAAGCGGCTAAGCATGGTGGATGGAAAAGGTAACTAGAGAGAATATTTGAGAAAGCTTTGAGAGACTGTTGAGAGTAATCTCTGTTGAGTTTCTTATTATTTTTTGATTAACTCCTAACTTTCTAAACTCCCATGTTATACTAAATAGGAGTGGTAGTTGGTAAAAAGAGAATACTTTTAACAGAACACATTCAATCATGGAAGACGTGCTTGTTATGGGAAGAGCATGTTCACTATAAGAAGAACATTTTATGAAAAGAGTATGTTAAAGAACAACTTATTGGATGTTAAAAGAATGGGCATGTAGTTGGGTAGTAGATGTAAGTTTTGGATATAGGAGTAGTGACACTTGATAATGCGTCACGTATAATCTTAAGAAATGAGGAAAGAGTAAAGCTCATGTGATTAAAGGAAAGGTTAAGAGGAATTTTCTTAACTATCTTCAATTTGACCCACCAAACCAAACTCTCTAGAACATCCCAAACTTGAAGATAACTCAATGAATCTTACCACTCGTTCTGAGTTACTTTCACTTCCCCGTATGAAATAGTTGTTCCACATTTGTTTCTATATAGCATAATACTTTAAGAAACAATAATTAGCCAAAATTTAGCATTTACATTTTGCCCCATGTATAAAAATTCTTAAAAACAATTTTATGCATAGAATAAGTAATGCAAAGCAATGTTTTTATATTTTTCCTTCTTCAAAGAATAAAGAATAGCTTGCAAATTTATACATATTTTTTATGATCATTATTTTTGTTGTCATTACAAAATTTGCTTGCAATTAAGAACGTTTACTTGGAGCGTTATGGACTTGGGAACGTCCTTATATGTTATACACTTGGGAACGTTCTTAGGCATTACACATTTGGGAACGTCCATATGAGTTGCGCACTTAGGAACGTTCTATGCCTTTTGCACTTGGGAACGTCCTTGGGTATTACACATTTGGAAAATACTTAGATAGTTTTGCCTCTTGTGTGAAAATTTTATTATTGGGAGACAAAGAATTTTCAAGTATCATGATAGTATGATAAATTGCAAACTTTTATTAGATTACTATGTCATTGCAGGATTCATATTTTTTTATTGAAGTCTAAAATCAAGTAGCCTTAGTTACTAAGACAAGTGGAAGAACAATTCTCTTGAAAGATAATGGGACACCTGCATAGGCATGACTTATAAATCAACATGGTAGTAAAACAAAAGAAAACCTTGCATTAAATTGATTACTTGCATATTGATAAGGTGTTACAAAGGCTGGTTTTGCATTTTAAGATTGTTTGCTCTTAATAAAATTTTCATGCATAATTAGAATATTATGATTAATAACAAGTGAGGTTGTGTAAGTTCACAATGAAGACTTATCCCCTAAACTAACATGCTAGTTTGAATTTTGAATTCTAAAGTAAGGTAGGAGACATGATTGCTAGAAACATAATAGGATGTTTTTAGATTAATGAAGTAATTTCTTGTCATTAATATTGACATGTTCTTAACAAAGTAGATATTGAGTTCAAAGATTGTTTTTCTTAGTTAGGCAGATAAAACATGGGTTTATTTTAGATTTGAACACCTTACATTTTTTTTAAAGTATGATATAGGGAAAGTTCAAGATAAGAGTTGTAGAAGACATAAAGAGAAGTATATATATATATATGGAAAAACAAGAAGATGTAAAAAGAATTGTTAAGAAAATTTAAAGTGTTAAATTCCTACTAGAAAAATAATTCCTCAAAGTCTATAAATAGGAGAAAATAGTTTTGCAGAAATTCACAATCAACTTCTATGATTTCTTTTTAAAATTTCTTTGAATTATTAAGTTCTCTTTACAACAATATATTTTTATATAGTTTCTTCTTGTTTGTCTTATTTTCTATTGCAATGTAGCTTTCATAAGAAAGAAGGAAAATATTCTTTTTATTTTGTTTATTATTGCTCTAACATAGCTTTTCATAAAAGGGAAGGGTTTTTTTTAATGTATATGTTAACGATTTATATTTTTTTCTATCTATTTTGTTTGGCATAAAGATAAAGATAAACAAAATGTGTAATAGTACGTAAATAGTAATTATAATGCATGAATACTTATCTGGTTGCTTGTCGTTTGTGTTTATAGAAAATTTTGTTTTCCATCTCATGGCCAAGACTTGTTTTACGCCAAAAGTCCGATATAGTGAACATAGTAAGGCTGCACTTAGGAAAAGAAAAAAGGTACTACTACAACTTCTCTTTTTAAGAAAATGCAAGTAGGGAAAATTAGTAAAGATCATCATATGTCTAAAAATTGGGATAATGGTGTCATCAAGGAAGGAGGAGAGGATTGCTTTTGAGAAGCAATGCATGTAAAACAAATGGATAGGCATCCATGTGCATTTGTTGGCTATCATTGGGGCTGTATTTATAGTGAATGTGCTCTAGATAAAAGGTGTTCCATCTCAGAAGTGTCAGTATTGAAGTTTAGATTTGAACATGGTGAATTCCTATTTTCTGTCACTAAATTTGGATTTAACTCATAATGGATCCAAGGTTAGGATGAATAAGTAGAAAAAGTTTTAACGAATTCCGCTTGCATGATTACTCTCAACAATGCTAGAGTCCTTGAGGTTGTAAGAGTCACCACTGAACTCTATATTCGTAGAGAGATCATAATTGAAGTATGGGGTGTTATACTTGCAAGATGGAGTACTTTTTCGCATACCATGGTTATTGCTTAGAGAGAGTTTACTTTTATTTTTAAAGATGATAACTCTATGTTATAGAGTTATTTGGACTTAATTTTGATAGTAATTTAGCTTAGTTCTTGTAGTAAGTTTTATTTAATTATTTTAAATTAGTTAATTTAGGTGAGTCAATCTAATTTTAGTTAATTTTATGCTTAATTTGGTGTTAATACGATTAAGATAGGTTATTATTAATTTATTTGTATTTTTATAAGTGTTTGATGAAAGAAGAATTTTAGTGAAAAAAAAAGAGCAATTTTAAGGTGCAGACTTGTACTACACATATTTCAGTATTTCAGCTATAACTCTCTTTACAGTGCTTTAAATGAAGTGATTCTTAGACTATTGAAAAGATAAGAGAAAAATCTACAACTTTCATGGTACTACTTTACCCGTTCGGCTTGGAAGGTGGTCAAAACTCTTGTTGAAGTTGACACACTTTAGCAGTCCTAAAGCAATTATGATTTCTGTTAATTAATTGGCCAAAGCTGCGATCTACGTGGTTTGATAAGAAAATCTCAGCTAAAATTGACTTCTTTCTTCACCCAACTTGGCCTAACTTCAAAGTCCTATAAAAACAACGTCTCGGAGGACTTTGATTAGGGGAGAACAAAACACTAGATTGACAGTTGAGAGTAAAGCCACAGAGTTATTGAAGCTAAGAAGAATTTGAAAAATCCAAAGAGATTTAAAGATCAAAAATACAATTCTTGGTTTTTTCTATCTTTTTGTTATTCTTTTATTCTCTTGATTTTGTTTTCAATGTTTAAATTTTATTCAATGATGATGTGTGACTTGATAGAGAATTAATTCATTAATCTAAGATTATGATTGAACTCAATATGTAGTCTGAATTATTTATATCTCTTTTATTTATGTTTGATGAATTTAAGTTGTTTATTTTATTTTTTTCTTAATGTTTCTAATTGCCTAATCACCAATTAGATTGAATTGGAAACCTACGTTAAACCTTGACAACGGAGATTTTGGTAGACTTTGAATAGAATAGTGTATGATCGAATGCACTTAATTGATTAGGTGGTTCTATTTGCATTTAGGGTAAGCATACACTTATAAGTCATACGTAGCCAAATTTAAAGCATAAACTTAATGAATCTTTCTTCAATTTAATTTATATAGATATATAGTAAATTAATTGGGAGAGGTTTTTTTATGAGCAACTCGAGAGAGGCTTGTAAATAATCTAAAATTCTAGGTTAACAACTTAATCCATTAAACTAAGTTAAAAAAGAGAAACAAAATCAAATGAAGTATTAAGGGACATCATAATCTTAGGTCTAGTAGTTAAGTGAGTTTTATAAAATAAATTTACTATTTAATTTTAATTTCAATTTATTAGCTTAATTTTTCTTTCTAATAATTTTAAATTTAATTGTTTGGATAAGATTAATGTAGTACAATTTAGTAGTTAACAGTAAGAAGTAATTTAATTCTTTGTGGGATTGATACTCTACTCATTACTATATTATCTTTGTGATATGTACACTTGCATGGATAGAAAATTGAACAACAAAAAGACGTGTGTGTTCTTTTGAAACTTCCTTGTGCTGGGTGAGAGGACTTTTGTTCGATCATACTTTTTAGAGAAAAGGAAAGTGTCAAGGAGTTTTTTATAGACCTGTTTAAGAGCCAAGTTAAAGTTTCCAAAGAGGCTTGCTTCTCCATAACACACACCATCACATGATCAATATAATGTATTTCATATTTAACTATCTGCACCATCACATAATATGGAATTAAACATTATAAAATGTGGAAATGCTTCCATTTACATATTGTATAATATATAAACTAATGCATTATCTCATATAAACATGGATATGCACTCTCAAGTACTCATATAGGCTCTTGAGCCAACATATAAAATTTATATGTCAAAAGCCTATCAAGAAAAAATATTATCTTTTACAAAGTATAATGCCACCTTGTATCTACATAACCACCTTGTAGCATAAAAGCATAACATAAAGACCGACTCATCAACAAAACGTGACTCGACTCTCTAGGCTTTAAAATTGGCTTCTAAAAACACCTATCAAGAAAAGACTAAGAGCTCTTTTCTGTGACAAAGGTAGTAAGCTAATCATTAATATGTAAAATAAATTTATTTTACATATGTGAGTCATAAAAACTCTGTGAGTGAATACTAGAAAGGAACAAGTCAAAAGGAAGAGCTTTTGCATAAATCACAATTTACATAAACTTGAAAGTAACAAATTGCGTGCATTTCCTTCAAATTTTTTAAAATAATGTTGTCCAAGATCATTTCATGAGATATTAATTGAGACTAAAGTTGCATAAAAGTTTAGAATGAAATGAGAGTTGAAAACAAGTGAAAACCTTAAGAAAATGGAGTAAAATCATTGTTCTATACCTAAAGTATCAAGACTTATCTTTGGATTATCGATAATTTAATTCTACAATGCTCTATGGACTATAAGTATTGATACTTATGGAGAAAGTATCAATATTTTATGCAAAATGCTTCTTGGGGCATTTTTTTTACTAGGTATTGCTACTTCACTCATAAAACCTAGATTTTTGGGCATTTTTCTGCTTTTTCTACTTTTACTTCACTTTCTATACTTAGAAAAAATCATATAGCCTAAGATTTCACTTGGACTTAGCCATGTAACATCATTTTTTAACTACTTAACACATAAGTCACATTCATAACTTAGAACTTATTCTTTCCACAAATCTAACATATCTATTCATTGTAAATTCATCATGAAACCTACTAAGGACAATGGTACAATCCTCACTATCTAGGATAATCGAGGATAATGGTATGGTCCCCACAATCTAGAACATGCTATGAGTGGTACTCAACCCCAACTCATGGCTAAGTATAACTATTTGCACTTTGAGTGGAATTCCGCCTTAACCTATGGCTACGTATAGTTGTGTGTGTGGTACATGCCCTGCATCAAGGTCATCGTAATCGTATAGGGCATAATATATCTGTAACATGTAGAATCTTAACTTATCATCATATTTCACTATATCTCATAAGCATAATCATGCTTATATCATCTTATACATGGTACAAATTCACATATCAAACTCATAATCATTCTCAACATACTCATGTGCATATAACATGTTCATCTTATTTTTGTATGGGTTTGCATCCATCTAGACATACATGGATTTTGCATTCGAAACATACTATCATGGATTTATTTTGAAGAACACCATTTAAAAAGACTTGTCCCCCTTGTTAAAAACTAATGCCTAGTAGAGATATTTACATACTCGTATAGATTTGAAAAAAAACAAAAACCTCTTTCTAAAATATGGGATTTAGATAACATGTGCTATTATAAAGATAACATTTAAATCATGCAAGTCAAACAATTCAATAAACCATGCTTAGGTTTACATATTAAAATACTTAAAATGGTGTATTCATTCACATTGAAAACTTGACCTCTACTAACAAATCGACTGACTCAACACCTCACTCCACAACGATTCTTGGAGTTTCAAAAAATCCTTAAAGCATTTAACAATCATCACAATTGTTACTTAAGCTAAAAACCTTGTGATATTAACTTAATCTAATTTGAAACTTACTTGAACTTGTTTAATACTAATTTTCTAATTTTAAATTTACTGTGTTTCAACCAACTGATGCTATAAGTATTTAAACCTTTATTTCTCCTTTACCTTGGTAAGCTGCTAGTAAGAGAAACCAAAATAAAACCTTAGCTTCTTTGGAAAGAAACAAAATATGTTGAAAATGGTAAAAATCAAAGTTGGAAACCAAATACTTAAGGATTTGAAGTTGAGAACATTACCTTTGTCAATTCAAAACTCAAAACCAAGTTTAGGATCTTCAAAAATGGTGTTTTTGGTGAGAAAGGGTAAAAGAGTTGCTGAAAGTTGATAGAAAAAGTATGGACAGATGGCCAAGACTGAGAGAAGTTAGAAAAATACCTAAAAGAGAAACTTTTAGGCATGAAAATATTGTTTCACCCTTTTTATTTTTGTGTAAACAATGATAAGTATTGATACTTTTGGGTAAAGAATTAATACTTTTGTTCTAAGTTTCAAGTATCGATACTTGTTCTTCAAAATCCTCGTTAAAAGCTGTATGGGTAATAAATATCGATACTTGTTTTTTAGGTATTAATAGTTTTGTTCCAGAATGTAAAAATCTATTGGAAAACACATCCATTTAATTTATTTCTCTCTCATAAACATATACACTTAGTAACTTGAGAATTTGAGCTTTTTGAAAGAAAGCTTTCAAAATTTTAGAACTGAAAACACGTTTTAAATGCTCATTAAGTAAGATTTACCTTTTTATCCTTCATCTAAGGTAGAGGGTTTCAAAGATATCTAGTAACACTTTAGCTTAATCTAACTTTACAAAAATCATCCATTACCTATAACATCAACTTCAATTTCTCCGATGAAGAATTTATTCACAAAATATGGGCAATCACTAAAGCTTTGCCAAAGATTTCCAACATACAAAAGATGACATCTAAACTCTAAAGAGTTTGGGGACTCCAAAACTTCCAATATATACTATAAATACACTCAAAATACTCTACATTCTGCAACAAAACTTGAAAGTATAAATTGAATTACTTTACTCAATATGTGCTACATGAGTGCTAGAATCATTACTTGTGTCTTTGTGCTTTGGAAGTAAAAAAAGGATGCATGGAGATCAGCATCAAGAGCAATCACAACAACCATGTTATGCATGTTATGATGAATACTTTAAGTCGTAACACTTATATTAGTCTAAATATTTTGAGTGCTTTCAAAGGTTTTACCAAAAATAATGCATGTTTTGTTATTCTTAATAACTCCAAAAGTGGTGCTAGTATTTTGAATAACTTCAATAAAAACACTTGTGTTACTCAAAGTGTTTAGAGCATCGCTTTAGACAAATGAAGCAACCTGAGCTTGAGTAATCTACACAATAAACTAAATCTTTCAATAACTATTTGAACAACTTTAGCTTGATTAGCATTTTATCATTTTTTTACTTAACTTGAGTAGCATTTTATCATTTTTTTAACTTGATCTATCTTTTCCCTTTAAATTTGAGAAGCAACAAGAGCATCCAAATCAATTAAATCATCAAAGCATTTTTCTAATACACCAAAGCATTTTTCTAATACACCTTGTGCTCTAGAAAAAGTAGCAATACCCTTATAAGTTAAAATTTTGCATGTATCTAAGCATCCATAAGAGTTAAAATTCTACACTAGCTAATAGGTTTTAAAATCTTGAATTAAAACAAGTTTAACATTTTATATAAAGATCTCATATATAATGAGCAAAGGGAATAATTATACCTTTAGCAATCTTTATTGTGAAAGGGATGATTATTGAAGAAATCCCATCATTTAGACACCTCAAAAATACATGTCAAGCCAATCACATGATTAACAAAGTCACTAGCTCATGTTCATAGTTTGGTTATTTAAGAGGATCGCTCTTAACTCTTTTAGTATTAAACTTTTTACAAAATAATCCTAACTAATTGAAAAATTGTCCAACCTTCGAAGTCCTACTTTGACTCTTCTAAAATATATAAGGAAAATTTACGAGGACATTTTTCTTCTTCAAAGAGTTTGATAGAATGAAAATCATCTCTTTTAATACAAGAAAGTTTCAAAAGACTTCGCACATCTTTTGAAGTGAAAGTAAATTTATGCCAGGCTATAATCAAAGTATGAGAGAAAGTGTTTCACCTTGCGAGAATAACACGCCATATATCCATCATTCTCTTTTTATGAATGTTGAGTTTGGAAGTGACTTGTACAACATTGGGTATTTTTGCAATGAAGAGGACTTTAACATGAGCAGAATTCTTCAGCACTTTGTTTACCCATTTATCCCAACCATGAACAAAATTAGAACTAGAGCCAAACTTGATAATGGAAAGTGGAAACTCACTATGCTCAAACCTACACTTCTAAACCAACATCCTCAAAATACAAAGCCTTTTATGTGGAGGTGTTTCAAAATAGAGGTTATCCTAATCGTATCTAATGGGTTTAGACAAATGTTAATCAATCTGCATGACATGGGCTTGTTCCTAGAAACAATATTCTCCCCGTTCTCTAATTACTTCATCTTCCCTATTTTCAAGAACGAGGATAACTTCATTAGTTTTCCCTACTTGGATCTGTTTAAGAGCAATATCGCTTTTTATTTATAGTAGTTTTCTTATTAGTTCCAATTACAACAACCTCATTAGGCTTACCATAATTAATCATTAAAGTGAAATGAGTTTTGGCCATGCAGGGGAAAGGAAAAGTAGTCCTATAAACATCAAAGTCAAATATGAGATAAGTATACGTATATTATCTTATACATATAAAAATTTTAAAAAAGGCAACTTGCAGTATGCAACTTGGCAATTTGTCGCCTATGGCTAAGTTCACCACACGTAGACAAGCTTGTGTGCATGGAGTCCTCGCGCACAATCAAGCTTGCTACATAGGAGATACTCAGCCAAAACGCCATGATTCACAGACGTGGAAACGAATGTTAGCTTGTTGTCCGGTTACAGAACAACATATGTAGTGGAAGATTGAGAGAGGTAAGTTATTCTTTTGGCATGATTGTTGGATGGGTGATGAACCGTTGATTAACCTTTTCCCTGCATTTTCATCATCTATGACACAAGTTTGTTATTTCTTTAACAATGATGAATGAGATGTGGATAAGTTGAATAATGTGCTCCTAGAGGAGATGGTTGCTGAAATTTTGAAAATTTCATTTAATACATCTAGCACAGATGTGGCATATTAGGCCCTCACTTCAAATGGTGATTTCACTACTAAGTCAGCATGAGAGATAATCCGGCAAAGAGATTCGGTAAACTCTATGTTTAACTTAATTTGGCATAGAAGCATTCCTCTTACTATTTCTTTTTTCCTATGGAGATTATTACAGAATTGGATTCCAATTGATTTGGGGTTGAAAATTAAGGATTCCAACTTACTTCCAAATGTCAATATTGCAACTCCGATGAGTCTTTTTTTCATGTCATGTGGGAATGTCCTATAGCTACACAGGTTTGGAATGTTTTTGCAAAATTCTTCCAAATCTACATTACTCACCCTCAGAATGTTTATCAGATTATATGGGCATGGTTTCACTCTGGTGATTATACGAAAAAAGGGCAAATCCACACATTAATGCCTTTATTCATTTTTTGGTTTCTATGGGTTGAACGTAATGATGCGAAGTATAGAAACCTAGGCATGTATTCTAATAGAGTGGTGTAGAGAGATTTGAAACTTATTAACTAATTATTTCATGGAAGGCAGTTCAAACGATAGAAATGAAGGGGAGATTTATAGATTGCTCAAGCGTGTGGCCTAATGTTTCATAAGGCATCCCCACCTCCGCCAAAAATATTCTCTTGGCACAAACCATTAACAGGTGAGTTCAAGTTAAATGTTGATGGTAGTTCCAACATAATTGTCTAAATGCTACTGGTGGTGGACTTTTTTGAGATAATATAGGTACCATGATTTTTGTGTTTTCTAAAAATTTTGGACCTTATAATTCATTACAGGCAGAGTTAATGGCATTACATAAAAGTTTACTTTTATGTATGGAGTACAATGTGTCTAGAATTTGGATAGAAATGGATGCAAAAGTAGTAATACAAATGATACATGAGGGACATAAAGGCTCTTCCTAAGCTAGATACTTGTTGGCTTCCATCTGCAAATGCTTGAATGCTATTTCTTATCGGATTTCACACATTCATAGAGAAGAAAATCAGGCTGCAGATCATCTCTCCAATCAAGGGCATTCGCACCAAAACCTACATGTAGTATCACAAATCGAAGGTCAGCTCAAAGGTATTCTTAGATTAGATAAAATAAATTTACCTTATGTTCGTTTTAAATAATTGTAAAAGAGTAGTACTCCTAATTTAGTTTTTCTATTTTTACTTTGATGATTATTTAGAATCTTGTAATATGGAAGTGTCTCAATATTATGATTGTGCTCATATATATGCATGTAAAATGAGACTTCTTTTTAGGTATTTCTCTTAATTCTCCTCAGACTCATGTAATTCTGAAGGCTCGATTTATATCCACCTCCCCTCTGTACTTAATTTTTCCCATTATTAATAAAACGATCACAAGGTAGTTAGGCTCTGCGGGAATTTTCAGCATAAAAAAAAAAAAAGCTTGCTACATAGGAAGCTTTGTGCAAAAAAGCTTCCCTACATGCAAGAAGCTGCACGCTGGAGCTTCCTTATGTGCAAGGAATGTTGAAAAAAAAAAAAGATTTTTTTGGTTTCAATAAATTTGAATCAAAGATAAAAATTTCAAACAAAAAATTATTATGCCCTAACAAAAAAAATAAAAAAGAAAACTTACTTGCTCAAACGGATCTACAAAAAGAAAACCATTATTTTGTTCTAAATACTACTTTACTTTGAATTAAAATTTTTTTTCACAACAATTCTGTGTTTTTAGGCAATAAAGACTTAAATTTTTTTAAAGAGAATATTTAATTTCCTTTTATGTTTGATTTACCTCTTTACCTTAAAATTCCTTATTTTTTCTTTTCCTAGTGCATAGAAAATATATTATTTTCAGTAGAAGAATTTTCGTGTAGGGGTAAAAAAGCAAGAAACAAAAGAATTGCGTTGCGAAGTGTGCAAAAATGCTATGTTGTGTGACAATGTTGTCCTTTATACTAATGTTGTGTCCTGCAATAGTGCATGTTATTTAGTAATGTCGATCGCTGACCAATGTCATATCACATAAAAAACTATGCAAATTACAAACTTTTTACCTGAAAAAAATATTAATATATTTGAAAAGACCTATACCCATGATTCTTTAAGTCATGATGTTAAATATATTTTTCACTTTTACTAGGCTAACAATATATGGGAATCTTTCAAATCAAGAATTCTCATGGAAGGGGAAAAATATAGATATCCAATTTTGACTATTAACATATTATAATTCTCATATTATGAAAAGTTATTTAACAACAAGCACATTGCTATGCAAAAAGGAATGACAATTGACAAAATGAGTAGTATAGCTATATTAGCGAACAAAAATGAAAGTAACCTGAGACAAGTGAGAGGATTCACAATTTAGTTTCACCCTTGAGATGTTTTGAGAACTTAGATTAATGGCTCAAATATGAAGATAGTTAGGATGTTTTCCTTTTTTACCTTTTTCTCTTTTAGCCATGAAAAATTCTTATTATACCATTAATGGCCACCCATTGAAAAATCCATTACTCTAAATGGTCAACTATTAAGAAAAATTCATTACTCCACTATATACAATAGGGGTATATGTTTCTCCCTAGTATATGTAAGACAGAGCACAAGTCGATTGCAACTGCACAATCAACTAAAACTAATGATAATTATAATCATCGGCTCGGTTATTTGGTGTCGGTTGTGCTATTGGTTATAATCGACGATTTTGGGGACACCACAGTTCGGTCACTGAAGGAACTTTTTCCCTACTTGAATCGACCAAAAATAGAGGGACGATTGAAGTTCCAATAATAGACTTCATTAATTTCCATTTTGCTTCCTTATCTTCCCCCCCCTGAATCCCAATTGTTTTAGCCTCCTTTCCTTTGTATGAAATTTGAAACCTTAAAAATTAAAAACCTCCCCCATTCTTTCTTCCTTCTATCGACCCATTGTTGCTTGTTACCGTTTCTGCACCAGTTGCCTTTATTTTCCTTTCCTTACCCAACCATTTATCTTCAAGCCTCAAGGTATGTTGAGTTGTTGATTTTAAATTTTTATACCCAGATTGTATTGTAAGCCTCAAGGTTTTTTTCTTCAACTTTCAATTCAATTAAGACAGTTTATTACTTTGTGTGATACATACATACTTTTGTTTCGATTATTGTTTCTTTTATGAATGATTATTTGTAAATGATGGTACTCTTGAAGGTATGAATAAAAAAAACAAAGAGATATTTTAACTAAAATCTTTGTATGAACGAGACACCTTTCAATTAAGAGTGCATAGCAAAAAAATATATTTTTCATTCATATAAGTTTAGTAGCTAGCATACTCACGATATTGGTTTGCACAGCAGCAACATCCACTCTTAGATCTTTTATTTGATTTAGCCTTTCTAAAACCATAGCAAACCAAAATATAATCCATGAATTTTACAAGCAAGATCAAGGATGGAAATATCAACCATCCAAGTTTTTCAATTATTGCTATGGTTTGCTTGTCCCTAATTCTTGATTGTTGCTTTCTCTAGTTGTTTGTTCTTGACTTTTTCTTTTTTCACTTTTTATTTCACTAGTGGCTATTGTCTTTCTTGTTTTTTCCTTTTTGATGCTTTATCTCTTTTGTCTCGCTGGTGGCTATTTTCTCTACTGCTCTATTTCTGTTGGCAAAGCTTTCTTTTGGCTTGGTGGACTCTGTCCTACTTGTTTGATGCTTGACATTTGTTCTCTTAATAATAGTTCCTGCTATTCAAAAAAAAAATGATCAAGGATGGGAAACACAAAAAAAAAAAGTAATGGTTATTCTTCTAAACCCAAAAGTTTGGCATAATACAATCAAGTAAACCAATAGATTACCTATTAACACCTTTGTTTTCTTATGATCACCCTCAAGCTTTCTAACATTCTCTTACAAAGCAACAAAAGCAACAACACAAATGAAACTAACCTGCCTTATCCCATCACTTAAGAATTTAGCAATCACTTATCTTTATCTTGGAAGAGCTTAGCATTTGAGATTCAAATAATGAATCCGACAAGTTTAAGAGATTTCTTATTCGTAAAGTTTCTATCTATTCTTGATCTATGATTCAATATAAAAAATTATCATGATTATTGATTTGTATTTGATTAGTTGTTTTTTGCACCTTTCTTTCATCTTGGGGAAAAAAAAATCACATTTACATATACCTATTAAATCAATGAATTTGAGAAGATAAGGGACTTACTATATGCAAAGTGTCTATCTATTCTTGATGTATTATGATATATATTGGTTTAGGAATGATTGTAATAAAAAATGATCGTGATTTGTATTTGCTTATTCATATTTGTGCACCTTTTCTTCACCTTTTAAATTGCATGTTTACATTTATTTATTAGTACTAAATTACTCACACATTTTCTTCAACATTTTTTTTGCTTATTTTGTTTTGTTTATGCTTGGTACTATTATTCTTTTTCACTTTGGCATACCAAATTACATATATGATAATTAATTAATTATTTATTTTTGTAGATATCAAATGAAATTAATGCTATAAATTTGGCAACATCTACACCTCATGTTGATGGAAGTACTAATGAAAGTAATGCAAGAAGTGAAGCGGTAAACTCTAAACCACAGAAGCAAAAGGAACTATCCAAGAGGTCATCACTTATGTGGGATCACTTCACAAAATTTGTTGATGACAAAGGTAATCAAAAGGCTAAATGTAGTCATTGTGATAAGGTTTTATGTGCTGATACAAAAAATGAAACTTCTTCTTTAAATAATCACGTTAAGGTTTGTCCAAAGTTAAAAATGCTCCATGCTAGTGAGGACAACAATAAAATGGAATTAGGTTTTTCATCAGGAAGAAATGGGTCTTTAGGTAATTTGAAGTTTGATCAGGATACAATTAAAAGGAATTTAGTTAAGATGATCATTATAGATGAGTTATCTTTTAGATTTGTAGAAGTTAAAGAGTATAACAAACACATGAAGGGAGCATGTCCTAGATTTTATATATCGTTACGATGGACTGTTGTTAGGGATTGTTATAAGGTTTATGCTAAAGAAAAAACTCGTATGAAAAACTTTTTGAGATCATATCTTGGTAGAATGTCTCACCATAGACACATGAATTTTGGTATAAACAATTAATTATTTGTGTCTGATTGTTTATTTTATTGATAAAGATTGAAATTTGTAAAAAAAGATTTTGAACTTTTGTCTCATTACTAGTCACAAAAGTCAGGCTATTGGGAAGGCAATTGGTAGATGTTTGGTTGATTGGGGGATTCAAGAGATTTTTTCTATTATTGTTCATAATGCTAGTTCCAATGATGTTGCAATAGGACATTTGACGAAAAAATTTAATGTTGCCGAAACTAGTATTTTAGGAGGTAAATTTTTCATATGAGATGCATTGTACATATTATTAATCTTATCATGATTGATGGATTAAAGGATATCAATGACATAATTGCTATTGTTAAAGTGACAGAGAGATATGTTAGACAATTTCCTTCTAAATTAACCAAGTTTAAATAGTGTGTTGTTAGTGTAGGAGTTGATAGTAAGTGTTTATTATGCTTGGATGTGTGCATCAGATGGAATTTTACTTTTTTTTATGTTCGTTACAATTGTGAAATTTGAGAGGGTTTTTGCATCATTTGAGTATTGTGATAATAGTTACAAAAGTGAGTTGGTGAGGAATGGAGATGGGTGCCCAATGATAAAGATTAGGTAGTTGTTAAAAGGATTTTTCTTTTTTGAAAGAGTTTATGATACAACTATGAATGTTTCAAGTACATCTTATGTCATTGTCAATTCTTTTCTTAATTCTATTTCTAATGTGTATGGCATTTTGAGTAAATGGCAACAAAGTAATGATGTTGATTTGAAGTCTATGGCAATGAGAATGAAAACTAAATTTGACAAGTATTAGGGGAATGTGGAAAAAATGAATTTGGTGTTTTAAATTGTCTCGATTCTTAATCCAAGGAAAAAATTTGCTTATGTTGAATTTACGTTGCAAGATATGTATTCTCCCGAGCAAGATTTGTTGATGTTCTCTTTGGTGTAAAAAACAATGGATGAATTGTTGATAACTCTATGATATAGAGTTATTTGCCACATTTTGATTATAAAAAATAGTTAAGTCCTTGTGTTTTCAAGTTAATTTTAAGTAGATTTTATATTTTCTTTTATTTAGTTTAATGCATTTGAATTAATTTTAATTTTAGTAATTTGAGTTCATTTTCATATCAATAATCTAAATTTGAGAAATTTCTAATTTAGTCTTGATTTTGAAGGTTCTCAAGTGTAAAGAACTTCATGGAAGTGAAATATGCTAGATGGTTAGGTGTAAAATTTGTTAAGCATGTTACGATCTTTTTATCATAACTTTCTTTACCAAACTCCAAATGAGGTGATTCTTGGACTAATAGAAAGCTGAGAAAAAGGGCTACAATATTTTTTTTCATCACTTTGCTAAGTTTGGAGTGAAATGTTGTAAAAAAATTCATGCCAAAAAGAGAGTACTGCACTAAAAGAGCAACATAATACAGAACACTTAAAGGTTGCGGCTCTAATAGTCTATTTGCATAAATGATTTTTGGCAAGAAATTGGAAATAGGGTTAATTTGTGCTTATTTAAGGGGCTTTTTTAGAGAATTGTAGAAGGAGTACAGCAAGTGCTTTTCTGGAGATTTTGAGCTAAGAATCAAACAAGAGAACAAGAGCAATTGAGAGAGATTCGAGATGACAAAGCTTCAACATTAGTTTTTTTTATCTATTTTGTGTTATTCTTATTTTCTTTGACTTGCATTCATGGTCAAATTTCTTTGGATAATTTTTTTTTAGATATCATGAACTAATTTGTATTTCTAAGATTATGGTGGATTTCAACATGCAGTTTGAATATTAGTTTCTTTTTTATTTATTATGAATGTTTGTAGTTTTGCTTATTCAATTCTACTCTTAATGCTTTTAATTGCCAAATCAATAATTAATTGATTTGTGAATCTAATTGAAACTCAACAAAGAGATTTTATATTGGACTAAGATTTGAATAGTGTATATTCACGTCACTTAGGTGATTTGATTCACGATTCGGGTAAACATACGCCAATTGCCATATATAGCCAAATTAGAACAATAGTTTAAGGAACTTGATTTAATTGATTCCTATAGACATATAGTGAACTAATTAAGTAAAGTATTTTTGCAAGCATCTCGATGGAAACTTGTACATAGCTTTGGATTCTTGGTTAGTAAAACTACCCAAGAAAATAAATAATAAGATAAGCTGGTATCAAATGAAATGTTGAATGAACCCATAATCCTTGGTTTTTAGTCTATTGTCTTTCTCAAGTAAATTTAATTTCAGTTAATTAATTTAGTGATTATTTTAATTTCATTTTAATTAATTTTCTGTAAATTTTGGTTACTTAAATAAGATTGATTTGTTATAAAATTTTAGTATTTAGTAAAAATTTAAGAACAAATCCTTATGGGATTGATACTCTACTTATTACTATATTACTTGTTTGCAATAACGTGCACTTACGTGAAAAATCTTTTCTCTAAAGATCTAGTATTGAATATGAAGAGATATATTCTCTGTGGTGGATACAATTACAATTTTATATTAACTAGTTTGGCCATAAATGAGAAAATTAAAATGTGTCTAATGAATGTAGCTACAGCCTATTTATATGGCTCATTTGATATCGATATCTATATGAAAACCCTAAAAGATTTAAATTGCCTGAAGTACAAAATTTAAATTCTCGAGAAATTTATTCGATCAAATTAAATTATTCTTTATATGGATTAAAGTAATTCAGAAACATGTGGTATAATCACCTTCGTGCATATTTGTTGGAAGAAGGCTATAAAAATAATTCTATATGCTCATGTATTTCATAAAAGTGTTTAGATATGAATTTATTATAATTGTTGTTTATGTTGATGACTTGAACATTGTTGGAACTCCTGAAGAGTTATTAAAAGCCGTGGATTACTTAAAAAGAGAATTTGAAATAAAAGACCTTGAAAAAAAATAAAGATTGTTTGGGTCTTTAGATTGAACACTTGGCAAATAGGATTTTTGTCCATTAATCAAATTATATTGCAAAAATGCTAAAATAATTTTATATGAGGAAAACATATCCATTGAGTTTACCAATAGTTGTAAGGTCACTAAATGTGAAAAAAGACTTTTTTCGACTTCGTGAGGAAAATGAAGAACTTCTTAGTCCTGAAGTACCGTATCTTATTGCAATTTGAGCATTAATATATCTTGCTAGCAATACATGACTTGGTATATCAATTGTTGTGAATTTATTAGCAAGATATAGTTCTTCTCCAACTCGAAGACATTGGAATGGAATTAAACATATACTTCAATATCTCCGAGGAACAATGGATATAGGCTTATATTATTCAAATGCATCAAAATAAAATTAATTAGTTAAGTAGATGCAAGATGTTTATTTGATCCATATAAAGCTCAATCCTAGACAGGTTTCTTATTCAAAAATGAAGGTATGACTATTTCATAGTATTTTGTAAAACAAATTATAGTTGCTACTTCTAACTATGTAGAAATTTTAGCAACTCATGAGCAAGTCGTGAATGTGCCTGGTAAGATCTGTAACTCAATATATTCAAGAAAAGTGTGGCTTGTCAACTAAGAAGGAAATTCCATCAACGTTATATGAGGATAATATTGCTTGCATAGCACAGATAAAGGAAGGATACATTAAAGGCGATAAGACTACACATAGTTTACAAAAAATTCTTTTTCAATCATGATCTTCAAGAAAATGGTGACATTAGTGTTCAACAAATTCAGTCAAGTGACAATCTAGTAGATTTATTCACCAAAGCCCTTTTTACTGCAACATTTGAAAAGTTTTTTCCATAAAAGATTGGAATGCATCATTTTAAAGATCTCTATAATGCAGTCATTAGGGGGAGTAAAATACACACTGTACTCTTTTCCTTTATCAAGGTTTTTTCCATTGGATTTTTCTTGATAAGGTTTTTGATGAGGAAGTATTTCAAAAGCGTATTCTTGAAAAGAATTATATACTCTTTTTCCTTCACTCGGACTTTTTTCTCATGAGGTTTTTTTCTAGTAAGGTTTTAACGAGGCATATTCGTAATACAATGAATATTCAAAGAGAGTGTTATGAACAAATATGTGAATGTTCATTCTGTTATGACCCAAGAAATGCATATCAAGTCAAACAACTCAATAGGCAAGATACAAGAAATGTAGTATGATTTAAACTCCTAGATAGAATTAGATTAGGACTATGATTCAAGGGGTTGTTGGCCTATAAATAGGTCTCTCACTTCATTTGTAAATACATATTTGAATAAGATCTTTTTACTCCCTTTAAATACTTTCTTTCCCTCTAAGTACTTTTTTTTTATATTTCTTTTATAGTTGTTCTTTTCAGATTTATTTCATAACAATTTTTAACTTTTCAATTTATTTCTTAAAATAAAAAATAATAGCATGAAAAAAATATTATTAAAATATTTAAAATTTGTTTTTAATAAATTAGTTAAGTTGTAAAGAATTAAATTAGTTAATTTAAATTATTTTATAAATAAATTAGTTAATTAATTAATTTATAAACTTTTAATTATTTTTTATTTAACTCAACAAATAAAATTAATTTTTTTACACAAAACTCCACTTTTTTTTCTAAAAAAGAAAAATATCCAAACAGCCAAGGGTTAGTCTTCAACTACTGGGAAAAACCCAAATCAAAAACTCTAGTCCACAAAAAATTACTTCATCACTGCACTCTTCTTTCTTTTTCCCTTTTTTTTATCTTCTTTTTCTTTTTTTTTTTCTCACCTTCCTCCTTGCACCCATATTTTCCAACAAACATTGGCATAAAGAATCTCACCTCCTTCCTTGCACCCAACTTTTCCTACAAACATTGGCTTAATGAAAGCTAAAGGAAGAAGAAAAAGAAGAAAGAAGTCGAGATAATTTAAGAAAAAAAGAATTTAACTTTCCCTCAATTGAGGGAAAGTAACATTCCCTCCTTGAGCTAAGGGAATGTCGTTCCCTTAGCTTATTGTAATGTCTTTGCCTTTCCCTTAATTCAATTTTGACAAACCAAACGCTGTAAAGTCATTGCAACCATTTAAATTGCAAGAAATGTCTTCCATTTCCTTTGAACCAATGCCCCCATATAGTTTTGACAATTCATTCAGAGTAACAAGATTACTCTGACAAAGACAAAAACATTTTCACTCTTAGTGCTTTCTCTCTTTCTAAATATTCCCTCTCAAATCTTCTTCTACTTAGCCTTGTCCCACCTATTCTCTGTCTTACTCTACCGCTTACTTATTCTCAACCCTTTGTTCATCATCACCTACCGCAACAGTCAATATTTCAAAGATTGCTTTATTCGCCCTTTCAGTCTCCTCTTGCATGTCCTATTTAACTTATTTGCAACACTTCTCTCACAATCACAAAAACCTTTATATAGTTAGAAACTAATATGAAAAATTAGCCAAAAAAGCGGCCAAATCGGATTCTATAAAAACTTAATATGACTATATTTATTTAAATACTTTGGTGTTGATCTTTGAATTCATCATCACCTGCAACTTCTTGAGGACGAGATCATACTATTGACTTGAAGCTTCGACCGAAGGCAACTTGTTATACCAAGGGCTTAAAGCCCAATCAAACCAAGGCCCGTTAGGCCCTTTCAATAGCTTCTGGGCACTAGGGTAGACGTAAACACTCTTGACAATAAAGAAAAAATATTAGATAAAATATTTTTGACTGTTGTTAATAAGAATGCAAGATGTACTATCAAAATAGGTAGACACATATATGAGACAAAAGGCACATCCCAAAGGACATGATCTAATTTTTTTTCTCAATTTTATTCTTTCTCACATAAAAAGTCCTATTTGACATACACAGCACTGAGGGAATGATCGAAAACCTCAGATAACCCAGTTTTGCAGGTTTTGTCCTCAACTTTATTGGGAGAACCATCCAACCAACCAGAAAGCCTTCGTACCGGTCACATCCATCCTTCATCCCATTTTGACCTTAACACAACTCTTCAAAGGAAAAAATAAAAAAATACTTTTTTATATAACAAGTCACTCGGACTAATAATCAGAAGAGGCAACATTTTGCCACATAGCTATTTAATGGGGAAATTTTTTTTTAGCCCTTAAAAATAACGTATTTTTGTAAATAAATCTCCAGATAATTTTAACTGTTTTTAACCAAAAGAATATATTTGGGACAAAAATGCCCTTAATGAGCCATTTTCTGAATTATTGTCCAACTGCAAATACAGATAATTATTTTCCTTAAAAACATCCCTTTTTTTTTTGCGAAGCTTGCGCAAAACAAAATAATGTTGCATGAGATAGTTTTTCAGAGATTTTGGACATAGCATTCAGATAATAGGAGAAGAATGATATTAAACTAAACGAGAAACAACTCGTGATGAATCGAAAGCTTGGAGAATGATGTGAAACCAGAAATTCGTGATACGATGGTGAATCGAAAGGAGAAATATGTGAATCCAAAGCACGAAATGGTCGTGCTACAACAGGCCATATGTGAGATGGCTGTGGCAAGGCAGGGTTTAGAGTTTGTGAAACGGCATGTTGGGAATGTGTAACACAACATGGTGGGAATGTGTGGCAGGGTTGTGACACGGCAACGTTTAGAGTTGTGACACGACATGGTTGGAATGTGTGACACAACTATGACACGACAGGGTTTAGAGTTTGTGACACGCCATGGTGGGAATGTGTGACACGGCTACGACACGTTAGTATTCAGAGTTGGTGACACTCCATGGAGGGAATCTGTGACACGCTAGAGTTCAGAGTTGGTGACACGCCATGGAAGGAATCTATGACACGCCAACGTTTAGAGTTGGTGACACGCTAGCGTTCAGAGTTGGTGACATGCCATGGAGGGAATCTGTGACACACCAGCATTCAGAGTTAGTGACACGTCAGCGGTCAGAGTTGGTACACACCATGGAAGGAATCTGTGACACACCAGCGTTCAGAGTTAGTGACACACCATGGTGGGAATTTGTGACACGTCAGCGTTCAGAGTTTGTCAGACTCCATGGAGATTCGTGACACGGTAGGGTTTAGAGTGTGTGACACAGCATGTCAATTGATGGGTTACACGACATGGTTTGAAAAAGCAAAAAAAAAGGAGCAAATAACGAGGAAACCAATTGGACTTCAATTGAATGAATTCAACAAATGAATATTTATAGAGAAAATAGTGAGGCCATTTCATTTTATTTAAATATTTTCTAGAAATCGAAAATGTTTGTGTTCTTCCTCATTCCTCATTCCTCATTCCCAAATATAGCAGAGCTCTCGACTTTCTTATTTGCAAGCTTGACGACACAATGACAACAATGTCGGTTATCAATGAAGAGGTCAGTCGGTCTGAAAATAAAACTCCTTTTAAAACTTTCTTCTGTTTGTTGATTTTTTGCTGAGTTTGTGTATATATTCATGTTTTTTCAATATTTTTCAATTGTTTTGTTTAAACTATTTTCTTCCCGATTTTATGATCATACCAAAGTTTTAAACTACAACAGATATGACGTATAGTGGGTAAACTGCTTTTTAGGGTTTTTAGGGCAGTTCGTGTAACGGGTCAGTAATTGCACTGATTGACGTGTCACACGCCATGGGGTATTTTAGGCCAGCTCGTGTAAGGACACAGTAATTATAGTGATTGGTGTGTCAGCGTTGGCGTGTTACTACATTTTACGTTATATGCATGGTGTGTTACCATACTTTATGTTATATGCATGTCGTGTTACCACATTTTACGTTATATGCATGGCGTGTTACCATAGTTTATGTTATATACATGGCGTGTTACCACAGTTTACGTTATATGCATAGCATGTTACCACAGTTTACATTATATGCATGGCGTGTTACCGCATTCTACGTTATATGCATGGCGTGTTATCACAGTTTACATTATATGCATGGCGTGTTACCATATTCTACGTTATATGCATGGCGCGTTACCACATTCTATGTTATATGCATGGTGTGTTACCACATTCTACGTTATATGCATGGCGTGTTACCACATTATGGGTTAACTCACTCGTGCATGTGTGCCATGTTTTGCAGATGCAGTCCACACAGTATGAGGATCATGACAGTTTGCTTATTGTGCCGAGGGAGAAGTGGGCATTCAATGTCGCTATTAACACCCACTGTAAGTGGTCCCAACTTCATTACATCAACAAGTCCCTCAAAGAGAAAGGGGAGTACGATGCAGTGAAGCGTACGTGCTTCGAGTTGCTGCTGGACGTATATCCGCAAGGTTACTTCTTCGCTGGTCTCCTGCATAACATCATGATCCGTTGAATCACTATGATAGATTCAATGGAGCATGAGCTATGGTTTGCGATTGAGAAAAGCAAAGTGCATATATCAAAGCAGAAGTTCTACCTTATCACCAAACTAAATTTTGGTTGAATGCCGGATGTGTTCACACAACCGTACGAGGTTGTTACGGACGAAATTCATGCGCGATACTGGAACAGGCAGCAGATCATTAAGCTACAGGCCTTGCTTGATACGTTCTGTTAAGGCAACTTTCAATGATCGGGAAACACGATCAAGATGGCACTCATCTTGATCGCAAATTACATTTTGTTTGGTCAAGACAACTGTAGACGGGTGACGCGTTGGCTCTTCTCGTTGGTGGAGGACATCAACACTTGAAATTTCTTCCCATGGGGTCATTATGTTTGGAGGGTGACCTTGGGATACCTTTTGAAAGGGTTCGAAGTGCCTTCCTCAAACATGCATAAGGCTCGTTTATGGTACAACATTTACGGATTCGCGTGGGTGATACAGGTACTGTCACGTAACATTTTTCATTTTTCTTTTGACATAATAATTTATGGTTACAATCATTTATCATTTATAGTCTGATAATGGTTACATTTGACTTGCAATTTTGGGCAATAGAGACAATTCCAGCCTTGCGAAAGATAGTTGCCCCCTCTGCTCCGAAGGATGTCTACCCACGCATATGTAGATGGAAATGCAACCAGAAGCCAAAAGACTTCTATAAGGCAGTTAAGATGTTGGAGTCATCTCAGTCGGTGAGTGAACAGCTATTAATTTTTGCTGTGAATTTGTATAATAATTTTCCCTAAAATTTAATCACAATCCCTATTTTGTAATTGTGGGTAGTGAAGACCTTGGAGCCTACCCCGGATGAGGTAAGTCCGGATTATTTTGTAGACATTGATGTCCCGTTATCTGAGGGCCACCAATCGTGCCAATAGGGCACATGGAGGATCGGGCGGATTGGGGCTTAGGTGTGAAGGAAAATAGGAGAAACTTGAAGCACAAAAGAGCCATCAGTTCCATGAAGCGGAGGCGCACCACCTCTGCTGTCGTCGATGAGCTTTCGTTCCTGAGTTAATAGGGAAAGGTGACGACCATGGCAATGGTAGTGAAGAGCCGGTAAAGACAGTTCTAAAGGTTTGTAGTCAACAATTCCATATGTGATTATCGAATAACATATCTGTGTTTGTAGTTGGACCATGCGATGACAACTCCACAACCACCAATAAATCCTCTTTAGTCTCACAGTGTTAATGAAGAGCCGGTAAGAATAGTTATAATGGTTTATGTTCAACAATTCCGTATGTGATTATCAAATAACATATCTGTATTTGCAGTTGGACGATGTGGCGACAGCTCCTCAACCACCAATCGGTCCTGCTCAATCGCAAAGTGGTAATGAGCCGCCGGTAAAGATATTAAAATTTTAACGGGTAATGTTCAACAATTCCATATATGATTATTGAATAACACAGTAATATATGTTATTGCAGTTGACCCAGTCAACAAGAGTCAATGACGGAGTAGTCACGAAGCGTCAGCTGCGACGGATCATGCACCAGTATGAAAAAAACATGTTAGAGCTGAAGGCTTCAATTTAGTCGTTGACTCTAGCGATGCAAACGTTTAAGGACCGTGTCGTTGCTTGGATTCTAAACGGCCTGAAATCATAGGTACGTTATTCTATCTTCACTCATGTATTGGTTGTTTACGTTTAGTAGGTATAGTTTTATTTTTTGTTCTCGGTATATGGTTTATGGTATTATATGAGCTAACCGATTTTCCCATTTATCTTGTTATGTAGGGCGGTCTTTCATCTGATGGTGCTAGTGAGGACCATGATGATGTTGATGATGGGCATGATGATGAACCTAGTGTGCACATTCAAGATGACGTTGCTGGTGCTGAGGGAGACCCTGTTCCTGAGGTTGATCCGGTTATCGATGCATTTGTGGGAGGGAAGAGGGACCTTCACTCAGTCGTGGCGGAAGGAAAGGATCTTCCTCAGGCCAATGCATTAGTGGAGCCAGCAGTAGAATGGGACCATCTTCCTCAGAGCACTCTTGAAGCCAGCAGGTCACAGTTGTAGTCACTAGAGTCATCTGATGTCCATCATCGTGCAGAAGAAATTTCAGACCCAACTGAACTGGCTTGGGTGAAAATGGTGAGAGAATACAAGGCAAGCCTATACGTCGACCCCTCAGTGAGCTGTCAGGATTTAAAGAGCACAACGGTTGTAGCGTACGAAGCTTTCAAGAAAAACAAGTGCGCGACTTAAGCTCATAAATAACATTGCAAATATTGTTTTTTAATGAAACATTAATCCACCAAGGCTTTTCAAACTCATTCTGTTAAATATGCAGGCGTAACGTCGAGATCTTAAAGGATCAAGGGATTGACTTTTTCAAAACATTAGAGGATCCCAACGAAGAAACGAGTAGTGAACATATAGACGCATGCCTCAACGTACTTTGTAAGGCGATGACAAGGCCAAAGTCGAAGTTGTACACTACCCGTGCATGCGTGGTTGACACGATATTCTTCGTAAGTTTATTTGAAAATTTTTCAATTATGAAAATGCTAAGTTTTTTATTGCATTAAATGTAAGCTAATGTTTACATGCTTCACAAGACACCATCCATATGCTACACACCTCATTTCCAACTGAAGATGCCCAGTCGACTATGGTAATTCCCAATGAGTTGAGGGCATACGTGGAGGGTGAGAAGCCAATATACGTGAAAAAATGGGAAGATGTCGATTTCATCCTCGCACCTTGCAATGTTGGTGGGCATTGGGTGGTAGCGAAGATCGACTTGGTGAGGTGGATGATCAAGGTGGTGGACTCCGCAAGAACTTCGGATGCTAAGGATAACAGAGTGCGAGCAACTCAGATGACACCCCTTACAACATTTATGCCAATTATCTGCCACCAAGTCGATTATTTCAACAAAACACGTCGGAAGACACGAGATTTAACGTTGATGCCATTGGACATTCATTTTCCAAAAGCTAAAGTGCATTGGCAGCATGATGTGTCAGTTGCAGTATGTTCATGATAGGGTACATTGACGATATCTTGCAATCAGAATCGATCAGAGTTAAGCAGAATATGATTGTAAATATGCGTCACCAATACACTCTATAAATTTTTTCCAACAGTTGTGAGAGCGAACCCTAAACATATTGGCCCTTATCTGTATTTTTTTTGTATATACAATTAATTTTATTAATTTTAATATTCGTTCATTTTGTACATTACTTTTTCTTTCTCAATTCAAACATACTGCCTTTAAATTTTAATATTGTAACCACATGGCGTGTCACACAATTCGGGCATGGTGTGTCACCCTGAAAACTAGAACAAGTCAGCGTGTCATGCTAAGTATCTAGTTCCATTCAGTGTGTCACCATAATCGGGGCGTGTCGTGTCACCCCACAATACAGCAAGAAGTCAGCGAGTCACCACAGAAATTTGCATGCACTCAGCGTGTCACGCCAAGTATCAGGTTCCACTCAACGTGTCACCACAAGATGAGGCATTCAGTGTCACCCCACAATACAGTAAGAAGTCAGCGTATCACCACAGAAATCTACATGCACTCAGTGTGTCACGCCAAGTATTTAGTTCCACTCAGCGTGTCACCACAAGATGGGGCATGCCGTGTCACCCCACAATACAGTAAGAAGTCAGCGTGTCACCACAAAAATCTACATGCACTCAGCGTGTCACACCAAGTATCTAGTTCCACTCAGCGTGTCACCATAAGATGGGGCGTGCCAGTGTCATCCCACAATACTACAAGAAGTCAGCGTGTCACCATAGAAATCTACATGCCCTCAGCGTGTCACTCAAAAAATCTGGTTCCACTCAGTGTGTCACTACAGAAATCTGCATGCACTCAACGTGTTGACTTAGCATAATATATTTTTCAAGAATTTTCATTCTTATATTTCAATTTTATTTTTAAAATGTTTTAATTTAATAAAAATTCATTATTATGATTCATAGATCAAATTTGATTAAATGATCCATAAATTTTTTAAATTTGTTTGGTCAAGTCATGTGCTTTGATCTTAAATTTCATATCATATGTTTTTAATTAGTCCAAAATTTTCTCTTTTAGACTTCCATCCTTTGAAGTAAACTCCTTGGTACAATATTATTATTATTATTATTATTATTTTGTTAATTGATTGGCTTAAAGTTTCATATGGAGGTAACAGTATAGGGACTTCGCAAGTTTATTAAGTGTTCAAAACTACGGGCAAAATGAAATGAATAATCAAATAATATATCTACAAAATTAATAAAAAAATATACTCATCTGCAATAGGAAACTAACAAACACAAAATCCAAATATGAATGAATGTAAGATACTGTAAGAGTAAATTGTGACAGAGGTATTGTACATGAGTTACACATTTAGTTAGGCCGACAAGCTATCTTCATCCACAAGACACCCTACGTTTTCAGAAATTGTCCTTTGTATTAGACAATTGTTGCGTGTGTGACCGATTTATCTGTAACTTGAACATGCTTTCGGTCGGTGCACTCGTGGAGGCACCGATTGAGTTGGAGATGGTGCCATATTTGTGGATGAAATTGTAAATGGTAATGGGCAATTCTGTCTGTTATGGCCGTACCTCTTGCATTACGAACATCTCTGTGCTCGATTGCCTTCATCAACCGATGGAATCCTTCTCCTCTTAGGTTTTCTTGCTTAGCCTAGCCAAGGTGGTGGCAAGACGATAATTTGTTTCACATGAGGAGGGATGTCCCACTCACTAGGATGGCCTACCGGGTGAATGGACCCCGCATAACCCTCCACCAAAACGGTTGTCTTGTAGTAGTCAACACAGAATTCAATGGCTTCACATTTGCATTTATTGAAAAATACAATGAACTTAATCTTCAAGCACAATATAAATACTATGTCAATTAGGGTTCAAATAAGAAATAAAGATATTCTGACCTTATTGTTGCAATGGCATGGCTGCATGACAGTAAATCTGTTTAGAACTCACAACATGAACACGTCTTCGTTGACAGGTTTACAAGTCTGTCCATCTTTCCGTCTTTAACTTCGAACTCCAATCGATTGATAGGTTTAACCACAAAGTGATGTGCATCATTGAACCGTTTGCTCAACTGCTTGGCAAACCAAAGGCTGAGGGGCGTGGTCACCTTGATGGCCTCCTCGTCCCGATCATGGAACCAAGCTAGAACATGTCTTGATGAACTAGATCAATACAGTGATTGGCATTTGTCTTGCATGCTTTAAGCATGAGTTAACACATTCCGAAATGTTGGATGTCATCATTTGGTATTGCCTTGCCGGTGAACAGGCACGTGCCCATCTCTCAGAGCTTATTCTCATAAGGTCAGCGTGGGCTTCTGTGTGAATCTGCTTGAGCTGGTTCATATGTCTGTTGAAATCAAAAACCTTATAGCAATCTCGACCAAGGGTGAAAATCATAAAAACGTCGTCATGCTTGAACTTGTGCTTAAAGTTTTTCTTCAAGTTGTACCCGCATAAACCGTGGTGCACTTCTAGGTATGCATTTTGGATTGCTTTCTTAATGCCGAGATGCTAATCAGAAATGAACATAGTGTTTTCAAGACAACCAACCGTATCACGCAACTTGCTAAGAAACCACGTCCATGAGTCTTCGTCCTCAACATGGTCGATGCCAAACGTAACTGCATATACGCACTTGTTCGCATCTTTGCATACAGCGACAAACAGAACACCCTTGAACCTGCCTTTCAGATGTGTCACATCAATTGCAATCATAGGATGCATTACATCCCTAAACCCCCTGAATACAAGCCCCGTATGCCTAGAAATAATATTTGAATCTTTTTGCCTCATCAGTAGCCACTACAGTGACTATGCTGGGATTTTCTTGTTCCAACATATAAAAATACGAAGGTAGTAGTTGAAATGACTCCTCTAGGGGACCGAAAACAAGCCTCTCCACATACTCCTTCGCTTGCCAAGCCTTACCATACAAGCATTCCAATCCCCACTGAACCCTCATCTCAACAATTATGTCCTTAGGTCTCAATGCTACTCCATTAGCCTGAAGCTTGTGTGACATAAGTTCACCAATTATCTTTGCACTCGTGGTTGTAAATCGTCTTTGCAAACCATCGACAATACATGTGTGTACTTTGTGGAACGTCCGAACTTGCCAATATTCTCCTCCTTCAAGTAACTTCGTTGCACGCACACTGAACTTGCATGCCTTGTCCTTGCAACCAACCTCATAACGAGCTTTACATGACCTTTTTACTCTTATCCCAAACTGCTATTTTAGAGCCAACATGTTCAAAGCTCGTTTCAACTCGGCCTTCGAGGAAAATATTCTTCCTTTATATAAGCGATCATCGGCACATGTCGACTCCTCAGTTGTAATTGTTTGGAAGGAGAACTTCTCTGCACCTGGAATTACCCACGTACGAGATATCCCTGCATTTCCCCTTTCCTGATAACTGTCATAGAGTAATGTACCAGGGGAACGAATCTCGTTCTCATTAGCGATGGGGTTATTATATATGGGGTCATCACATTGAACATCTCCTACATCAACACCTCCAACAGGTTCCATTTTGCCTTCAACATTATTACAAATTGGAATGTCACTGTCATAAAGCTAGTCTTCGTCTAAACTCTCATCAAGCCATTCATCAAGCCCATCATCCAAATTTTCATAAAATCTATCTTCACCGGCAGGGAACAAATCCTCATTTCCCTCATCACATACAGTATTATCCTCGAGCGTGTAGTGTCACCCTCCAACGTCACAGTGTTGTACTCAAGTGTCGCATTCTCATTTGAAAATGCCATTACATCTTGTACAGTTTCACCCGATCGTTGCATTTGTTGGACAGAAGTAACTAATTGGTTCGATGCACATCCAGATCGAAATTGTGTAGCCAACTGTTTTGTGAATGTCGTGTGTCTATGGGGCTGCACAAACTCTTGTGCATACGTCAATTGCCATTGTTGTGGGTTACGGACCGAATGTTGTGGTATATGTGAAGCATTGTATATCTCATTTTGATTGAGCTGATTACCATGTTGTTCAGCTTCTTCATGTGACATAACATTTGTTTGGCGTCCCTTAATGCTGACATACACAGCCAAAACGTTCCTCTGTTTTAGTAGAATTAATGCAACATCCTCATCGTCCTTAATAATTGGCCATGATAGCTCTCCAAGTGTACTGATCAATGCATGTAACTCAATCTCGTCAATTTCTAAATTTACCCCAACATCTTCAACCAACTTCATCAATCCCACAAACGACAAATCACTCCTAACCCCACGTATTCGTTAATCACCACCCTTGTAAATGCCATCAACCCACTGACCACCATGTCTTATCACAAGTCGCACAATTGGAACCCCACTAAAATTTTGAAAACAACAATAATTTGTCAATCATTTAACACATTACATGACATGCCGTGTTCTAGAATTTGTCAGTCATGTTGTAACACACCATGCATATAACGTATAATGTGATAACACGTCATGCATATAACGTAGAATGTGGTAACACGCCATGCATATAACGTAAAATGTGGTAACACGCCATGCATATAACGCCAACGCTAACACGCCGATGACTATAATTATTGTGTCCTTACACGAACTGGCATAAAATACCCATGGCATGTGACACTCCAATCAATGTAATTATTGACTCGTTACACGAATTGCCCTAAAATAACCAATGTCGTGACACGCTAAAATAATGCTAACACATGTTATAGATGCATGGCGTGTAACAACTCTGGGCAATGTTTCTAATCCATGTTATAATTTACACCAAATGTTTCAGAAATTTAAGTGTTGCAGCAATAAACCCAAGCCCAATAACATACCTTGATGTCATCTCTGCTATAGGGTCTGTTAATCTACGATAATATGGTCAGATGCCGAGAGATAAACCACAGCCCGATGACGATGGTGCTTAACAAAGAGTTGACAGAGCTTATACAGTTTAGAGAGCTGAGAGAGCTTATGACGATGGTGCTCAACAGAGAGTTGGCAAAGTTGAGACAGTTCAGAGATTTGAGAGAGAAAGATGACCGAGCTCAAACAACTGAGCATTTATTTTTTTCTATTTTCTTTCTGGCGGAAAGGAGATATCGAGACCTTAATTTGAAACGATGTTTTTAAGGGCATTTTGGTCTACTCATGCTTCTTTTTGGCTAGAAACAGATAACTTTATATGAGTGGTTATTTCTGAAATCACTTTATCACGAGGTCTATTTCTCACAATTTCCTCCTATTTAATTGATAGTAGCACATAATCATCCCACATTCAGAACTTAAAAATCTGATGACAACCTCATACACATTCATCCTATCATCGCAGTAAATCCTCGTTTATATTGACTCATTATCTTGTTTCAACACCATCCTTACGGGTGGATGAGAAAAGGATAGAAAATAAAACTGGTGTTAGATAAGGCCGCGAGGAACATGAACCGTAGGGAGGACATACATATCATGGAGACAACATTGTATTTATGGTTGGCGAATTCTACAACAACGAACTATGAGTTTGTGATTGTGCGTTCCTCGAAGAGGAACCCCATTCTATGGCTTCTGCCACGGCTCGTTGGCGTTCTTTCTTACTATCTTCAACATAACTTGCTCCGTTTCCAAATATTGGTTGCTTATCAGATTCCAGGGAAGGAAAAGAGGAAGTAGCAGTGTTGGCATCTGGACCATTTCCGAGGAAACTGAGAGCAGTGACCACATCGCTTATCAAGGGACGTACGGATGCTTCCTCTTGCAAGCACATGGCTGCAACTGCAACGGCTTGGTTCAAGCCCCTTATAGGGAAATCTCCTTTAAGAAGTGGATCAGCGAGTTCCGGGAACCTCCTTGGTTCCTTAAACAATGGTTGAGCCTGTTAATGGTCAAGATTATGTTAGGAAGGACTGGTAAAAGAATGAAAACATTTAATGGTTAACTGTTCTAGATATTATGATAATAAATTCCTAGCAGAACAGAAGAAACATGATAGAAGAGCTTGGAGAAAGTGACCTACCCATGTAACTAGATTTTGTTCTTTGTTTGGTCTTGTGGTGTCAATGGCTCTCCTTCCAGTGATTAACTCCAATAAAACAACTCCGAAACTATAAACATCGGATTTCACTGTTAACTGCCCTGTTCTTTGATACTCAGGGGCACAATATCCATATGTTCCCATGACCCTGGAAGATACATGTGTCTTGTCCCCAGTGGGTCCTAGCTTGGCTAACCCAAAATCGGAGAGTTTTGCATTGAACCCGTTATCCAGCAAGATGTTGGAGGATTTCATATCGCGATAGATGACAGGGGGATTCGCCTTATCATGCAAATATTCTAAACCTTTAGCAGCACCTAATGCTATTTTCATTCTGGCGTACCAATCTAATGGCTTTTGATCCGGTGTAATATCTGAAAGTTGAAACATAATTCATAATAAAAACAGTCAGTCGTCTAGTTCTTTTTACTGATATTGAATGCTAGCTATTGCAGTTGAGTGCATCGTTTCCTTTAACATTAAAATATTTCCTAACATTTATAGCTTTATTTATATTCCTCGTGCAACCGTACGTATCCGTCAACATGTTACCATTCAGAAAAGAAAATGAAAGAAAAATGGTACCAAGTAGATGGTCCTCTAGAGATCCCAATGGCATGTATTCATAAACCAGAAGCCTCTGATCTCCATCGGCACAATATCCGGTCAGATTGACTAGGTTTGGATGGTGCAACAGGCTTAGCATCAGCACCTCAACAAGAAATTCTCTGTTTCCTTGCAATCCATTTCTATCAAGTTGCTTTACAGCTACAACCTAAAATGAAGTAACTCAAATGTGACTACACAGATTCTTTTCAAAAATTTGTACAAGCCACGGCAGACCATATATAATAGACATGAAGCAAAATCTTTTACCTGGCCGGTTTTTTCAAGTTTTCCCTTGTAAACCCGCCCAAATCCACCTTCCCCTATCAAACATTCCTGTCTAAAATTCCTGGTTGCTGTGGCCAATTCTCGGAAGGTGAAAGTTTGTGCTGCAATGTTGTTGTTACCGGTAGCTTTAGGGGCATCGGTATCCTTTGTAGGTTCAGGTGCCGAGGTCTTTGGCTTAGGATTATTCACTGTAGAAAGAAAGAATGAATGAATTCAATTTATGTTCCTTATCTTTGCGTTGGAGAGATACGAGAAAGAAAAAGGAAGTATTAGTCTGTTATGTTATTGCATTGCTTGTTGCACCTAAGTGCTTCAACATGAAATATTTTTGGCCTCAGCTAACAAGAAAAATATAAAAGAAACCTTAAAAAAACTATTGAAGCAAGAACAAAAAACAAAAGGCGCCTCCACATTGTAAAATCAGGAGGGGGTGAAATGTGACATATATACCAGGGCGTTGCCGGGGAAGAAGAGCTTGTCTTGGAGGGGCAGAGTAATAAGAAGTCTGCGACCCTCTGCTGGGATTGTTTAGCCTTCTAGCCTTCTTGTCTTGGGAAGAAAAACATGAAAAACAACTCATTTCTTAGGATTCCGAATTCAGGAGGAATTCCTTTGGGAAACTTTCTGTAAATCTTTTCTCCTTCTTGCTATGGTACAAAGCTATATATATGTATCTGAAACTTATGATTTAATCAAAGCAACGCGGTGGCTGCATGGAATCCATAGAATGCTTGTATTTAATCACATAAAAGGCCTACAAAAGCCAACTCCAAATCGACTTGGATTTGGCAATTTCTGTAACATCTTCAACGTATGCCAGCTCCTAACTAATAGAAAATTAATAAACAAAAGAAGAAGAACAAATCAACTAAACCTCTCTCCTTAATTTAAAATAAGAAACCCCAAAAACTACGTCAACATCTGGACTATAACAAAACCAAACTGTAGGAGGTTCCAGGGAGAAATCCCAGATCATTAAACGCCATGGAACATTAAGGTGAAAATAAATATTCACCATATAATAGGAACAAACAAGAAAACGTATTTACTGTCCTTGTCGGTTAGAAATGAAACGGAAGTATCCGTGGAAAATGGAGAGAAATGTGGGATCCTCTCTTTGTGTGTGGAGATTGTATGTTTTCCTTTTTATACAAGAGATAATATATATTATGACTCCAACTTGACATCTTAACGTAGTTGAATGCATTAAGATAATGTCAAAATTCAGAGTAAAAAACCCATTCGAAGACCAAAATAGTTGTCAGGCGGAGGCTTGAAGCTGGACAGATCAGCAGTGGCGGGTATTTCATATTTGGTAATCGATTCATGATTTTGGCCAACTCATCACTTTGGAGGTTGTAGGCTTAACGTGCCTTGGACTAATGAGGAGTTTTAACAACAGTCTTTGGATGATCTTTGATTTTGTTGTTGGATTGCCATAACCATATGGAGCTTTTCTTTTCTTTTTTAATTTTTAGTGCTTGCTTCCATTCATATTCAGGTAGGTTATTATTGGCATTGCGTTCGACACAGCCATTACTTTAGTAAGTACCATAGAAAGAAAATATATTATAATTCAAATATTCTAGAGATAATATGAATTATGTGCCCTAAGGACAAGATGGGGGACAATCTTTTTGAGGCCCAACTCACAACATGCATGCATGATCATGTCTATTTATACATATCGTTGTTCTTATTGTTAATTGAATTTTGGCTTAGACAAACATGTTTTCAATTCATGAATAGTAAAAAGAAAAAATATTAAATTGTTTAAAAATTTTAAATAATTTTTTATTCTTCTATTGTATTTAATTAAATTTTTATATTTTGTTAAAGTAAAAAAAATTATTAGTTCAAAAAAATATAAAAATTATTAAATGATTAAAATTTTATTTAATTTTTTTAATTAATTTAAAAACCTTTTTAAATAGTACATTAAGAAAGATAAAATTTGTTCATATGTTGTGATTGTGCCAGCTCACTTTCCTGTCCTAACATCTAGGAAAAAGACGCAGAATCCGTCCCCACCTTGCCCTTGTATGCTCAGAAATCAATTTACACTTGTAAATTACAATTTGTATAAAGTTTTTTTATTCCATATACTTGCATTAGTATTATTCTATTAGTATTTTTTCTAATATAGTAGATAATTAGAGTTAACAAAAGTCCACTCAACTGTGAACCCAATTGAACTTGATTTAATTAGAAAAAATAAACAAGTTGAACCTACTTAATCAAAATCGAAATTAATTGATTCGAAATGATTTGAACTCGAAATGGATCTGAATTTAAATGCCATAACTCGAAATAACCTCTGAACTACATAAAAAAAATTCAAATAATCCTGTCAAACCCTGTTCTATAAAATAATTACGACGTCATCTACATGCTCAATAGAATGTTTGCATATTTAGGAAGTTCGAAAAATTATTAAAAGACGATATTGCCCCTAATGGTACCATTAAGTCGATTAAGTCTTGAACTAGTTCAAATAGAAATTTTAAGGTGAAATTAAGAGTTTCACAGTCCAAAGATGACTCAAAATGGTAATTCGGAGTTCGATGATCAATTTGGAGTCAAACCGAAATTTTCACTATCTAGGGGTAAAATGGTCATTTGCCACCTGGGAACAAAATGGAAATTTTTAGAAAAGATTTTTTTGGCCCCATTTACTTTATTGGAGTATGATTTAAGTATTGGAGTATGATTTGAGATTTAGAAGAGAAAAATTTTAATTTCGGTATAATTTAGAGTGTAAGGGCGAAATGGTAATTTTACCGCTCCTGTGGCAAATTGGTAAATTTTCACCCCCGACACTTGTCAAGACCAAGGGATTTTATTCATCATGGAAATGGATAAACATGAGAAATGTGTGGTGGAGAATTAAAGAATTAAAAGTCAAATATTTAAAATTTGAACCAATAAGGAAATGCCATGTGTCATGCTTTTATTATTTTATTGTTTCTTTATAAAAAGG
>NC_030850.1:17064613-17089641 GCF_000208745.1 Theobroma cacao
TTTGATGCTTTTATTGAATGGTGAGTTTAAATTATAAAATATTATGTTTTTCAATTAAAATGTTTTTTAATAAAAATGAGATTTATACTGATTTTGAAATCAAATATTGTTTTGGAAAAATTGAGTATATGGAGACTGTGTTGAATTTATGATTTTATATGTTATTAAAATTGTGGCTTATGACACTATGGTAGCATGATGACTAAATTTTTGGGGTTGGCATGAAATATATGAACAGTTTTAGATTGATCTCGGTAGACTGAATTAAATTTTATTTGCCATATTATGCTACTAAAAATTTTATGGGTCTGGTGGTATATTAAATGGTCACTGCAGTGGTGAGAGTTTCTGTGGACTGCCTATGAGAGGGGCACGGTAACCCAATTATATACCTACCTCCGGGGGGAGATGTTGGATGAAGTATCTCTTGAGGTAAAATTTGAGTGCACCTCACGTTCGGGCCACCACGTGAGAGTGAGACTCAGCCAAAGCCAAGGAACGGCTGTGTGTCAAATGTGAAAACATGTTTATGGGTATGGGACATTTAACAGCCTTGGCGGTCTCAGTGGGATACCTTGACGAAGGTACTCGCGAGAATGATTCTAGTAGGGGCCAAGTTTAAGAAACTCATAAGCCAGGAAAATTTTGATGAAAAGAAATTGTTTGGTATAGATTGAAATGAATTTTGCGTTATGAACATTATTTAGATATAACGTTTTTATATTGTCTCCATCTACTCGGCTTTAGATGCTTTTGATGGTAATTGTTTACTCACTGGGATTATGTAATCTCACCCCTCTTTTATCCATTTTTCAAGCTCAAGACAGTTTATTGATAGTTGATTAAGACGAGAATAAATCTCGGAGTTGCATCCTAGAAAGTAAGGGTTCATAGCCCTACACCTTTTTGGTCAGTTAAGGGCCCACGTATCACTGCAAACGAAATTTCATACTTTAATTATCTTTATTACTATGTGAATAAATTTATTTTACTCCTACGCTACAAAAGTTATTTTAGGAAGAGTTTGAAAATATTGTGTTTTAAAAAAATAAAATATTTTATTTAATGTTTTTATTATATTCAAATAGATATAATTTTACTTTAAACGAATGTTTTAGACTTAAAAATTTAATTTAAATCATGAAATATGCGTTTCCACTTACATATTACATTTTTTACGGATTTTGAAAGTTTCGAAAAAGAAAAGAAAAAAAAAAGAGAAAACAATTACTAAAATACCCCTATGAGACAGAAATAAATTTTCATTGTTTTTGTATGGGAAAATGGTCCATATCGTTTCAAAACATGATTTTAGTTACTATCGATTACAGGGGAGGTAAGAAAACTGATATGAAAGCCTTACGAGGTTTCGGTCAACATTCGAGGTAAAGAATGTTTGACGAGACTTCGCGGCGGTTGTCATGGGCTCGATGGGAGTTCCGGGTCGTGACAAACCCATTATTCTTCCATTGCATTCAATTAATCCCCCTCACTTTTATTTTGGATTAAATAAATCTTATGATTAATAGTTGATTAATTGTCATTAATTAAAATGAAACTTGTCATTTTATGCCTACATGGCATTAATCTGATGTCAATATGGATGGTGAAAAATGTTATATAATCATGTCATAATGTCATAATGTCACATGATCATGTCATAATGTCACATTATCATGCTACGATGTCATTTAATATGATATGTCAACATGCCACATGGCATAGAATGACAAATGACATTTTGACTAAACTAATCATTAGTTATAAGAGTTTATTTGACTCAAAATAAAAATATAAGGGCTTATTTGATTCAGAATAAACGTAAAAAGATTTAATTGAACGCAATAAAAGAGTAAAGGTATACTTGAATTTTCTTAAATAGTTTAAAGATTTTTTTAGATATTATGTCAATTTAAATTTATTCTAATTTAAAAATCAACAATATGAATTTAAAATAATTTGAACTCCAAATAACTGGATTGTCAAACTCGATACAACTCGAATCTTGAAAATGACTTATATTTCCTTCAAACACTTATCTCGAAGTGACCAGATTTAAAATCAATACAATTAATTGCCATCTTTACAACTAATACTTAATTGCAAGTTTTGCTTAGGGAAAACTTGGGTGATAATTCTTTCCTTTCCTTTCATTTCATGATTAATACTCATTAATTTGTTACAATTTGAATTTCACAAGTAATACATTCCACATCGAGACAGTATTTCAATAGGTACGCAAGTCCATTTCAAATTGGAGTGTCTTAAATTCAAACTATAATTAATAGTGATAAATATTTGGCTAGTTATTTCATGTTCCAATATATTAAAGTCACTTCAAGTTGTTAATTTTAGAACATAAATTCAAATTTGTAAAGGATTTAATGAGGCCTTTTTGGGATTGAATCAATTTTTGCTCTATATGTAGTAATAAGGTTTGAGTTTAAATCATTTTAGGTATAACTATCTTTTTGAGTTTGACGATTCTGAACATACCTAATTTTGGCTAATGTATTTCTATTCCTTTAAATGTCGTTCTATACAATAAGAACAAACATAAAAAGCTATGTCACATAGAGAATATCTATCTCACATGAAGAGCAATGAAAGTAACTCAGAGCAAATAGTATAGTTCAATGAGAGTTCATTATTTCGAATTGTCACAGAAGTAATGTCATGATGAGTACTCTAAACCACTCCAATAGCAGCACTCACATCACTACCAACATTTTGAGTAATAGAAGGTATAAAAGCACTCATATTTATCAGATCATGAATGCCCTTCAGATGTAGCATTACTTTAACCTCTCTTTCTAAATCAACAAAATCGTCATTTCTAGGAAACCTCTTCTAACCTGACTCCTCACTTGACTAATCACTATTCGCATCATCACATGACTGTTTGCTCTAAAACTTTGAGATATCTTGTTCCTCCACTTAAGGACTAACCTTTGCACTTGAAGTTGATTCTTTCTAAAAGAAAAATGGAAGAAAAGTATTTTAGTAAGACGATTGTGAGTATAACAAAGATGAGATAAGAAGAAAAATGAACAAGCTTACCTGACAAAAAGCTTTACTCCTCTTAGAAGGAATCCATTGCAAAGACATTTCATTGCTACTAATAGAGGGAGTATGGAATCACACTTTAAGATCATGTACAACAAAAGAGGTCCACCCCTCAAGACACTCTCTTTAATAATCAAACCCACCAATAATGTGAATCCCTAATCTGTCAAGGGTTGAGACAATACAATTCTTGAATTTAACTACATGATGTTGAAGCACTCCAAAGAGAAATGAAGAAGTACAAGTGGAAAAGTTATCGATTGAAAGGGGTTCAAGTAGAATTGGTTAATCATGTCCAAATTAGTGTGTCACCCTACAGGGAGAATATACCTCCACAGAAAGTGAATCCCTATCAGCACCTAGACTAGCCTTTTCAATCATAGAAGACAATTGAGAAGTATGAACCCATAGTAAAATGTTAACTTTGTGTACACTTAATTTCCTTATTTGAAATAGTTATTTGTCAACTTAAACAATAAGATCACCAAAGTCGTTGTTTGGTCGCACATAAGGCCTTGGAGTAAATTCATTTGCCATATCCATCACCTCAAGATATTATTCTTCCAAGTCTAATCATGTCATGCCGAAGCCCTATATTTATCCTTCAAGGTGTCACTTAAAGAGAAAGACACAGAAGATTGATAAGAAAAAAAGTTCCAAAATAATCTTGCCTAACACAAGGAAGTTCTAAAAGAACCTTTACATCTTTAAAAAGTGAGGGTAAAATCTCCCCAAACAATAATCATAATGTGCAAAAATGTGTTTCACTTCAAAAAAAAAAGGACACCATATCTCAATTCTTCTCTCCCTACCATAAGGTGACTTGTACAACATCAAGTATTCTAGTGTTGGTAGGCGTAGTAACGTAAGTGGAGTTCTTCAACACTTTCTCCATCCACTCATCCTAGCCCTAGACCCATTGTGAGTTGGAACCAAACTAATTAGTGACAGAAAGTGGGAATCCATGCTTAATTTGAACTCTAACTCAAACAATCCTAAGATGGAACTCCTTTTGTCTATAGCTACTTCAGAGCAAATATGCTTCTAATAATATCCAATAGGGTCACATGGATGTTAATTCACTTGCCTTACACGTACTTCTTCTCATAATGACGTCATCCTCCCAATTTCAAGCATAAGGGGAACTTCACCAATCTTTCCTACTAGCAATTTCTTAGAAGTTATAATAGTACCTTTCCTCTTCTTCATGAGAATAGCTCTGCTTCGTCATAGAAGACTTTTGGCATAAAATGAGTCTTAGTCATGGAAGAAAAAATTGAAGATACCTACAAGCGTGAAAGCTAACAACGAGCTAAGTACTCATATGCATTATCATTGCTATCTACACACACTATTACACTTTTCAAATATGCTACTACAAATAGTCTTCACAACTATTTTACATATTTATTCTTACATATATTTGTTTCAAGAAAATGCATAAATAAATAAATCAATATATATATTCATGTATATGTATTATAATAAAAAGGGGGCACAGCAAAGTCCGCACACTTGCTTCTTACTTGCAAGAGACTTGCGTAATAATTCCTTTTTTTCGTTCCATTTAATGATTAATACTTATTAATTTGTTAAAATTTGAATTTGACAACAAGTTATGCATTCCATGTAAAGGTAGTATTTCAAAAGGTAGTTAAGTCCACTTTAAATTAGAGTGTTTTAAACTCAAACTATAATTAATAGTGATATATATCTTTCTAGTTATTTCATGTTCCAATTTATTAAAGTCACTTCAAGTTGTTAGAATATAAATTCAAATTTGTCGAGGATTTAAATGAGGCCTTTTTTTGTTTGAATCAATATTTACTATGTATGTAGTAATCAAGTTTGAGTTTAAATCAATTAGATATAAGTGTTGTTTCAAGTTTGATGTTTCTATAAATACTCGATTTTAACTAATGTATTACTATTCCTTTAAGTGTTGTTTTATAGAATGAGAACCAATATAAAACAGTTATGTCACATGGAGAACAGTTATCTCACATAGAGAGCTGCGAAAGTAGCTTAAAATAAGTAGTAGGGTTCATGAGTTACTCTCATATTTGGGACGTTTTAAAGAATTTGACTTAGTGACTCAGATATAAAGAGAGTTAAAGGGATCTTCTTTTTAATTTTTCCTTAAAGTACACAAGCTTTGTATTTTCTCTCTTTCTCAATAGAACATGTAAAACATTATTAAGTGTCACTGAACTCCATTATGTCATTAAAGCTAAACTTCTTCCCATTACCCAATACACGCACATAGTGGGATAACATGTTGTTATATAATGAATGTATTCTTCCCATCATGAACATGTTCTTCCATAAAGGATGTGCTCTCCCTAAACATGATCTTCTCATTTATCCAATAAGTACTTTTAACCAATTGCTCTTGAGAAAGTGCTCTTAGTTGGTGTATATATATAGGAAATTGGCAATTTAAAAGACATTAAAATTTTACCAGATTTCTCTCTAAAAGGTCTTCTTAAATACTCTCACTCTCCTTTCTACTCAACTCTATCCTTTCTTATTCTCCACTGCATCCCGCCATCACACTTTCTCTACCTTTTTTCCCCAACTTGTATCTCTCACTTCCTATCACAAAGTACTTTTAACACTTTAAGGATTGCTCCAATCTTCCTCTTTGTCACCTCTAGTGCATCTCATTTTACTTGTTGCAACACTTTCTGTCTCAATAGAAGAACTCTTTACAGCTTCAAAAATAAGTCACCATCAAACTTGCGTTCATTTGGCAGTCTATTTGTTGGCATTTAGCTTCACTGGGTTTGGAGGAAGGTCTACTTGCGATTTTTGGGACCATTAAATGAAGAGAAACTCGAAAACACATCTTGTTTTTCTTGTACCATAATAAAACCACCCTGAGCGTGAGAAAAATCCTTCGATTGATGTTCTCATCAAATTTGTCTCTCAAGCTCATTTTTGTTGTAACTGTGGTCTAACTCATACTTCCTCTTTAATGCATGAAATTACTACAAAATTCCTCCCCTAGGAAGCTATTAGAAATATATAGGAGTAGAAGGAAATTCTGTATGTATACATTTACTTCTGCAATACTATTTTACATGGCAGCAAGCAAAAGCAACCGCTTATTAATTGACACCAACTATTTATTCAAGAAAACCGTCTTTAAGAGTAGATAAAGGTTTGAGTAATGAAGCCACACTTCATAACTTAAGAAGCATCAACAGCAATCTTCAAGCCCCCATCACAATGACCTCGGATGCTGCAAATGAAATAGTTTCGTCCCTTTGATAGTTTGATTGCATCATTTCCAGTGCTGTAAACCTCAGAGGTTGGGGAAGCAGAGCAACTCTTGTAGCCTTGGATGTCTGCATAAAAATACGTCCAAGTCAGTTACGTAAAATGAACTGAAAATAATAGCTGCTTTGCCTAGACTAGAATAGAGTTTATGCAGAGGTGGATTAATTTTCTTATACCAAGGGCGTCCCCAGCCTTAAACTTTTTCCCCTTTGGCCAGCTCTGAACGTTAAAACTCCAGCCTGAAGTATCACCAACGGTAAACGTTTTTGCTCGAGCCATGTCGGATTGAACTAAGAGCAAAACAAGAGTGCAGGCCAGAACTAAAACTGGGCTTGCACTGCATATTCCCCGGTGAGACATTTTCCTCACCAGAATACTAACTTCTTATGAGAGGTTGGTATTGGATTACAAAAGGAAGTGCTTGGCTAGTTGGTTTTTATAGAGGATATGGCCACTAAAGGATATGATGTATGGTGTTGGTCATGGCAAGAAAACTTTTATTTGATAAAGATTTATCAATTGTTGGTGCAACTGAAGCAGAAGAAGAGGGCCAGCCAAAGAATCAAAGAGAAACTGAAAAGCCCCAATATTCCTCCCCATTCCTTCAATCATTATGTGACTGGTGTAAATTTGAAACGACTATTACTTGGGTTAACTTTATTCTGAACCACTGCCATACTTGTTCTGAAATAGTTGCAGCAGAAAACTATAAATCTCGTGAGCTCTTCATCTCTTTGATGTAAAATTGAAAGAAAAGGACCAACCAATTTGGTTGTTACTTTGACAAGCATTTCCTACCTATATTTTTTTAGAATTCTCCTTTCTCGTGACTATTTGGGTGACCAATGAAACACCTACTAAAGAATTCCGTTTAGACCGATGTCCAATGGTGTCAATGTGACGGGCAAGAGACGACATTTGCTTGGTGTTTTTTGTTTTCCTGCCAAGCAAATGGTTTTAAGAATCCAATTTCATTGTTGCTTTCTTCTTCACGTGTGAATCAGAGGAAGAACATGACATTAAATGAAATGAAGAATCCAAATGCATTTGAGTTCTTTGCATCAAGAAAATGTGACATTGATTCAATTGTTTGCATGAAGTATAAAGGAGGTCCTAGCTTGCTAGACATTTCCATAGCATTCACAGGATGCTATAACCTAACAACTCAAACTTTGGATTACCCCATATTACATGGAAAGCAAGATTACTGATTTAACTGATTTAGGACATTCTTCATCTCCTTGCATGACCTTTTCAATTAAATTTCCAAACAGAAAGGGCAGGGAATTGAATAAGAGAAGAATAAGAAGATGATGCTGAAAAAAAATAGATGGGATTATTACATAATTTTCCAAAAAAAATAAATACAACAGTATTAGATTACAGGAATATGACATGTTTGGAGTTAACAGAGCAGCAGCGATCATGCCTTCAGGGACACATCAATACTAATGGAGGAGTCTGTTAAGATGATGTCTTTTGAATTATCAGCTTTTGGGTGATCTTGACAATTAAATTTTATTCTCACATGAAAAGGTTTTATGAATATGAGGTCTCTCAAATCTATATTAGATTTTAACAAGAATTGAATGCAAGAATTGGCACCAAAGTCTTCAATTCTCTCAGGGTTTAAAATCTCTGCTATCCTTGCAGCGAATTTCTCCTGATTGTCATCTTGTAAAACTGGATTTCTTCTAAGTTTTAGATACAGTGCAGCATAAATGATAACCTGTGTGACACCAAAGACATCAATTTCTTCATACCTTTGCAGGACAACTTTAAAGCTAAGACTCAATCTACCTTTTAAAACAAAAACCTAGAAGCAGGTGCAAGCTGTACTTTTATCACTAGTATAGTTATAGAGAAAGAGAGCAAGTGTACCTCGCTTGTTCCAGGACTTGTGTTAACAACACAATCAATGTGAATTCTTTGATCTTCAGAATTCGTATCTGCAGTAGCAATATCATCCTCCATTACCAATTCTGATACAGGAGTTGAAAAGGCAAGATTGTCCAGTTCATCATACCATTGTTGAGCAACACCAACCTGTATGGACCCAATAATTGGCTTAAGCTACTCAACACAACTAGCCACAGGAAATAACATGAATGTAAGGAAGAAACCTTCTCTGCGGATCCTGCCACACCCTCCACTACTGAGACTTCAGTAGCAGCCCCCCTTGCCTGGCACCATATGCAACTTTCATGCAAAGGTTCTACAAGTTCAGTGTCTGCAGGGATGTCTATGCTTAACTGAATGTCAACCTTTCCTGTTAGAGACACAGCTTTATGAGACATCAAATTTTTGCCTAAAAAAAAGAATCAAACACTGGCCTGCAAGCACCTTTTTCTGTGCACAATAGTTTTGCTAACTTCACCTTTCTTTTAAAGTTTAGTTTTGAAACTTTTGAGGACAAGAAAGGTGAACAACTGGGTTAAGGTGCCCTATTTCCAAACTTTATGATAAAAAAGTAGCTAGAGTGCCTGCCTCAGACACGACAAAATGCTTTGGCTTTTTTATTGAACTGTTACATGATCTTAAATTTCAAGGATATTTCAGAACTCTTGACATTTCCCACTTCATTAATCATTTCAGTATAAAGGAAGTTCTTAGGAGTCCAGAAAAAATATTCTTTAATAACTTTCCTTAGAAGATTCCAGTAATCACACTTTATTTTATTGGCTTAAATTTGCTGTTGGGAAGATATTAAACTGTACAAAGAAAACTCTATGCCTTCTTAGTATCATCCATATATGCTGAAATTTGCTTGTACTCACTTTTGACATGTTATCAAAATCATGCCATGCATGGTCCACCCATTACTGTATGTTTGGTAAAATTATGGAAGCTTCCAGTTTTATTTACTTATAATACAGTAAAAGTTTGGCTAAAATTTGGTAATATAAATTTCACATCTACAGCTACTATTTCTTCTACATGCTAGCATATAGTTAAAGAATAAAAACAATTCTTATGCCCAGATTTTAGAGATCGGCCATTCCATAGCGCTTTGTGTGCATGGCAGGTCATAGGTTATGTCCATTAGTGCTTGACATATAATGGCAATGCCTGATTTGATTCTTAACATGTGACATCAGAAAGAAATACAGATACACATCCAAGCACCTTAGAAAAACAAACCAAAAAAAAGGATGGAAACAAAAAAGCAGTCTTAGCTCAGCCCAGGTAAACCCATTTCTTAGTTCTATGTTTATGTGAGATGCAATACTACATAACACAGCCATGCAATTACTTGGAAGGAAGATACCAAAAAAGAAAATAATTGTTAGCAATGAAAAACCAAATTATAATGTCAGCCTAATTATTGAAATCATAATTGAACACAGACTTAGGTAGGCAGACTAGATTAATCTCATTTAAATATTAGTGGAAGAGAAATAGCAACTAAACATTATTTGTGCAAAGAAAGCACAAACCTAGACATTGATAGTGGCCAGTAAACTACCTGGCAACAAACTCAATTGCTGAATATGATCGGTTTGTCCTGTGGAAAGTCCTGCAGCACTGTCAATCAGCCAAGAAAAAACAGTAAAAATGAAAATCAGTGGAGTCAGAATGAAACCGAGTTCTCTCCTAAACTATCACAAAGTAGAGCGATACATTATCATACAGGGCTTCCACGACATTAGTAACTTGGCATGACCCATCTATGCGAACAAAAGCAATAAAAAAGCATTGAAAGCTGGAAGGGGATTGAGGGAAGAAGACCAATAGAATCAGGGTTGAAATGAGAACACTTTGCAATTTTGAAAAGAAATAAAATACTCACAGGGCATAAAATCTTTCCAGAGGGAAGGACAACCAATAGGGGAGTCCAAGCATCCTCAGATTAGAAAACTGGAAACTTGAACAGATTCCAGATTCTCTACTTAGTTTCAGAACTCCCTGACCAACTTGAAATGCACATTAAGAAATGAGTAATGCTTGGAAAACCTCACTAACATCTATTTAAAGAGGCAAAAGTAACACAGCCACAAAAATTTAGTACCAGTGTCACACATGACTACGTGATTTTGGAAGGTTGTAACACTTGATACGAGGCCAGTATATGGAAACCCCTCTAGTGCTAAGTCAGTATCAGTTTGACGTTGCAACAGATAATCTGGCATCTTTTTCAAGAGGGATAATTTCTCCATGATCAAGTGTCTGCAGAGCTCCAAAATATTTGGAAATCCTTCATAGAAATTGGATAAGAAATGTTAGACATATTCAGCTGATATATAATATAAAGCAAACAAAAGAAATATAGAAAAGCAACTTTTAACCTTTGACAACTTCTATTATTTCTCCCGATGCAAATTCCATGACCCATAAAGTTTGAAAGCTGCAAACCACCATTAAGTAGAATAAAAAGAATCAGATATGTAGCCTACTGATTCAAGGCATTTGTGATAACATTAAAATCAAGGATGGTGTAGAAGCACGCAAGTCAGCATTGCTAGCTTGGCACCAAAATAGATAGTAGTATATTTTATTAACTTAAAGTTAAAACAACCAATAAAGCAAAGAAGAAAAAACAAAGCCATGAAAAATAAAAAGAAATTAGGCCTGACTTATGATCTACAAATTAAATCCTCCCAAATTTCTGTTTCTAGTAAAACAATGAAGCCAGAGGTTCCACCATTCTGCCAACAAGTAATTGGAGTATGTTACCAAGAGACCTTTGACCAAAACTAGAGCAAGACAATACGTTTACCGACCATGCAAAGTCTAGAAGTTTGGTAAGAACTCTACAAAAAAGGTAGCTAAGACTTGTTGATAATAAAAATATAATAATATTTACCTTCGACTGATAATTAAAAAATTATTATCCCCAGACTTTATCAGATGCCAAGGACACAATAGTGTCTGGGAACCATGTTTTTCACACTTCACATCAGCATCACTCCCAAAACCCAGCTTATCTCTGATCCAAGTCCACAAACTATTACTTTTCTTGTTGATGCTAGATGTTGGATAAACTGTCTCCAAAACCCTCCTTTCCAAATCAGCTCTCCTGATGGCATGATTCTTAACAGATAGGGACAAACCAAAAAAAAAAAAAAGTAAATAATTAAACCCTAATTAAAATACCACTAGCATATCTCCATGACATGCCACTGAGATAAAATGCCAACAAAGGAACAAAAACTTATTCTAATATAGTATATTGCCTGAAAGATGATAGAACAAGAAGGCAGACCAACATCAAGAAGTAGGTAGATAAATCCAGAGCGACAATAGGATAGAATTTCAAAGAATTTATCACTTCCTTTGAATCTATATTTAGCTAAAAATAAGAATATAACAAAGGAGTATCTGGGAGAACAGTGACTCAAATGTTGACAGCCTATAATGCATACTAAATACATTAAAAGAATTGTCATAAACATTAAAACAAAATGGTGTTTTTTACAAAAAAAAAAAAAATTATAACCAATGTCATATCATGGAGATTTTTATACCCAAGACCTTAGTGCCTGAAATTTAAGATGCAATATCAAAGAATGTTAAGACCCTAAGAACTTACCTCCGAATCTACAATATACAGGCAATCTTCAGTGGCATGATAGAAGGAAGCAGCTGGGCGAAGCAGCTTCGCAGACTCAAATTCCCCATCCTCAAAACCTGGGCAAGAACCAATCTGACATATAAAAAATTTAAGTCTGAATCTAAACTGTTTTGTCCCATAATTCAGCTTATAGCTAATTTACAAGAGGAAAAAAAATTGAATAAAGGATAACAAGGATGTAAGAAAGCTCTGAACCCAAAATTTTACATCATTATCTATAAATGATTACAGGTGCAATAAAGCAAAAAGTAAGTGAAATCCATTGGTTGGCTGACCAACAATCAACTGCTGAAATGATGCTGACCTGACCCATTTCAGTTCACCTATGATTTCAAGTAGCCACAAAGGATAAAAGGAATCGGTTTGACATTTTTTTTTCAACTTTTTCCTTTCTGCTTTTCAAAAAGAAACCTTTATGATTTTTACATTTTGCTAAACAGTAAAAGTGATAAAGAAAAGGAAGGCCAGGTACCTACCCAATTTTTTCATTGTTCTATTTCTAATTGTTGCAGTATATATTAAAAATTGTCAGTTAAAAATTACATGGGATAAAATAACCACCATCCAAAATAAAGTCTCCAACAAGAGCCACTGCAACTTATAAGTTTAACTCCCATACGTACACTGTCCAAAATCTTCCCATCTCCATCAAATATGATTATCCGGTGGTGATTGCTGTCAGAAAGGAACAGACGCTCGGCACTTTCATCCACAGAGATGCATGCTGCAAAAAAAATAATGAGAGTTTTGAGACTATTCTATCTTTCATTTCATCTCGTCACTTTAAACTAACAAGACAAAGCAGTAATGTTCTTAAAAATTATACTAACTACATTGATACTCATTCAGTTTTAGACAAATCAAAGGTCCTGCACTGAGCATAGTTTGATCTCATAATTTGATCAAATCATTGATCTCTCTTACAACATTACTAAAATAGCCAATGCACTATATGGAAACTCACAAGAATAGTGCCATGAAAAACATATACCTGGGAAGTAAAGAAGTAAATTCTGCAGTGCAGAGCAAAAATGGGGTTCCTTAATGATCTCAGCTTCTTTTGACCAGGAGCTTTTCAAATTATGAAGTGCAATAGAATTGACTTGGTTTTGCATGCTTAACTCCTCAATGGCTGCAAAAGGGCAGCACAATCAGAAGACAAAAAAAGTAAATGTATGTGTACATACACGCATGTAGAATTATCTACCCACATGTGCCCAAGCAAACACCATGCATATCAAAAAAAAAAAAACCATGCAAATCAAAGTTCAAAAAACCATACTCATATGTAGATGACAATTACAATGAGTGGAGAATGAAACCCAAAGAGAAGGGGGAGGGTAGAAAAGCCATAACAAAAAGAAATGGTTCAATATGGCAACAACCATGCTGAAAAGAAGAGCATGTCAAAAAAGTCGGAGCTTCAGGAATAGGAGCTGCTCTGCAGGAGGAGAGAAGGAGAAAAAAAAAAAGGGGAAGTTGGGGGGGGGGATGAAAACTTTTGGATATAAAAACACCAAAGAGAGAAACACATGGACAGAGAAGAATTTAGGACAATGCATTTATAGGTACACCATCCCAATTTTCACGCTGTATAAGTTATTTATGCCAAAATCATACTTAGTGGGTCATAATTGTAAAAACAACTAATCCAAATCAAATACTTGAAACAAAAACTTCAGTGGATTTTTTCAAATAAAAGACATGAAAAAGTAAATACAACAACTGATAAACAGCAAAATACAATTGACAAAGCGACAATCACAGTCAGTACTTTAAGATATGATATCGACAGTGAAGGCAACCATCCTAACTACAGCAGATAGCCCACATTCATAAGATATCCTTCAAATGATTTCCTCATTGTGCAAATTAAAAAGCTCAAAGTTCGGAGAATCATACTAAGAATTTTGGCATCTAAAGGCTGAATATTTTGTATAGGAAGTAATATCTCAGTTGTTCTAAAATGTAAAAGAGACTGCAAGCAGCAATAGTTCCATTTCTGATGCAACATCCTCACTATAAAAACTACATTGTTGCAAGAGAATTAGTCGCTACACATAAAAAAAATGCATACCTTTGTTAAGCATTGCTAGCTCCAGGTCCTTCTCATGGAAAATTAGAGGATTCTTAAAATCTTTAGATAAAATGTAGCTTGCTCCATCTGTCAACTAAATATATAGAGGAAAAAAAATAATCATAAAGCAGTTTTAAGAAGTCATTACATAGTGTTAGAATAATTCATAGCAAAAGATCTAAGCAAAGTTTTAGAATAATTCCTAGCAAAAGATCCATGCTTAGATTTATTTCCTAGTTCCAGATTGCACTGAGGTGTCAATGGAAGATATGGGAAAGTGCTCTACTGTGATATCCCTTTGTTTCTTTTTTTTCCCTATTTCATTAGCTTCCCAATAAATTATCAATTAGCAAATATAATGTGTAAGTGCATAAAAGAAGAGGTTAGCAGAAAATAGAATCCCATAAGCATTGATGCTATGTTGAATGCCTACAGAAAACAGAAGAATAACAGCTCATGGGTTCCTTTTGAGCAGCCAGGGGAACCTTATTTGACACCATGACTTAATTGTGAGAATATGATTTTGAAGTAAACTTCAACTCTCACATATTATGGGAAAGGATTTCATTCACAGGCAAGTATGGCTTTGTAACCATATAATCTAATATCAAAACTTTACCTCAGAAAACCTCTTGTTTGACAACAAAATAGGAATAGTAATGTATTCTTTCATTATCAATGGAACAAGTTGACTTCGATCATCAGCAGAGCAAAGTGAACTGCAATCCTGAAAACCAATAACTCGTAGCCAAGGAAACCTACAATAGCAAAACATAATAATTTTTCTCAGAGGAAAAAAAAAACCTCAAATGTTCAAGAAGCTTAGAGAAACAAATATCCACTATCTCTCTACCTCTGCTGAAGTAACTTCACTTTTTCAAATATAACAACCACATCACATCCTACTTTCTCTGAATTCTCAAAGAACCTTGTGGCAACAATTAAAAACGTCCCATCCTTTTTTAACGAATCCTTGTTTCCGTCAACTCTATTTAACCAGCAATGATAAGGACCTGTATATGCGTTTTAGAAGTTTATGCAATGAAAATTTTGCAGCAAACACAACAAAAGAATATATATTGAGAATCCCTGAATACTAATTTTCGAGCAAAAGAAAACAGGTAGTAGATTTGAATACCTTGAAGCTGATCGAAGGCGGATTCAATGAAAGACAACAAATGGATTGCAAAAGGAGAGTCCTGAGATGGTTGTGAAATTGTTGAGTGCCTGAAAGAGACTGTCATTTGTAAATTAGGAGAGCCACAAAAATACACAAATTTCGAAATCAATGCTACAGTAAGAACCCAAGTTGAAATATTTTAAAATGAAAATGAAGTGGCCCATGTATCGGAAGAAAAACCTGAAAATCTCTCGGAAAATCTATTGTTCATTTCATTGCATTCATGAAGGAAACGATTCGAAGAGGAAGCTACTGGGTTGAGCGATCGTGTAGACGGTTGACAATGATAGCCTGAGTTTCGCAGAAAAAGTAATCAAAATATAATCAATTGGAAACAAAAATGAATTAAGTTAAGGCCAAAAACAGAAAAAGACCTGAGGAAAAACGGGGCAAAATGCTGGAAATTTGTCTGAGATGACGATGTCTCAGAGACATTTTCTATGTTATTGCCCAAGGAAAACAAATTGGGATTCTCCTTGACAGTTTACTGAGTCCAATTTTTCTTTTCTGCAATTCCGAGCTTGAGGTATCGGCTGGGGGTTTTCACTCTCCGGGTACCGGGTAGGGTTTAAGCTATCCGTTAGCCACCCGAGTTCATGGTCAGGTCAAGTCAGTTTAATTTCTTGGGCCGGGTTAAACCAGAGCTTTTGGGCCTTCCTTTCTTGAGTTCCGAACAACATATATTTTATATTTATACTTTATATTACATTAATTCTTAATCTCACTTTTACATGTCAATCAAATTGAAATGTTTCTCTCTCTTCTTTGAAGAATAAAACCACAAGGCACATATTTTTTTCATCCACATAATACTTAAAAAATTCAAATAAATCATTTATTCTTTTATTATATTCAAAATGTAAATCAAGTCCTTATTTTTTTTACAACTATTCTTTTATTACATTCAATTAAACTTTTATATTTTGATGTTGAATCAAATTAGTCTTTATGATTAATAGTCAACTGACTGTTGTTAATCAATGTGCCACTTGTCATCTTATAACATATGATGCTAACATGAAATATTGATATGTCACAGTGAATGATGACATGATATATTAATATAACATGATAATATAACCATATGACACTTTTTACCATCTACGTCAACATCGCCTAGGTGTATAATGACGAGTGACATTTTAATTAATAGAAATTAATTAGTCAACCGTTAATCTTAAAAACTTATTTGACTTTAAATAAAAATATAAAATCTTAATTAAACGTAATAATAAAAATTTATTTAAATTTTCTTATATAGTTTAAGAATTTTTTTAAAATATTATACTCTTTCTTATTTAACCTTGTTGAAATGTCTAAATAGAATTTAATTTATTGTCGGTAGTAAAAAAATTTTCCATTCCTTTGGTGTTTTTTCCTATCATATATTATGATAATTTAAAGTCTTATTGTAATTAAGAATGGGTACCTAATAATCCCTATAATTAAAAGACACATTATGAAATTGCTTCCAAATGTAGTAAAGTTGAAATTAAGGCTGTATGATCTGCCATTGATAATTATTTAATTACTTTTTTGTGCTTTTTATTGATGGAACTATATATCCAGTAATAAATTTCATCAAATAGTAGTTTCTCTGTAAAGTGGTTAAGTTTGATGGATTTAAAGAGGGGGAAGCAGTGGCTGGCAAAGGCAGAGAACGAAGGTACCTTACCTTGACATGACTTGGAGCATAACATCATCATCTTCTTTTTATGGTTTTTTCCCCAACCATCTTCCTCAGCCCCAAATTCAAACTAGCTAGCCTAGGTGCTTAGCCTTTTCTTCTAACCCCTTATTGCATCCCATTCTGCTTGCCAGTGTTGTTTTGTCTCAAAGAAGGCATCCAAGGAACATGGATGAAAAGAATATATATAGATGGAAAATTCAATGCCTTTCTTTTCTTTTAACCTAAAAAATTCAAAAGTTTCAAATTTTTAAGGAATGGGTTAATTCTCAACTTATGATGATTAAGTTCAAGCTTGCACAATGATTTGGCTGAAAATTCTCTCCTTTTCCTGTTTGATTTTAAATGACAATTACAAATTTAGCATTTTACTTTGCCAAGATGTACAAAGTGGTTCTAACAAAAATGTAAAGTTTGCACCCAAAACTTTCAAATCATGTATCATTTTAACTTAAATTCTAATACCGTTGAAACAATCGACCTATATGCTTTCAATTCGACCAATACTATCATGTCACGTGTACATCATGTGTAACCATTAGCATCTTTTCCAACACCATATATATATATATATATATATATATAATGAATCCATTGTTGGATGCCACATGACATTCATGTGGAATTTTCACAAAATATTTAACATGTGACATAATTACTTAACCCGATGCTGCAGAAGTAAGTTAAGTTAAACTATGTTAGAGTCTGAGTTAATATGATACACTATATTTGAAAGTCTAGCATTGTAAATTTTTTTCTATTAATTATCAATTTATACATTCGTTGTGATTCAAATGCCAAATGTATAATTAACTCAAGAATCAAGAATCCATTATGAATTAAGTTGAAGGTTTAAGAGAGAGGTAATACAATAGAAAAGAAAGGGGCATGTGGTTTTGCTGATGGGATTTGAAACCCAATGGTATATATTCATCTTGAATATATGCCAAGCTGTTGCCAATTGTGTTAAATTTTGACTGAAAAATGGAATTTGTGAGCGTGAATCTAGTACTCTAAGGAAGTGCTAGCTAGACATCTATAAAAGGCATATTGGAAAAAGGTGTTGGAATGGAATCAAATCAAATCAAATTGTAGGAGAAGTTTTTAGGTAAAGTTGGAAAACACTGGAGGAACCAATTCTGTAAAAGATCCTCATCATTAGTCATTTTAAAGAGGGGATTGCCGTTACTTTGTGCTGAATTCAAAGTGCATGCCATTCACAAATAATTAATCTACATGACCATTTTCTCCTTCTTGCTACTCATTTAGCTATAGCTGCCCATTATGCCTTTATCATAAATATACTCAACTTGCACATGTATCCCTACAAATTTAATTAAATTACACAGCAAAACCATTTTTTTCTATCTCATAATTAAAATCAAATAGTACAAATTAATTTAAATCACTTGAACCTCATTTTTTGAGTGTAAACAGTAAATCTTAATTATATTTTTATTGAAAATGATGAATAGGATTAATGTAAGATAGAGAAATCAACTAGATATTGGTGACTAAAAGCATATCTAACATATAAATATATATTTTTACTCTCTTGATACATTTTTGTTACAGACTATAGTTTCTTAGGTTATTCTTCTCTACTTATATTAATTTTTTTAATTTCCCTAATCTTGATTTTTATCATCAAAAGTTTGATTTTTTTTTTGTAAACATCTTTGAATCAATCTGTTTTATCTATGAGTGAATTAGCTTGTGCAACATAGTTGGGTGTGTTAGAATATAAACAAATCTCATCTATGGGTTAAATAGCTAGTGCCAATATTTTTGGCTACCATGTTTCTTTTGGATTGGTCAAGGAGGTTGTGCTTACCTCCATTGGTGATTTGTTTCTTGACCTTTTCATCTGGAGGGGTGATGGTTGCAGTAATTTTTTGTAAGCTGCAGTGGTTGTAAAGAGGGAGACTCTTCCCCTATTGAGTTTATTTTACTTTTATTTATAAAGTTTCCTAATTTTCAAAAGAAGAATATCATAAATTCTTATATCAATAATAGATAAGATGATTTAGGCCTTGAACCTAAAAGTAAATATCTTTCTCTACGAAATAAAAATGTGTTTTAAATTAAAACTATTGATCCATTTCACACTATAAAGTTGACCTTAATTAATTAAAGAGGCAAGAGCGCCACAATGGAATTAAATACTCTGGCAAAGGTCAAATATATATATATATATATATATATATATATATTATATAATATATATATATATATATAATGCGATCTAGGAATTGTTGAAAGAAACTAGTAGAGATTTTATTTACGGAAAAAGAAAAAGACATAATAATTGATGAATCAGAAAGCTATGATTGGGTAACATTTATTCAAAGAACAGGAAATGATACAGTTATAATTATCAAATCATGACACTGGCATCTCGACTTTCTCGGCTTATGTGTTGGAGAAGACAAAAGCAAAGTCCAAATGACTCACCCTACCCTAGTATTTCTTTTTTCTTTTCTTTTTTCCTTTGAGGCAAAACCCAAAAAACACTTCTTCTCATCTCTTCACCGTGACACGCACAGATCTGACACTTTGCCATTTTGGCCCAGCAGATTCCCTTTCTTCTCTCTCTCTCTCTCTGCTTTCAACACCACTGAAGAATGGAAGGAAACCCCCATGCACTCTCTGGTCTCCACCATTCTGATCAACACCTGATCTTCTCCTTCCATATTCCTTTTTTCTATTTTTGTTAAATTCAATCTCCCATCTTTCTTAATTTGTACTGCCTCTACACTCATTAAGCTAAGGAGATCTTTCAATATTTACATGCATACCCACAGAGCAGAGCCCTGGAGAGGCAGGCTAATAATTTAACCAAAAAAACACACACAGAAATTAACCCAATTTTTTTTTTAAACTTAACCAAATAATTGAACAAAATCATATGTAAGAAATCAAAGTAAACATATAAACCATACCATCATCATCTATATATGAAACAAGTAGCATACATACATGCAGAAAAATATAGAGTATCTCTCTTCCTATACATTTCTAGTTCAAAAAAGAAAAGAAAAGAAAAAAAAACAAAGAAGTAATTAATGCCAGTGATGATGACGATGGCAACAAAGGTAACAAACTCCTCACAGAGGACAAGCAGTATTAATGGTGGGACTAAACCGTACTCATAAAGACGACAAACAATTAACAATACGTTTGCCGTCACGACTCTATCATCTTCAACCCGTTCATGGTGGTGCAAATCATGTCTCCACAAATCAAACTCACCTGTTGGAAATAGGGTTTGGACCGCTAGGAACTTCGTGAGCTTTGGCTCCAAACTCTCTACGTGAAGGTTTTGACGATGCTGATGATGAGGAAGAAGGAGAGGAAGAAGAAGAAGAAGTATGGGCGTTGTGAGTTTGCTTGGGGCGGAAGTGGTTCGTGGAATAAGAGGTGGATTTTGAGGAAGTAGCTAAGAGACGCCTTCTGAAAGGGATGGAGGAGGAGGAGGAGGAGGAGACATTGGATGAGTTTACGGGGTTTGTAGGATGAATGAGTAGAAGGAAAATGAAGAAAAGGGTGAGGAAGAGAAGGAGAGATTGGGGCTTTGCATAGGTCTCTGAGAGTGTTTTAGGCGCTGCCATACAATCAAAAAAAAGAAATAACCACCCCCCAAGAGCCCACAAGGGTTCAATATCCATGAACCAGCAAGCACCACGGCTGAAGAAAAGGAGATGAATGAAAGAAAGAAAAGAGAAGAGAAGAAGCTTCACCAAAAGTGAATATGGAAAGTAGGTTTTGAAATTCGATACACATTTGTTGAGGAACCAAATTAAAGAAGGGGAACCACCTTAACCTGGAATTAAGTTTATATGAAAGGTGTTGGGACTTGATCACTGATGAATTCACCAAATAGCCCCTTTGTTAAGTTTATGAAACTACAAGGATAATAAGGTTTTATTGGGAAATTAATTATAATATATACATATATGCTCATATATGTAGCTTTTTTGGATTATTGCTTTAGCTTCACCATAATGCCCTTACTAGAGCTTGGATAAGAAAGTTTAATTTGTTTTTTCATGAATCATGCATTGACTAATGATTACATACAACCAAATAACCACCTTTGTTGATAGAAGGAATAGTAAATTTTTTCTTCAATGGTTAATTTCTTTTTACCTCGAGAAATTGTTGCTCAATTGTTGGGGCAGAACTAGTTCATGGATCACGTTTTTAGAATGGACCAACATATTACTATCCCATTTAACTCAAAACCCAAACTGTTATAGGTCTTTCTTTTCTTTTTTTTCTTTTTGTTCCTGGTAAAGTTTCTATACCCTAAAATTTGAGCCAAATTAAATTGAAACTGTCTAAGCAATATGATTGCAGTTGCTTGAGAAAAATACAAATCTAGGGTTTTTCATGCATGTTTCAGAAATTAACATTTTCACATTGATTATTTTTTTTTAATACGGTATTGAGTCTGCAATTAAATCTATGACAATAGATTCAAATCGACATTTATATAATCATTGTTAGTTAATCAATTGAAAAAACATTTACACTTTGGGTTATGAGAAAGCTAATATATTAACAAGTATATTTCAAAGAACCAAACTTGAATCCAATGTTCACCAAATTTTAAAACAATAACATCAAGTTAAATTAATGGGATTGAAAGCATAAGTTAAATTGAAGAAGGGTGTTATGGTCTTAATGTCAAACACTAATGCCGCAATGAGTAATTAATTTGGGCCATATTCCAAATCAAATAAATTAAAGAATCTTGTGAAAGATAAAAGGCAGTGGCAACAAATGGAGGTGGTGGAAGGAGAGGGGGATGCTGGCTTTTCTTGCTTTGGCCGGCTCACCAAGAAATCTTTCTTTGACTTGCCCAACCCTAAGTAAGGAAAATATACTTCTCACCTCGTTCCTTGCTTGCTTTTTTCTGCAAAAAAGTGGGTTTTGCCTCTTCTTTTCAGCGCGTGTTTACACTCTCATGTACACAGTAACTATTCTATGTTTTTGCTGCTTCCAAGAAATTACTAAATCTAAAAGTGCAACTCAAAACCGATACCCTTCTTATTCATCATTTAATTCGTTTTATTTACAATAGACTCACTTGTCTATAATAAACATAAAATGTCTTACTTTGATTAATTTTTTAACTGTAATTAATTTACTCTATATGTATTTTTTCATAAATACAAATGAATTCTTTAAGTAATGATTTTTATTTATGTGAATGAGGAGGTATGCAAGATGAAATCTTCTGCCAATCATATGACTAGAGACTTATTAGTACATCGATTCACTCGCATTTTCGTTAATGAAATTTGTAATTTTTTTAAAAAAATACATATTTTTTTAAATTCATTTACGAATGAGGTGTATAATTATACGCACGTGAACTAAGAGTACTAATTATCCTATGGGATAATTAACTTTTAATATGATGGCATTCAAAGATGATTAGAGAAGGATTTTGAGCAAAATATTTGTGAGGTAGATGAATTCAAACCCCCCCCCCCCAAAAAAAATAGAAACAATAGATATTGATAAATTGATGAGATCATCTCTAATTATGAACCTAAAAAAGGGATTGAGAAAACATTGTAAAGATTCTTGTTGAAGGTTGGAGATGAGTTAATAATTATGTTGTATCTTATCAAATATAAACCTATGAAAAGCAAAACACCCAAAATTTGATGAAGATGATGAAAGTGGTCCTTAAAATAACTGCAACCAAAAGGAGGAGCAAAAAAGGGAAAGGGAGATTACCCAAAAGGAAAAGGTGGTGATGAATGATGGTGATGGTGATGGTGGTGGTAATGGTAATGGTAATGGTAGTATAATAAGAGAGTGGTGGCAAACGCCTTGAAACGAGTGTGGGCCTCCGAAAACATAATCTGTATAATTTGGAAACAAAACACACAGGGAAAAAGGGCCACATGGAAAGCAAAGCATCGTGTTCGGTAGCCCCTTTCTTTTTCTTGCCTATGAATTCAGAGAGTGCTGCTTCTCTCGTGTAAAGAGAGGCCAAGCCAAGGCATTGTATGTCCCCCATTATGGGTGATGCATGGGCCCTTACTGCCTCGGTAACAGATCAGAGATTTATACTCTATTGTACGTACACCGCTAGGGTTACGTTTTGCAATATATTTTTTTATGTTTTTGCCTCCTTTTAGATCATGTTTGGTAAATGATGAGAAAGAGGGAGAAAGGAAAATCATGACAGCATCGATGTATACACAAAACTTATTTGATAAATACATTGGTTCTATTGTATCATATACAATACTTAGCAACTTGCTAGCTAATTAACACTCCTTCTCCTTTACTTAACTCTTGGCAATTAGAATGATTGATGATGGAGTTAACCAATCGATTTCCATGCCAAAAGATTGGGATTACTTATATGAAAATGATCTTCTATGGTTAAATAAGTCAAATTTTAAACAATATAACACGAATCATTAATTGAATAAATTGCATCGATTTATGTATGAATTATTAAATAAATCAAAATCTAACACAATGTCTTTTATATTCTTTTTGACTTAACTCGATTGTTTGATAAGACTCAAACTAACTTCGTGTTTGGTTCAAGTCATGTGAATGAATCCTATCAGCTACATTGTCCATACCTCTCACAATTAGTCCTTTCAATGTAAGTTCTTCCTTTTACACTGTAATGGTGGAAGTTGAATGACTATAAACAATAATAAGAAATTCACTCTCCATTCATATAATTACTCAATTATCCTTTTGTTAAAAATAAGAGAGAGTGATTAAATTAAGGAAGTTAAAGTCTAATATCTAAAAAAATTCTTAAACTATTTAAAAAAATTTGAATAAATCTTTATCTTTTATTACATTTAATTAAATTTTCATATTTTTATTTTGAGTCAAATAGGAGCTTATGATTAAGAGTTGACTAACTATTATTAGTCAAAACTTTACTTATTATTTAATGTCACGTGATGTTAAAATGTGACATATTGATATATTATAGTCAATGATGGTATGATTATATAACATTTTTCATGCTCACATTAACGTCATATAAATATCACATGTACATAAAATGATAAGTGATATTTTAATTAATGATAATTAATCAATCATTAATTATAAAAAATTAATTTAATTCAAAATAAAAATATAAAATTGGATTCAATGTAATAAAAATATAAATATTATTTACACTTTTGTTTTTGTTAAGGATAAAAGTTGTTATTCACCTTCTACAAAATGATGGAGAAATTAAAGGGTAGATTTTTTAAATTTTTCCTTATTTCCTCTGTGTGATTGTCTTATCAAAATGTCTAGGAAGAATAGCATAATATGGAGGATAATTATTTGTTTAGGTATAGGCATATATACAGATATATAAGCAGGGGGACCTCCACAATAGAAAAGACTAAAGCTGGCTATATCGCCATAATGAGGAAGCAGCATTGCAGTGTTGATTAGACCTTATTGAAGTAAACTTGCTACCTGCTGCCTTGTCTAATTAAACTCAAATTAAACTTTTTTTTGCGCGTTTCACTTGTTAAGAAAAAGAAGAGGAAGACCCTATACCATTATTGCTTTAGTTAGAGTGTACAGGAAATCTAGCCCATTACATCACCATGAAGCACTTGAGATGTCATGTTTGATCATATAAGTTGAAAGAAAGAGAGATTTAGATTAAGCCAAAGAGTAAAAATGAACAAAAAGATGAAAAGGTTAATGTTAATTAAAGAAATTAAAACCTAATTAATTCTCAGCCCTCCTTGTTAAAGCTAAAAAGGCCATGTGCATGGGATGCAAGGGTGCCAAAAGTCAAACCTATGGACCTTTGGGAAACCTTTATTTTAAGTGCCAGTAAATCAGGAATGATAAGACATTAATGCATCTTTTTTTCTTCTGTTAGGTAACCAGTACACTTAGTTAGCAGCAAATCCAAGGTTACACTATTCTGACCAAAATGTCAACAAATTGAGGTAAGCTCTCAACCCCATGTCTCAGTACTGACATTTTTTTTTGGTGTTTGTAGTTTAGCTATTAGTATGAATTATTATGTGTTTGTTAAAAGGGGTTTCAGCAACATTTCAAGGTTGATAAATATATTAAATAATGGGCATTGTAGCAACTTTTAGTGGCCATTATTGAACCAATTAACCAAGGAAAGAGAAAAAAAAAAAAAAAA
>NC_030850.1:17089873-17116952 GCF_000208745.1 Theobroma cacao
ATATATATATATATATATATATATATATATATATATATATATATAAATGCTTATTGTTACCTACCTCTGCATGACAGTTCTTTCATGTCAGTTGTTCTACCTATTAATCAATATATTGACCTTATTATATAGTTAAGCATCATGGGAACAACACAGCCAGAATCCGAATATGATATTAAAATTTTTCAAATATTATTGTTGTAAGAAGGTGTCCCTGAATTGGGTTGGATTAATTGACATCTACAAAACTTAAGTTTTAGATTTACTGGTCCATTTAAATTATATAATATGTTATTAAATATTTATAAAATATATTTAAAAAATTAAATTAGATATAATAATGTATGAACCAAATTTGGGATTAAAATCTTTTTCAAAGTCCAATTGGGTCAAACCCATTAAAAATTTATACTTTTGGTAACGACTTTTCTTGTCGTCTAAAATCACATTTTTGTGACGGTAATCAAAGAATACTTAAAGTTGTGGTAAGCCACCTTGCTCCTCGTGGTCTTATTTATAGGCCACCGACTTAAAAGTCATGACCAAATTTTCAATATCTAAAATCATAATTCTATGTCATGGATTATATTTTTAAACATTTAATACCAATATAATTTTGTTTGTTAATCAAAAATTATAATCTATCTAATTTGCATGTTAAATAAAAAATAATTCACAATATATAACAATCATGGCCAAACTAATAAAATATATGCCGAAGAAAAAAAAATTCATTACACAATTTTTACAAGTAGTAAAAATATGGTTAATTATTTAATTAATTAGTCTCTATGCTCTGGCAAAGTGATGGATTTAGTCTCTATACAATAATTTATAAAAAACTAAATTCTTGTATTTTCTAAAATTAACAATATTAGTCCAATCTTAATAGTATTAAATTTTTTCTATTATTTATGCTGACATGGCATTTTTTTGTTAGTGTGGAATTGGATATGATGATATGTTAACAATGATCTGATATTTCTTTTATCTATTTCACAATTTTAATTTATAAAACACTAAAATTCAATTCTTCTCTCTATTTCTCTAGACTCTTTCCCTATATCTAATAAATCTATCTTATAAATCTTTTGTATTTTTGATATGTTTCTTTTCTAATTTTGTTTAAAACCATTAGCTCATATTAGATAATTCCATGTTTATATTTATAAAATCCATATCAATGTTTGGTCACGTCATATCGACACTATTATTACATCAATTATGAAATGTCACACCATTATTGTCATGTCATAGATTCAATATAACATTTACAATAAAATGCCATATCAACATAACTAAACACCACATCATCATAGATAATAAAAAAATTTTAACACATTTGACTAACATTGTCAATTTTGAAAAGTATAAGAACTCGTTTTTTTACAAATTATTGTATATAAACTAAATCCATAATTTTGATAGAGTATAGGGATTAATTGCATAATTTGATCTAAAAATATTTAGAATTTTATAAATAAATAGGTAAAATACTCTCAATCCCTAAGTTTTAATCGAAATTCTAAATAGGTCTATTAGTTTTTAAAATGAACACTCCATCCCAAAAAAATATCTTCCATTGAACACATAAGTTCAACCATTAGTTTGATGATGTGGCAATATTGAAATGATAATTTTACCCTTTATTAATTTTAAAAATTACTATTATATAATTTTTATTAATTTAAAAGAAGGATGGAGAGTAGGCGGTGCTCCCTTTTCTATTTTTTTTTTAAATATAATATTTATTTTTTAAATTAATAAAGAAAAAAAGAAATTTTAGTCTTTTTATCATATCTGTTAATGGTGTTTATATTTTTGGGATGAAGTACCCATTTCAAAAACTAATAAACCTGCTTGAAATTTTGATTAAAACTTAAGAGTGTGAGAATATTTTGCTTTAAATAATTTGTCGTACATTTTAAGAAACTAAAATGAAAGGGTAAAGTACTCTGATCTCTCTAAATTTTGATCGAAATTACATGGAAGTTCATTAGTTTTTGAAATAAACACTCGCCCCAAGAGCACAAACACCTTTAACAGAAATTATGAAAAGACTAAAATGGCCATTCTTTCTTTATTCAATTAAAAAATTATTATTATTTTTTAAAAAAATAAAAAAAGAGCACCGATTGATGCTCCCTCAAGGAGCATCGGGCTCCCCATTTGGGGAGCACCAGATTTGGTGCTCACTTAGGGAGCCCGATCAGGGCTCTTCAGGGGAGCTTTAGTGCTCCCTAATGGGGAGCTTTTTTTTTTTTAATTAATAAAAAATAATAAAATTATATAATAGTAATTATAAAAATTAATCATGGGTAAAATTATCTTTTTACCCTTATCACGTCAGTAAGTTGATAGAAATATTAATGGTTGACTAACGGCTGAACTTACGTGTCCAGTGAAAAAATTTTTTTTGGGATGGAGTGTTTATTTTAAAAACTAATGGATTTCCGTATAATTTCGATCAAAATTTAGAAAATCAAGGTATTTTAGCCAAAATGAAAAGAATGTAGGAATGAATATTGTAAATGGATGAGAAGCCCCCATAACACCATTTAAGATAAAAAAAAAGAAAAGAACAAAACTGACAAATTCTCTTCTAAGAGAAGTTAATAAGAAGAAAGAAGAAAGGAAGGACAAAAATGAAAAAAGAGAGAGACAAAGAGTACCAAAATACATTTTCCTCTTTCTTAATTATCTTGGCAAACAAGATAAGAGTGATGGGAAGAATGTCATGATCTTAAGTAATAGATAAGCCACCATTTATAAAAGTCGTCGCTAAAAACTGTCATCTAAAGCCAAAATTAAATGGAATCTTATGTAATGAAGGTATCAACTATTCTTTTGTTTTGGTTAAAAAATAATAATTTTAAAAATTATATAGACATACGTAGAGATCAATTGTACGATTCGATTTTGTATAAGTTTTTAATTAATTTACAATATTTGGGTTTCTTAAAAATCATATCAAAATTGAATCTAATAGGAAGAATACTATACTTGTTAAATCTGAAATAATTGAAATTAAATTTTATCTGTTATGAAAAATAACTTAAAAGAATAAATAAAGATAATTGAAAGAACAATTAAAGAGAAGAAATAAAGTATTTAGGGGGGAGAAAAGAGATATTATTGAGGTGTATATTTACAAATGAACTGAGGGGGCCTATTTATAGGCAAGTAACTCTCTTATCTTGATAGAATTTACAAGATATAAATAACATTTAGAGATTAGATGGATTAAATCCTAATCTAATCTAATTTACATCAAATCTAGATATAGATAGAATAAATGGATATTCACAAAAATATTCATAACACTCCCCCTTGAATATCCATTGTATTAAGAATATGCCTCGTTAAAACCTTACAAGGAAAAAACCTCATGGGAAAAAATTCGAGTGAAGGAAAAAGAGTACATAATTCTTTTCAAGAATACGCTTATAAAATACTATCTCATTGAAAATCTTATCAAGAAAAACCCGTGGAAAAAACCTTGATGAAGGAAAAGAGTACAATGCATATTTTACTCCCCCTGATGACTGCATTATAGAGATTTTTAAAATGATATATTCCAACTTTTCAAATGTTGCAGTAAGAAAGGCTTTAGTGAACAAATATGCTAGATTGTCACTTGACTAAATTTGTTGAACACTAATTTCACCATTTTCTTAGAGATCATGAGTGAAGAAGAATTTTGGACGAACTATGTGTTTTGTTCAATCGCATTTAATATATCCTTTCTTTAGCTATTCTATGCAAGTAGTATTATCCTCATATAACATTGTTGAAATTTTCTCCTTGGTCGAATATGTTAAGTTACAGATCTTAACAAGACACATTTATAACTTACTCATGAGTTGCTAAAATTTCTGCATGGCTAGAAAAAGTAGCAACTATAGTTTGCTTTATAAAATGCCATAAAATAACCATACCTTCATATGTGAACAAATAACCTGTCTGAGATCAAGTTTTGTGTGGATCAGATGAATATTCTGCATCTGCATAACTAATTAAAATTTATTTTGATGCATTTGAATTATATAAGCCATATCCATTGTTCCTCGGAGATATCAAAGTATATGTTTAATTTCATTCCAATGTCTTTGAGTTGAAAAGAATTATATCTTGCTAATAAATTCACAGCAATTGCTATATCAAGTCATGTATTGCTAGCAAGATACATTAATACTCCAATTTCAATAAGATATGGTACTTCAGGATCATGAAGTTCTTTATTATCCTCACGAGTTCGGAAAATGTCTTTTTTTTTTTTTCACATCTAATGACCTTACAATCATTGGTGAACTCAATGGATATGTTTTTTCCATATAAAATCGTTTCAGCATTTTGTGATATATATTTGATTGATGAATAAAAATTCTATTTGCCCAGTGTTCAATCTAAAAACCCATACAAAACTTTACTTTTTCAAGGTCTTTCATCTCAAATTCTCTCTTCAAGTTATCTACAGCTTTTGATAACTCTTCAGGAGTTTCAATAATATTCAAGTCATCAACATAAACAACAATTATAATAAATTCATATCTAAACCCCTTTTATAAAATACATGGGCATATAGGATTATTACTATAGCCTTCTTTCAACAAATTTGCACTAAGGGGATTATACCACATGTGTCTAAATTGCTTTAATCCATATAAAGATTTATTTAATTTAATCGAATAAATTTCTCGAGAATTCAAATTTTGTACTTCAGGTAACTTAAATCCTTTAAGGATTTTCATATAGATATCGATATCAAATGAGCCATATGAATAGGCTGTAGCTACACTCATTAGACATATTTTCATTTTCTCATTTATTGCCAAACTAGTTAATATAGAATTATAATTGTGTCCACCACAGAGAATATCTCTTTTCACATTTAATACCATATCTTTGGGTAAAATATTGTGCGATAAGCCGTGCTTTATATCTCATAATCTCATTTTTTTCATTTCGTATTCACACAAATACCCATTGATATCTCATTAGTTTTACATCATTTAATGTACGGACTACAGGTCTAAAACTTCACGTTTGCAATTAAATTTAATTCTCCTTTGATTGCGTCTTTCCACATTGGCCAATAATTTATATAAGTTCAAGATCCTCGTTTTTCTTTCATAATAGTGAGCTCTATATTATATACAAATATCGTCGATGTTTATTTATCGGTTCCATTTTTTCCCATCATGACATAATTGATTGAGATTTCTTCATTTTCAATGATTTCAAGTACTTGAATTTCTTCTGAAATTTTCTCAATCATGTTAGGGGTTTCTTATAGAGTTTCTTCTTCCTCTTTCTGACCATCTTAAATATCTGTTCATTTTCTTATTCTAAGATTTTATCTTTAGAACCGATTGATTTCCACGCTTCTGGCTTGCCTTGTCCTATAGGGACATTAATGCTAATAGTAGCATTTGCAACTGGTATATAAGATTTAGTTATTCCCTTTAGGTCAATAAATATGTCTAGTAACTGATTTACTATATTTTACAAAATAATTATCTTTTGAACTTCAAGTTCATATTGCTTTGTGGGAGAATCAAAGCTAGATAATGATAATTTATTGTAAGAAATTTTCTCTTTCAGCTGCTTATTTTCTCCCCCTAAAGTTGGAAAAATTGTTTCATCAAAATAACAATTGACAAACTTTGTCATGAATAAATTTCCTATCAATAATTCTAAATATTTAATTACAAATGGAGATTTGTATCCAACATATATTCCTAACCTCCTTTGAGGACCTATCTTTGTGCGTTGTGGTGGAGCAATTGAAACATATACCACACATCCAAAAAATTCTTAGATGAGAAATATTTGGTTCCTGACCACAAACTAATTGCATATGGAGAATTTATAATAACTCGTTTGGCCTGATGCATACAAATGCTGATGCATCTAAAATGGCATGCCCCCAAGTCAACATTGGGAGTTTGAATTTCACAAGCTTGCAATCAGTTGGAAGTGTTTAATAAATAATTCTGCTAAACCATTTGTGTATAAGCATAAGCAACATATTGTTCAATAGTTATTCCAACAATATGCAATATTAAAGGCTTGAGATGTATATCCACCAGTATTATCAAGACAAATAATCTTGATTACATAACCAGAAAAATGTGCTTGCAAATGAATGGTTGAAAATGCCAAATTGCAAGCTATAATAAGCACACATGTGACGATCTAGTCAATGCATTGATTAAAATCATAAAATATCTAAATGATTCACAAGATGGATGTATGAATCCACATATAACCTTGAATATTATTAAAAAACGTAGGAAATTCAGTCCCAACTTTAGTTGGTGGTAGTCTTATAATTTATTTGCCTTCAGAACAAGCAACACATAAAATTCATTAGATTGAAAAATCTTTTGGTTTTTCAATGAATGATAATTTTTCAATCATTTTTTTTTTGCATCATTATTGATCCGGGATGGTCCAACCGATCATGCCAAATATTAAAATCATTAGTAAACTTCTGGTTTACTATGAGTTTCAATTATTCTAATATTTGTATAGTTTAATTCTAAGAATAAAGCGAGTAATTTTTTTTAACACACACTTTCTACTTGAGATAATTGCAATATAGAGGTATTAAATGTCTTTTTCATTCGTTGTCTCAATATGATATCTATTCAAACAAATATCTTTAAAACTTAATAAACTTCTTTGAGACTTAATAGAAAATAATACATCCTCTATTACTTTATTCCTTCAGGTAGTAAAATATTAGCTCTTTCGGAGCCTTCAATTAATTTTAGACTACCATATATTGAATTAACATTGGCTTTTTTTTTTGGTTGTCAAGTAGGAAAAATATTTCTTGTCTTTAAATATAGTGTGTGTTATAACAATGTTTGCTAGACATATATTTACATTATTGATCTTAGATTCAACAAGATCAATATCTATATTTTCTTCAATAAAATAAAATATATACAATAAGAAACTTGCAAGTTAACACAAAAGAATATTAAATATAAAATTAAAACACATAATAAGAACATATCATTTAAATATAATGAAAACATATTAAAGTATCTTCATAATATAGTTATATTAAATATACCAATTACTATTAAGTTCATTCTCAGATATTTCTATTATTAATCATGTAATCAATTCTTTTTTCAAAGTGGACAAATATCTTGATGTGCTATACTAATTTGGCCATGATTAAAATTATCACAAGATATGATGCTTGATAAAATTTAAGACATACAACAGTTACGTGATCAATGATCTTTCATGCCACATCAATAACAATACGTTTTTTATATTCCTTTTATTCTTTTTATTATTTATCCACTTCTGGTGGGTTACAAGTATTCACCCACTTTTTGATTGGTTATCCACTTCTAATGGGTTAGTGGTTTAAGGTATCCATCTACTTTTTGTGCGTTGAAAGTATTCATCTATTTGTGGTAGGTTACAAGTATATATCCACTTTTGGTGGGTGATCCACATATGATGGGTTATCCACTTCTGGTGGATTATATATTTTTTAGTAGGTTACGGCATTCATCCATTTCTGGTGGTAACATGAACAAACTTCAGTTAAACATCGATAAATTTTCTAGAGATAGACATGGAAGTTTAAGCAAAAGGGTCATTGTGTATGTGATTTATATATAATTTTATGCTAGTTGGCCTGAAAGAGTAATGTTCCTTTTCTTTTTTCTCATTGTTAAATTTAATATTTTGATGCCAAATCATTTTCTCTTGAAGGCTTGGATCATTGTATCATTATAACGACCTTTTCCATATCCATGATCATAATTATTAAATAGTGACATTCACTTCAAAGAATAGATAGATTTATGACCATAATCATAATTATTAAATGATGTCGCATTTACTTCAGGGAATAGACAAATTTATAATTTTTTTATTAGTAACTCATTTGTCACATTGACTTCAGGGAATGAACATTATGATTTTTCATTAATAGCTATATAATAGCAAATTCACTTTCCAATTAAGAGACATAATATAATATATACTATATAATAGTAAAATTCATATTCCGATTGATTTTAAGAGAATAGAAATACTAAAAAGATATCAAGTTACTTACCTGATTTTGTTATAACCAAAAATTAAAGACCAACAATTGAAATCCTTTTAAAGGTTTGAGATGATGAAAATAAAGTAATAGCAACACTTACTTGATTTGCTAAAACTATAAATCAAAACTGAATTATTGAAATCCTTGATGAAACAAAATAATTTCAAAACTTGAGAGATCAGAGAGGATCGTACTGATAACGTGTTATGAAAATAACTTAAAAGAATAAATAAAGATAACTGAAAGAACAATTAAAGAGAAGAAAGAAAATATTTAGGAGAAAAAAGAGATCTTATTGAAGTATATATTTACAAATGAACTGAGGGAGCTTATTTATAGGCAAATAACTCCCTTATCTTGATAGAATTTTCAAGATGAAGATAACACTTAGATATTAGATGGATTAAATCCTAATCCAATCTAATTTCCATTAAATCTAGATATAGATAGAATAAATGGATATTCACAAAAATATTCATAACATTATCGGGATTTTTAAAATTTGAAAATTTTGTATATTATTTTTAGTTTATCTACATATATTTAGAAATAAAATAAACATTTTTATTTTATATGTAAAAATACAAAAAAGTACTAATTTGAATCGATTTGAAACGTTTTTCAGCGTTAATATTGTTAAGAGAGAATGGCAATCTTAGAAACGGAGGGAGGCATATTGGGTTAGAGCAGATAGGGAAGTGACTCAAGGAATCACATGGTAGCAAAAATAGATATATATATATATATATAGTCGTCAGCAAAGTCTTTTCTCGCTTCACCCAGCTATCCACCTCATGATTCCTTTTCCTTCAAACCACTGATTAAATAATTCAATTCCCATTCTAAAGGTGGAATAGCAATGGGAATTGTTTCCAATCCAAGTAGAAATGAATATAAGGAATCACTGTGAAAAGCATATAATATATTGTGTCTGAGTCTCATATATGTGCATATATTCCCATATTCTTCTGCCACTAATTGTACGGTCAGCTGGCCTTGGCAATGAAGCAAGTTACTTCAACATTCATACGTATATATCTGGTTCATATCCAATCGATGGTAAATACTCTACAAAGTCAACAACGCATATCTTGTTTAATTTAATCCATCAAATTAATTCTGTTGATTGGTTTCTAGTTGGTGAAATGACCTCCCTTCCTTTTCCTTTTTCAGGTGCCAATTGCTTTTGCTTTTTCCACTGTAGCCTTATAGCAGCAGCAAAATCATGTATTGGAATGCATAATAACAATAAAAGATAGATGTTTGAGTTACCTTACCTGGACCCAACAGACATGACCAGTTGTAGGGTCTTCTGCATGCACCAAATTAGTGATGGGTGACATCAAGGTCCTGTCAGATAAGTTACCCTACCAAACATGCATGATTTCATCAGGTTTTTTGTTTTCCCTTGTCATTTTAAGCCAACTGTGGGGGCTTAGGGACCAAAACTGCAGGTTTTCAGCTCAGCCTTTCAACAACTTCAAACTGCTGCCACTGCGCAACGTTGATTCAAACATCATTTGCATTTCACTTGCCACCTAATGTTTTTCATGCTATAACATCATTTTTTTGGTTTTTGCTTTTAGAGATGCAAAGATTAAGCCACTTACCTATGCCTATATATATATATAGATAGATACCATAGAATAGCATATTTGACAACTCTACTGTCAATGATGTCAAACAAGAGAGATCAGTTTAAAACTAATTATGTAAGTATAATTGAACATTTTCTACCTCTCAAGGCAAAGCATAAAGCCACTAAAAAGACAGGAGGAATCCATGAAATTAATGTGCATTTTTTAAGAATTTTTTGTGCTAATTTAGAATCCGGGGCCTTTCTCAGTTATCAAACAATATAATTTGGTCAATTCATCCTTCAAGGAAGATGCCTACGCTCAACACTTTCGGCCAACCAAAGAGTTGTTCATAGAACAAATATAGGGTACTAAAGGGGCATGGTTCCTGTTCCTCCTCTTTAACTGATGTGCCATTACCAACCATTTAATTAAGCTCACATTGCCATATAATAATGCTTTCAAACTTTAGGATAGCGGTCAAATAATCATTTTATTTTCTAGCCTCCAAAGGTGTTTTTGTTTCATTTTTCTTGCTTTATTGCTTGCTGGCAGGGTCAAGTGATCTCCAGGCTCATATCAGCTTAGTCAAAATTGCAGCGGAAAGGAAAAGCATCATGACATGGCGACTTTCACTTTGGATAAGTATTCTTTGCATGATTGATTATTTCTCATGCAAATTACATATATATAATAAAGTATATTGTGGAACATATATATATATATATATATATATGTCAAATGCACGTAAAGATATTATATATATATATATGTATGTATGTCAAATATATGTGAAAAAGGTTAAAAGACTAGGGCATACACCTCCAAAGTTGTGTGGGTGAGTGGAACAGACTCTAGCTAGTAATTGACCACACCCTAAACTCACAGGTGGGTCTCAAATTTAAATCCCCTTCCCCATTAGCCTTTGGCAGCCTTTTCTTCTAAAGTATCTATGCAGCCTTCTGCACAATGAATTGCAGCAAGTTCGAAAGCAAAGGCCTGTCATGCACTTTATCGAAACTAAATAAAACTATTTGAAACTCGTGTGATTCGTCATGTCAAAGAAAGAAACAAGAAGGAGAAGGGGAAGAACCAAGCATCAATTTCTTTGTAACGCAAGGCTCTGATTGAGAACAAATTCAGTGAGCTAGCTAGAATCAGACTCTACAGTTATCGTCTCATGAGAGACGTATGCATAAAGAAGTTTAGTACATAATTAATAAAGGCACGCATGTAAATTAGTAAAAGAAGATTTGAGTGACAAAGTTGGATTGTAAGATATCCCAACTATTGAGAGAAGAAAATGCAGAAAAAGCAAATGGAGGAGACGTTTTTCTCTAAAGTTGACAGGAAATGAGTGATAAAGTTATGGTTGTAATTTATAAGATAAAACCATTCGTACCACGCCGCAAATGCTTTATTATTTATAATTGATGTATGTATGATTGAGGGCGAATGATCCTTCCTTGACTTGTCTGATTGATACATACTAGCTAGCCTTTACGTTCCAAAGAGATTCCAATTCCTGTCTTCCCAGCAATCTCCGGCAGCAATCCCTTACTTTCTTTCCAGTGACAAGTCTATGTATCAGAGAGCCTTCCAGATAATCAGCATCTTTGATTTCTATATTTCTGCCGTGAAATGTTGAAAAACAATACAATCAGTTTACATTAGGGCTAGCTTTTCGGATTTTTGTGCAGAATTCCATTTTACAAACGATTTAATAAGAAAATTCATTCCGCATGTATATATACATACCTGCGTACATACAAATGTGTACATAAATTATTATAAATTAACCGACCGACCGACCCAATCACGATAGCAAAGGAACAAGGTTTCACTATAAGTATATAAAGTGTATCAAGACCTAAATTAACCCAAAGCATGGATTGATATAATAACGGAAGACATGGTAGTATTGCTTCCGATCAGCAAGATGACAAGTAACAAGACAGGAACATTACCTGAAACCAAGGATTCACAAGAAACCCATTCTGCTTTCGCTGTGGACTCATTCGCAACAATTCAAAGGATCTGGCCTTTCAAAAGAAATGAGAACAAATTTCAAGATAATACGGCACCGTTTGCCAATGACTTCTGCCTTTTGCATGGAGCCTTTGCTTTTTGTTTTGGATTTTTTTTTTTCTGAATTTTATATTTTAGAAATTAGTTTCACTGAAAACATACTGTCACTCTTTAGAACAACATATCCATCCAAGTTACAGGCCTCTCCGCATGAAAATGGAGAAAGACTTTTCATTCTATACATGGAAAGATAGATAATGACTTAATTGAATCGGACATGAAACACTGAGAAATCCCTGATTTAATACTGTTTAGTTCATTAATGGCATCACATAATCCTTCTCAGATGAAACAAGTTACTCGTTGATCACATGTAAATCAAGATCAAAAGATATATCTAAAGCATAAAACCCAGAATCGGCATTAACAGAAACCAGAAAACAATGATGGATTGGGGACATGAAGGCAAGTTGTCCTTTCTCTTCAATGAAATCACCTACATAATCAAAATCAAATCACAACAGTTCCAGCTGCCTAACTACTTTCATGAAAAGTTCCTTTCACCAATCCAAAAATAAAATAATCACAAAGTGGCCAAGACCAGTGTGGTCCACGCTCCACAGAGGAAAAACAAAACACAATAATATCAAACATATTTGATGATTCTACAATGATAGCACATCAAATGTTTTCACCACAATTTCTTTCGACAAAAACACCCAGCCTTGTTTTTTGATTCTTCCTCTTCATTCATTTTGGATAGTGATGCTTCATCAACCCTTCCATGTACACCTTTTCCTCCCCTTCATTTTCTGACCATTTTGTCAACCTCAAATCCTTGATAAGAAATCGTTGCATAGATAGGTAGGGTTTGTCCACACTACATAAAAAGTCATGTTCTTTTCAAGCCTCCCAATGCAAATAACAACTCTAGCAATAGCTTAGGGCAAAAGTGTGTATGTCTTAAGCTAGCCCAATTTTACTAACCCCAGGTTTTTCTCAGCAACATATCTCACTACTTTCGGAAGCTTCACCGTTTCAGAGTGGGAAAGCTTTGCTTTATAGAAAGTTGTGGACACCATGAATTGATTAATGTATAATAAGAAGTTTCTCAGCAAAAGAGATTATCATGTAAAGATGGTAGGGCACAAAGATTATCTTCTGAAATGTACTTTTGCTTTTAAAATCTTTTCAAAAATATTATAGTCTCCATGCCTGTCATTTTCCCATTTCTGTGTTCCCACCATTTTCTTCATGAACATTAAGAAATTCAACACACATGCAAAACCAGTGGCCACCAATCAAGACACAATGACGTGATTACAAATATGAATATAATTAGTTAATTATATCTTTTCACCGGTATCTTTGATATAACCACTTAGCAAGTGCTCTACATATCCTTCGGTTTAAATACGAATGAAAAGATTATTCAACAGTTAGTGTGAACACCTGGGCACTCTAGGCTTAACACATCTCTATAATATATCAAAATATTAAGGGTAAAAGCAGTTGAAGCACTTTGACTACCTAACTAAACCTCTATAGTTAGGGCCTATGGGTCTACACAACTGGCTACTAGAAGTTTCAATGGCCTCAGTTACTTAGCAAAGTCTCAACCAGATCTCGAAAACTCCCCTCACCTTATTTAGGCATATGCCAACTATTCAGAAATTTCCATTTCAGTCACACTGCCCAAAATATGTGCTCAGAAGGTCCCCCATATAGCAGTCAAAAAAACTCAAACCTTCTCTCTCAAACTCAAACTCACACACACAAACACACATCGCACCACATACATGCACATGCTAAAAAGCCATTTACTGACCACATATGGTTGTAAAGCCTGGGGAGGTTTCTATCCCCAAGCTGCAACCGCAAGAACACAAGAAAAAGAGAGGAGATATCTAATAGAAGGACAAAATCCACATTTAAATGGGCATAAATGAAATTGCAACCATCTGGTAACAATCACATATCAAAGTTAAACAGTGATCTTAACAAAGAGCTGAATCAACTTGACAATTTATTGACCAAAAGATTTAGAGAAGCATCAGGTAGAACAAAGGCAAAAATAAGAAAAGTCCCATTGCAGCGACAGACAGATTACATTCCTATGGACTGCTACATCAAGCAAAAATGAATGTAACAGAAATTTGCGATAAACAAAAAAAAAAAAAGGTACCATTTACATCTCACTTCCATTTGAGGGACTGCCTAATTCCTGTATAGATGAGTCCTAATGACCTCCCAATCAAGCAAACTAGAAAGAATGAGATGGCACTGCTGACTTTGTTGATAATAGCTCTAAATATAGGCATGCTAATGTCAGAAAACTCAAGGAGTAGGCTGAAATAGTACCTCCTGTAATGAGCAAAGCAAATATTAGGTTAAAAACTATATCTGAGTTTATAACCATTAAGAATCAAATAACATCAGCAACATGCAGCAAGATAATAAGATTTGAAGTACAAAGTCCCAGGATTCAGTTAGCTGTAAAGGAAGAAATATTGGTTTTCTTAATCCTTATGTGTATATATTACACTAATACATACTATAATAGTCCCTTATTCATTAAATATTCATGTAAAAAGATTGGAAGAACCTTTTTAGTCATTTAATACGTGCCTCTTCTATCCCTAAAATCCATACCTTAACTTTAGAAAGAACTACTGTTTTATGAAAATCTGCTAAAGGCGAAGCAGACTTTAGGCATGGCTCATCACTGACAGGTCAAGGTCACAGACAGAAGGGTTTTGAAGTTCAATCATCATAGATAGGACAGACAATAACATGCTTGCACATAGCTTTGCAATATGTATTTACGCATTCATGTATCTATGAGAGTATATTGTCATCAAGGCAATAGCTTTTGCCACCAACTACAGTTTTGTCATTTCATGCCTTCTTACTGCAGTTATCCTTGTCAGAATTCAGCATGACGAACATTCTCAATCTGCAGTCCCCCTAAATGCCAACTATTGATACATAAGCGTACCCCGATGGAATCATTTCTGACTATTCTTTTTCCACTCCACCAAAGCATGTTTAATAGCAAAGCTTTTGTAATCGCCCACACTATGTCAGATAATACAACACCTTCAAGGACATATTCAGTGCCGAAAAGCTAATTTAACTACTCTCCAAGAAAGTTATAGATGAGGGGGCATATCAAAGCCACTGAGATTAACAGGTGACAAAAATATGAGAGATAAGTGCCATAGAGTCTCTTTGTATCTAAAACATTTCAGTATTATTCTATAAGATAATTTACATCCACCAAAGGACTGTGACTAGCAATGTCTGTAAGCAGAGAAAATTATTTATAGGGAAAGAGTATAGAAAACATACCACCCTGTTAAGGCTCTCAATTCCTTGGTGCGTTTTACAGACATAGAGAAATGGCTTATCAGAACATAATGTAATGAGGGTGACAAACTTTCATATTTTCTTAGGGTAAACTTCTTCCACCAACTATAAGTTTCAGCGACGTCACTGCTTTTATCCTCAATGAGTTGGCTCTTAAGTGTGTAGAGGTCAAAGCGATCCTCATACATCGATACAATTGCCTCCAGATTTTGATACAACCACTGGTTTAAAGCGACCTGTTAACCAGCACATGTTTAAAATCTTGATGAAATTATAACCAGAAGTTCCAATATCCAGCACCAAGAGCTGTAGTGCATTACAACCAACAATTTTAAATCTCCTCAATTGCACATATCCTAATTATCTCACTCAGTAACCAAACAGATTCTAAAACCAGCACCAATATCACATAAAAGTTTTAAGAAATTTCTAGTCTTTCAAATATGAGAAACAATTCCCTCCTTACCATAAAGCTCATCTGAATGAGAAATAAATATAAATAGTATTGAATTGCTCGAATTAAGAAATATGTCTTCGTGCGAGCTTTACACTTAGCATCTGATTGTACATATTCATAGCATAAAATGAAACAGTTTAACATATATGCATCTGTGAGGAGCTTCAAATAACATGCAGAGGATAAAGGGAAATAAAAAACATAAAAAGCCTCAAGGATTTCTGCCATAACCATAGTCATCGACCTGCTTAGGAGTAGTTTGGCATTGCTGTTACGGTTGGAAAAAAGCTCGAGTTAGTAAAAGTGTGTTTGAAAAGTGCTGCGAGGAATTGCTGTAAAAGGTATGATTTGAGATTTTTGAGTGTTTGGCATTGTTGTGAAAAAGAGTTATGATGAGTTAAAATGTCTGAAGAGGACATGACATTGAAAAGTTAAGAATGAGTCATTTTCTTTACTTTTAGGTAATTATTGTTAAGATGAACCAAAATATAAAGTATTGTAAATTTTAATTTTAAAAGAATGTACATAAAATACAACTTCTAGATTTTCTAAAAATTAAATTTGCTTCAAACTAGTTATATTAAATAGTTATATTCTCACTATATTTTTTCTTTGAAATTCACTAAATTTTATTTTACATTCAAAATATTTGAATATTCAAAAGGGTAATTTAGTCATTCAGAAAAATTTGAATGAATGGAAATTTTGGCCATTTGATACTTAAAAGTACTTTTGACAACTACAAAAGCACTTACGTCCAAAAGTGTTGTCGAAAAGCACTTTTGGAGCTAAACCAACATGTGTTTGGCATTGCATTTGGGCCAAAAACACTTTTTGGCACGATGCCAACTTCACTCTTAGTGCCTGTACTAAGTCAATATACCTAATACGCTCAATCAGTCCATCCATCAACCTCACAACTAGAACCCCCATTCTTTCACTTCCAGAAGAACAGTACTAAAAATATATGCTCACAAACAGGTGCAATGTAATAAGGAGTTGAAGACTAACAGGTGTTAGCACTCAACTCAATAAGAAAAAGAGCGATACCTCATTGCGCAACCTTTGAAGTGCACGAGTAGACAAATTACAGATAGCTAAACCCAGACTATTCACTTCATCTGACAAATTGCCATCAACAGAAATAAGCTCCAAATAAGTGCTTGCTATCCCATCTGCTAAAGTTATTACCAGATCTTCTAGTATGGAATCCCCATATAAAGTAAACAAGCTTTGGTCATAACAGCAACCCTTCCTGGAAAGAATAGATAAATGGGACAAATAAGTTTCTCAACAAAGATTAAATATATATTGACAACACAATCTAATGAGAATTAAAAGTAAAAAGCAGATGTCAATGCCTACATAGATTGTACCCAAAATCAAGTTATCCTCAGACAACATATAATGTGTAGCAGTAAATTTTATAAATACAGCAACCATTTGAGATTCAAATCTTTTTGTTGCTGGCATGATTATTCTCCCAAGTCATGACAATACCTGACATGCAATCATAGGTTCTTCAAATAAACCTCCTATGAACAACTATTAGTGCGAGTTACCTTCATTCAGTTCTTTATCTGAAAACAACTATAGAAACCAAGTAAAATTTTAACAGCCTAATTCAAAGCATCCTATTTGACAGAATATGATTAGGGTCAATACTCATATTTGCCAATCAATCTAGTATTACTCTAATCGGTGGATTGGTCGATGGAATATGGTACTTGTTAGAACCACAACTATTAAGATTTATAATTCTTAAAAAGTACAGGCATGAAACAAGAGTAACCAGTCTTTTGAAAGAAATTAAGTAAGGGGAAAACGGATTTCAAAGAAAAAGAAAGCTAAGCAGCCAATTTCCCCAAAACCTATGAGTTCTATCAGTTGCATAGTTTTCCATGAAAGTAGAAAATCTTCTACATCAAAAGTCCAGGAGTTCAGGGGATCCAGAACTTTGGAAGGTTAAAATGTTTCTCTTAATATATTGGCTAGTATAAAGTGCCATCAAGGCATTTAAATCCCACATCTTGGCAACACCCAGGCTCATTTCCTCTGAACCATCGCAAAAGCCACTTGTTTCATGCACTTTGAAAACCCCACAACTGAAAGAGATTCATAAGTGGTTAGGGCTTAAACCAGAAGAGGAAACTATGAATCCAGCAGCCTAAGACACCTATTATACATTTTCAAGAATGATTTAAGGGGAGATTGCATACATACATGCATCTGTATCTTGTAATCAGTATTACCCATAAATTAGCATACATAGATCCATAAAAATTAACTAGAACTTGTTTCTAGAGAGAAAGAAACATGTAAAAAAACTAAGGATGCGACAAATGATCAGATTAGTAGTTTTCACGCTGTGCACTAAAAGTAACTGTCACTACCCAGAAATTCATATTCTACAAAGCTCTTGAGTGACCTATGAAGATATAAAACATATAGAAACAATAATCTTTGAACAAACTACAATAAACATGACAAAAAAGAGAGACAATCACAGTTTATTTTACCTTAGAGAACCAAATCTAAGAAAATACAGCATCTCTGCGTACAGATTTTCCTTCCCCGACTTTCTAATATTTTGTAAAACTGTGTCGTCTCCATTTAACTTCTCAGTTATCAGAGAAACAAGTTCCTGTCAAAAGGGGGAAAGAAAAGGATATTTCATACCAACAAGCTAACAACATAAAAATCATAGAGTTATCATAAGATTTTTTAAGTACCATATTATTGCTTTCGAGTCCAAGTTCCTTCTCCAACCATGCAAAGCATACTGGCTTACAGGATTTTTGAATAATTCTGGAAAAGGCTATCAACCAATCATCCATATTGCCAGTGTCAGAAGTACCAACATTGTTTTTCACCTGAAAAACAAATTTTGAAACCTTCAAGCAAAATATAAACTTAATAAATAAAAAAAATTTGTACCCTACTGATTAAGTATTGAGTGAGGTATTTTAGTACAAAAAAAGCATGAGAATTTTCCATTTAATAAGATCAAACTGATAAATTTATTTATTAAAGTTCCATGCTTCAAGACTTTCCTTATTGCAAACCCAAAAATTATTATAAGAGATGACCCCTTTACTTGGTATCACCAGTTGGGATCTTTGAATTCAGAAACTCACAATTTACAGAATAACACCAAAAAGCAAAAACTCTTCTTATGCAAAACTCATATATACTTTGTGGTCTATGGATTCAATAAAAAAACTCAGTAACTCGTCCATTATCAGGGAGTTAAATATACCTTGTTTTTGTCTTAAGGTTATACATTTCTTTGTCCTTGACATAAATTTAGAATACAAAAATACCACAAGTTTTTGAGAAACCTACATTTCATCCCATACATTATTTGCTTCTAATAGACCTTTTAATTTTGTATATGAAAGATGCAAAGCAGAAAGGATGGTCTCACAGAAGTCAACTAAAACATGGAGTTTCTTTGAAAATAATGAATTTATACAAACTAAATTAAATATAACGAAATAGTCAAAGTAACTAGAGCATTAGGAACCAATAGAGACAGTGCCTGCCTCTTCCTCAAGTTGGCGAAGAGAAGCCCAAAGCAATCTAATTTTTGGACCTTCAGATACAGCATACAAACTTAATGGTCGCTTATCATGTTGCTGCTCATCAAGAACTCCAATTCTGAAATCACTCCCACGTTCAATAGTGTCTAGAGTCTCCAAAAGTTTTCCTCTTACTACATCCCAGGCATGCTTCAAATTATTTTGGTCACAGTTCGTCCTGGCACTGCATTTATAAAGTAAATATATCCTCACTAAATGAGAAACAAAGCATACACATGCCAAAGCACAGTACTAAAAATAATGTACTACTGTTCCATGATCCATGCACAAGGGAAACATCCATTGGATTTTAAATATTTGATACGCTTACCCTTACCTACCAGAAGAGGTTGAGCTTTTGGGAAAGTCGTCATCATCAGCTATATTCTTTTGAGATGTGGAACTGGACTTTTGAACAGGAATTACTCCGGCCAGATATGTAAGAAATATACTAGCCATCAAAAGTACTTGATCACCGAAAGGAATCCAATCAGAGGCTGTTATACCATCAGAGTCCACTAAAGACCACATGCCAGTAGACCTCAAGGACGTTTCCCTAAAGCAAGGACTTACTTTCAAAAACGAGATAAATGGATTGTCAACCTTCTGATTTTTCCATCTTGAAAGCCAGAAAACTTTACAGCTTCTATAGGCACACTTGCTAGAAGCAAAGCAAAAAATGCAAAAGTGAGGCTCAAATCATAGCTAATAGAAAATTTTCAATGGTAATTGTAATGCCTAACAGCAGAGAAAAATTATGCAAGTATTAGACGCAAATTCAGTCATAAATTGCAAATTCAGTTGTCTTCAGAGCCGAAAAGGTGCAGTTCAAGCTACTAGATAGACTATACGACCAAGGTGAGACTACCGTCTCAAACAAATATGAAATTTTCGAAATTATCGAAACTTGTTTCAAACAAATATGAAATCACATAAACGATCAAAAAGTGGACTACCGTCTCAAACCCCAATTTATCTTCCAGAGAAATCACGAAATGTCAAATATGAAAGTAAAAAAGGATATAAAATGAGCGAAAAAAAAAAAGAGATATACCTCAGCGGCGTCCCAAAATTCGAATTAGGATGCACAAATCCTCTCTGCTTAAGAAAACTTGGGTGCAAATGCGGCTTGATGCATGAGGATGAAGCTGCATATTCCGCCATTTGATAAAACAAAAACAAAACCTTCGGCAAAGCAATCACCACATTTCCTCTTACATTTACCAAATCAAAACCTACACAAAAGAAGATGGCATTGGAGTGCTGGGAATGTTGCAGTTAGGGTTACGGTTAGGGTTAGGATTTATTCTGAAAGAAATGGTAATACAGTTTGTGTTGATATGATGGAGAACGGGATGGAGAGGTGGGAAAGAGAGAGGAGGGAAAAATGGAGATGCGATAGGAGGATTGGGAATGTGCGAACCTAGTTGTTCCCGTCTCACTTTTCTTATGAATATGAATACGATCTCTGTTTTGTCGTCCCTACGCTTCGCATAAACTCCTAATAAATAACCACCAACTATACCAGCAAAAATACTGAAACATACGGTTTTTTTTTTTTTTCAAAAAATATGTTTAAGTATAGGAAATACACATGATTAAAATCTAAAAAGCTCCTTCTAGTAATTCTATAAAGAGTATTTTAAAATGATACATTTATCTTTTGATTGTTAATACTGTTAATAAACCGTTAACAAAATTTAAAATCAAATATTACATAAAAATTTTAAGACACAAATATTTATAATCTATAGCATATTTAAAAGGAAGCCTAAAGTTAACCACGTGGAGGGTAGAGAGAGTGAAAGAAACAAGATGTTGAAGCAAAGAGAGAGAAAGAGAGGGGTGTAAAAAAGTCAGAGCTAACCACACGGAGGGCAGATAGAGAGAAAGAGAAAAGATGTTGAAGCAAAGGGATCAGGTGCAAAAAAGCCCGTGTGTTCCACACAGGTCATATTCTAGTATACTTAAAAAGAAACTCTAGGGGCATCCTTATTTTACCACATGTCAACTTGGATAGTGGCCACGTTTTCAAACTAGGTGTTTTAAATTTTCAATAGAGTTTGTAAAAGAGTAGACAAATTACTCATGTGTGAGCAAAACTAAAAAAATAAATAAAGAATTGCTCTTAACAAGTGGCCACGCCCAACTTGAATGGGGTTTTAAATCTCAAGTAGTGTTTCCAAAAGAAAACCCAAATTACCCATGTGTGTGAGTAAAACTAAAAAAATGAAGAATGCTCCTGAACAATCCTTTGATGATCGATGTAGAGGGTCGGCTTCGACCTTGTTGGTGTTTTTCTGTCCATTCCCATCCCATGCTCTTTTTACTCTTCGGGTCAGCTTAGATGTACCTAATCATTCTCCATCTTTTCAACTTCCCTTATTGTCGACCTACCCTCAAGTTTGATCATTCTCCTCAGATCTGTGTTATATTTCAGGCTTGCCCTCGAGTAAACTTAGGGAAAAAGAAAGGATAATGAATTTTTTAATATTTTTTTATGGATTTCAGCCAGATGGTCTCGGTTTTTGGGATTCAGTGTTGTGGTTTGGTTTTGGGGATTTCATTTTAGCCTTTGGATTTTGTACTGTTAGTCGACGTGTGCAGTTTGAGATATATGCCGTGTTTGGCCTATTCGACCCTATCATATCTTTAGCTACTCTTGAATTACTGCTGTCTAATCTTTTCGGATAATCGATTTCTCACTTATTTTTTCCCATTCTCGATCCTTTTATGTTTGGGTTCTTTCTATTTTATGTTTTTCTACTACCTTGCTTTTCTTTTCTTCACTTCAGTGTTTAGGAGTTCTCAAGTTAGAACAAGTTTCGAGTTTAAAGTAATTTCTCAAGCCTGTTTTCCCATTTTTTGGCTACTTTAATTTAACTACTGTTCATGTTCTCTTTTGTGATTGCTCTATGGAGATAATCGATTATTGATTGCTCATTTCGGTTTCATTTGTGTGTTTTTGCACCTCGTTGCTTTTTTTTTTCTTCAATTGAGTTTTTACGAGTTCTTAGATTTAAACAAGTTTTGAATTTTGGGTTGTTTCCCAAACAAGTTTTCCCTTTTTATTACTGCTTTAATTTAAGTGTAGTTCATGTTCCCTTTTGTCATTGCTCTGTAGGGATATTGATTATTCACTATTGTTTAGTGCTTTATTTTTGTCAAGTATGGAATTTAATTGTGTTCTTTAATATTTTCTACACTTTGTTATTATTGTTGGTCTGTTGTTTCCTTTCATTTTTTAAAAGATTGTTTAGTAGAATTTATTTTAGTATGAGTTTCGTAATTTTTATTCTTGTCATGATTTGATTATTCAATTGAATATATTTTATATTTTATATGTATGTAATCATTACTGATATTAAACAACAAAAGAATCATCTTATAGGTTTTGATTGAATTCTCATGCGAACTTAAAATTATTATTGTTCTTTTCCCTTTGGGCCTTGTAGTGCGTTTGTCAATATAAAATTCTCTATTGGCACAAACTGTTCCTAGAAACTATAATGTCTTTTGATTACATAAAGTTTTAATTAGAATATTTTTTTTTCTCTGTCGTTTTAATTTCTTAATCTTTTTTCTTAATTAAGTCTTCACAATATTGCTTGACCAAGCTATTATAAATTTCATGCCATATTTTCCTATTATCTACATGTATGTTTCACCTCTAATTAATCTATAGTTTTTTCTTGCATGCTTAGATTTTGTTCAACAGTATTTTTTTGAATTTTTTGTTATATGGTGCATATCATTAGATTTGATTTTTTTTATCTACTTATTTGCAAGCATGAATGCCAATTTGGGTTTTTCTATCCATTAAAGGAAGAATTGGCATTAAAGGAGATTGAGGAGTTATGCATGAGCTTTCCTTCTTTTAGCAATGTTTATAACCTTTCCTTCTATTCATATATTCTTTTTAAGGGGGATTTAAGATTATTGATTGCATTTTATGTCAATGTCATCATAACTTATTTTTATTTTACAATTTCTCCATAAATGACATATTTTTTTAATTTAACAATTTTCCATTCTTTTACTGCCTAATGAATTATCAGTACCCCTTTTTTTTTTTTTTTCCATCTGGTTCTTATCATATATTATTCTTATGAATCAGGTATTGCTCATGCTCTTACAATTTTTTGTAATTAATTGTTCTTCCAAGTTAAAAATGTCTAATCAATATCTACACAATTTACATCCATTCTAGCAAGATATATCTATGAAAGTGAGGATCATTTGTATTTAGGAATCGTTTGATCCTTCCCAACTTGACACCTTGCTTATCCTCGATATCTTAGCTACTAATGCCTAGGTATAGAAATTTTTGTCATACTTCTAGAATAAATCAGCATATGTTAAATAAGTTGACATTAAATTCATTATTTCTTATTGGCTTATGATTTATTTTCTCTATTACTACACAAATTATGAATAGAGAGGTGCAATGCATTTCATAATCAAGACTTCAGACACACCACAGTTTCGACCCCAACTAAAAGAAAGGTGTCTCTATTCAATAAAGAAATTCCAAATTAATGACAAAAAGACCTTTTTCAATCCCATTCCGTCAAATATTATGGGCATTTTTACGAAAAACATTATCATCCAACCAATCCAAGATGACCTAGATGCATGCCTTGCAAGCTTTTTTTTCTTTTGCATCTATTGACCAACTCAATTCCTGAATTCACAATGATACCATTTTGACAAGTCAGAATGTGTTAAATAAGTCTTAAACTTTTGATTGAATTAGTTCATCAATGATCATATTTAATTCTCTTTTTTGCTAATTGTTTGTTGATAGATTTTATCGGAGCTCTAAAATCAATTACCACCATTGAAAATGTCCATTTACAAAATCGAACAAATGATGTGACGAAACGCGACCTTTATATAGAAGACTTGAAGTATGAAAAAACTAACACTTCTTTATATTTTGAGTTCTACATGATCTCATAAATTGTTCGTTTAAATTGCAGTGAAAATAGCTTGAAAGTTTTTTTTTTATGGTGACAAAGTTGAAGCCATTGACGAAGATGAGCTGCTTGACAATTTCATCAGTCCGATTGTAGTTGTTGCTGCAACAACTATCAAAAAATACATGAATTAGTTTTCTGTGCATATGAACAGTTAAAATGGTATATGTTAATCAACATTTCCTTTACTTTTCTTTGTTGATTTCAAGCACAACTTACCTTGCTTCCTGCTCAGCTACAAAGTTTTATGTGGACCTTGATATTCCAAAAACCATACTACATAAGCAAAAGTTATGTTTGCACATAATATAATGATCATTAAATAATCAGTTCAATGTTATCTAATAGTACATTAATATGCAGTTATGAAAAAGAGCCATTTAGTGTGCAAATTATCAATAGATACATGTCCCCCCACCAATTCTCAACAAAACCAAATGAAATCAAAGACTTAACCCTTGCAGACATTAGCAAAGTTGATCCAACAAAAGTCTAGGTAAAAAGATTATTCTTCACATCATTTTAAGTGAGACTGCAATAAAGTATATGTACTAACAACTCACAAACATTGTAGGAAACCAAGTACAAAATCAAAGCTACAATTGTTGACATTGATTGCTCAAATGGCTGGTTTTACAATTCGTGCAACGATTGTGGGATGGCTCTTCAGTTTTGGACTGGCAAATACTAGTGCACAAAGCATGAGGAGAAAAACCCTTGCCAACGTAAGTAGATCAAAGAACTTTATTACATGTCTTATATCCTACTATTATCATTTATTGCATATAATCATATGTAAATCTATTGCAGGCAAATTGTCATCAATATTTGGGATTATAGAGCATTCAGTTTACATATTGCATCATAACCCTATACATAACCTACCATATAATTCAAATTGGTTAAATTTATAGATTGTAATTATTTTAAAATATTACCTTTCACATCAGTAGCAATTTTCTTTAAATGTTGTTATTATCATTTCTTACATATAGTCATCTAGAGATTTGTTGTTGACAAAATATGCAATGCATTAGATGTTGTTGAGAATTTTGTTTATTCATTATATGATATCTCTATATATAACCTCATTTGTTTACAATTGATTATTCTTATTATGAACTCTTATGCAACTCATAAGTTATACACAGGTTATTTCAGATACTACATACAACTTATTATCAAAGACAATACTGCACAAATGGGTTTGATCGCATTTGGTTGGCTTGCAAAAAAATTGGTTGGTACATCGATCACTAAACTAGCAACCTTTCAGTCCATCAACCAGATGACGCTACTTAGACCACTAAAAGCATTGATTGATGTTTGATTCTGCTAACTTTAAGAACCAAAAATGGCGCACTGTAATTTTTGCAACTATGTCACGACCCGGTACTCCCCTCGAGCCCATGACAACCGTCGCGGTGTCCCGATAGACACATATTGCCCGGAATGTCAACCCGAAACCTCGCAAGGCTTTACTATCAGTTTTTCATTTCCCTTGTGAGCAACCATTATCAAATATCGTGTTCTAAAAGATTTTAAACTGTTTCTCACTAAAAATAAATAAAATATTAATTTTCGTCTCACAGGGGTATTTTGATCATTTTTTTTCTCAAAAATTTCGAAACTGGCTAAAACGTAATATACAAGTACGAAACACATAATTCATATTCAAAATGAGTTTTAAAGTCTAAAATCTTCATTTAAAACGAAATTACGGTTATTTGAATATAATAAGAAAATAAAAGAAATATTAAGTAAAATATTTTATTTTTTTATAAAACAATATTTATAGAGTTATACGTGAATAATTTTTATAACGTAAAAGCTAAATAAATTTATACATACTGTAATACAGTAAGCCAAAATATTTAATTTAATTTACAATAACAAGAGGGCCCCCGAATAAACAAAAGTAAAGATGATTGTGAACCTACAGTTTGGAAAATACAGATCCAACGGTAGTCCTCGATGAGATCAGCTATCTACAGTCTATACTGAACCTGAAATGGGTGGAAATGAGGGTGGTGAGATTATAAAATCCTAATGAGTAAACAAACATCATCATAAATATCTAGAGTTGAGTACATGGAGACAATAAAGTAAATCATCGTAAACTGGGTCACAGCATTAGATTACATTTCATTTAAAATACGTAAAGAGGCTTATGAATCTCATAAAAACTAGGCTTATGCCATAAATCCATTCTCATGGACACCTTGGCCGAGGCATCCTACCGAGACCGCTAAGGCTATTAAAATTCACATTTCACATAAATCATGTTTTTGTTTTGAAAATATAGTAATTCCTTGGCGTTGGTTGAGTTTCCCCTCACGTGGTGGTTTGACATGAAGTGAACCCTAAGCTTTACCCCAGGAGATACCCTACGCGCCTCTCTGTTCGAGGTAAGAATATAATAGGGTTTACCGTGCCCCTCTAAAAGGCTGGTCCACAGAAACCCCCTACTGCAGTGATTAATTAATATATATAATCCACCATACAATAAAACTCAATAACATGATATGGCAATTTTGTAATTCACAGTTTTTCAAGGCAACCAAACAATTCGCATTTCAATACAATTGCCAACTAGCCAATGATGCCCGATTTATCATAAGCCAATCAATTTAAACAATCAAATTGCCACAATTAACAGTCTCCGTGTACTCTATTTTTCAAAATCACTATTAATTTCAAAACAATTTATAATTTAATTTCATTAAAACACATTTATTCATAAAACATGAAAATTTACCTTTTTAAATTCCTTTTTCCATAGAATTCATGAAATCATCTAAAAACTACCCTAGATAATTAAAATGACAGTAAGTTTACTCACAATGTCTAGAATGCAGACTTTCGAAGCACTCTGTCTACTGGTCCTCGGATGCAATTTCCTTGCCTTTATCTGAAGACTCATCACCTTGACACAACACAAAATTGAGAAACTCATTACATTGGTACTAAATTGAAATTAAACTAATTTAGACTATTAATGC
>NC_030850.1:17117218-17125759 GCF_000208745.1 Theobroma cacao
CATCCAAATTGACTTAATGTCCCTTAGTGTGGTGCAAATTATCAATCTCGACAGCAAATTACGAAAATACCCCTAGTGGGTAAAAATTCGTATTTTTGCTCCGAAAATTCTCATTATTTTTCTAGGCTCATAATTCATCATTTCTTAACCAATTCTCCTAGAATAAAAATCAAACTCATCCTCACTCAATACATGGTAAATTCGGCCATTAATGGTTGTGGGAGAAAATAAATTCTTTTCTTGTTGTTTTGTTTCTAAATATGCTAAACTAACTAAAAACACTAACATAAATTAAAATCAAATAAATCCAACAACTTTCTCTCTCCTAACCCATTTTGATCAGCCAACAATTCATCATAAAAACATGTAATTTAAGCATGAAAAATAAGGAGAAATGCTTAAAGAAAATAGATTTCAAGCTTAAGTTGAAAAATCCTACCTTTTTCACTTGTTTTCCTTGATTTTCCACACTTTTTCTCTTGAAATTCCTCACCTAGGGTTTGTTCTTCCTTTCTTTCCCTCTCTTCGTTACTTGGCCGAATATTTGGAGAGTAATGGGCTGATTTATGCTGATTTTTAAGTTAAATAATAAAATATCCTAAGCTTGACATATGGCATTTTCTTATTGGTCCATTTTTAAAATTTTAAAAATTTAAACATTTTATCTCCACCACATGATTAGTCAAAGGTAAAAAATGAGGATAAAGGAAGACCATGTGCTGGAAAATTATCCTGGTGGTGGAAAATTACAATTTTGTCCATTGAGTGGTAAAATTACCATTTTACCCATATACTCCAAATTATATCGAAATTAAAAATTTTCACTTCTAAATCTCAAACCATACTCTAATACTCAAATCATACTCCAATAAGTCAAATAGGGACAAATAAATCTTTTCTAAAAATTAGCATTTTGTCCCCAGGTGGCAAATGACCATTTTGCCCCTAGATAGTGAAAATTCCGATTCGACTCCAAATTGATCCTCAAACTCCGAATTACCATTTTGAGTCATCCTTGGACTGTGACGATCTTAATCTCATCTTAAAATTCATATTTGATCTAGTTCGAGGATTAAATCAACTTTGTTGTACCTCTAGGTACAATATCGACTATTGTAAATTTTTTGGGACTCTCGTAGCATACAATCATGCTATGATTACATGTATGTCATGACTAGTATTTTATAAGGTCGGGCTTTACAAACTACCTTAGGATTATCAACACCTCCACTTCTAACCTTAGGATTGTCAACATTTAAAGCAACAACTGAAGAATCAGAAGAGCAAATTTTGCCAACCCCAATTAAAATGGAAGTTAGTAGAGAACTTTTTCTAGTATCTACACTTAAGAAACAGCTTGTCTTGACCAAAGGATCTAAACAAGTTTGACTGTTCCATGGAACGGTGTCATAATTCCATTTTCATCTAAGTATGATGGTATGTTATTGATTTAGCTTCAAACAATATCTATTCTCTTGCACTCTCATTTCTGCCATTGATTCGATATGGCTTTGTGCTTAATAAGTAATTCATCTTTATCTAATATCTATTTAGTTACCCTTTCGTTATTGAAAATGAAAAAAATTTGCCAAGCAATGTTTTGATGTTGATTTATATTTCTGAATTCTTTGTCCCCTGGCAATATCTAATAGGTTTATTTTATTCTCCTTTCATTTCTACAAATGAATCGAATCGTCAAGTGTTGTTTCAAACTTCATTACTGCTTTTCTTCTCATTTTTTTTGCCACTCGAGTTTTCTTCACATGTCTTTCATTCACATAAACACATTTATTAATTTAAGTTAATAAAGTTGTTTCATCAAGAAATGAGCTCATATCATTTTGCAGGTTTGATGTTGTGGAAACATGTTTTCTCTGTTTAAGAAATTCCACAAATATAATATTTTATTTTATGAACCATTACATGTTGATGGCATGTAAAAACCAAGAGGATCTAAACCTGTTTTACTATTCCATGGAGTGGTGTCGTAATTTCGTTTTCATCTAAGTATGATTGTATGCTCTTGATTTAGCTTTAAACAAGGCCTATTCTCTTTCACTCTAATTTCTACCGTTGATTCGATATGGCTTTGCGCTTAATAGGTAATTCATCTTTATACAATATTTATTTAGTTACACTTTCGTTATCGAGAATGAAAAAATTTGTCAAGAATTGTTTTGATGTTGATTTTTATTGCTAAATTAATTGTCCCCTGACAATATCTAATAGGTTTATTTTATTCTCCTTTCATTCCAACAAATGAATTAAACCATTACATGTTGATGCCATATAAATTCCATTTGCATATATACAAACTTATTGTCATGCTTAACTTTTTGTCTGTTCGTGATTATAACAGAGCATTGCCCAAGGGTACACAATTATCAAAGAAGACAACTGCTTAAGACTGTTCAACCATACCTAAGTGACAAAAAAAACTCTGGAAATTTATTTTAAGTCATGGCCGGGACTGCCTTATATTTTTTGTTCTCAAGTAGTGATGCACGTGATACTAGCTAATGTTAACTTTTTGTGTAAATATAGTTGTAGGGCATTGACTTTTTGTTAAGCTTATAACAATGGATGTACATAAGTTGTAAACATTGCCTCATATTTTTTGTATGGAGGCAATATGATACATTTAAAAAGTAAATATTCACTTTTGTAATGTACTCAATATTCAAACCTTGGCTTATGTGAAAAGACAAATATACTAACACAGTCACATTGTCTCCTTTAATTGTTAATGATGTAGTTATTTTCGGCCTATTCAATATTCATCATTGCCTATGTCGAAATTGTTATTCGGAAAACATTCCATTAATAGCAATTACATTAAATAATTAATTAATACTAATTGTCCATAATTAATTGAACTACTTAAAAAATTTAAAAAGGGAAAATTTTTAACAGATAAAATACAAATATAAATTATTTATATATGATGATGGATTAATCAAAATATTTTCTTGATTACATAAATTATTTATTTAATTTTATCTTTTCATATGTCAAATTTGTCTTATTTTCCAATCATGCTTCAACAAGAATTAATAACATGAAAATAAACTCAAATTACTTAATTAAACTATTAAAGCAAGCATAAAGTAAATACTAAGAAAAATGTAAAAACAAAGCTAAATTAATTAAAAACAAGTGGATATTAGTAATTTTTTTAAGCTCAAAAGAATGCAAGATAATTTTATAAAATAGAATTATCACATCCCCAAACTTAACCTTTTGCTTGTCCTCAAGCAAAACTTAAAACAAAAAGGAAATAACCTAAATGAAGAAAAAATCTAACTAGAATTAAGTTGCACCAAAATAATGATCACCTTTATGTTCCTCATAAGTCATTTGATTTTCTCTCAACTCAAAGCAAGATATAAATATTATTCACAAGCAAGCCCATTTTCGAATGAATTCGGTGTGTGTGTGTGCAATTTCTTACAATAAACCATCATGCAATCTAGATAAATTTACGATCATGCAAGATTCAACTTAGTCTAAAGTTTCATATGTTTGTTTTTCGTCTCTCTTTGTACTAATATAGACTAGCACTTAATTAAGGATCCTTAGGACTTTATTCAGCTTGTAACGTATGGCTAGGGTGAAGGTAGAATATGATGTATTATGTGGTTCAATTCACCTTAAGCACGTAGTCTCATAGGTCCTATTAGAGCTTTATTTTCTTTCACCCAATATACTCCTCTTACATCAAATTTTTCTTTTGTTTAACACCTCATTCTTTTTCTCCTTTTTCATTTCCCTTTTTTTTTTTCTCAATTTTCACACTCCCAAACTTATTTCTTTTATTGGGTAGTGAGATGAATACAAACATGTTGAACTTTTAATCACTTATCATCTTCATTACATTTTTTTTAGCTCATTACACTTCTTAAATTGACTTATGCACTTAGGAGTGAGGGATGCAAAGAATTAGAACATTTTATATAAGGGTATAGGTTAATAATGAAGTGTTTAAACAAAGAATAGGTTACATTAGGCTCAAAAGGGTATTCTAGGGAGAAATATAAAGCAATGTGGCTCAAAAAGCTCAAACGGTCCAAGGATGGCCTAAGTCATTTCCTTAAATAAGTCTAACTTAGGATTTCGCCTCAGAGAAACTCAAACAAATTCTAAAACTTAGACATTATTAAAATATTTACATTCACAGAAATCTTTTCTAAATGTATACAACAATTCAATGCAAGAGATATAGTACTCAAATTGTAGGAAATCTCATCCTACAATGATGCTTATCATGAGAGTTTAACATAATATTCAAATAATATTTACATATACTAAGAGAAAAAGATAACAAGATAACTAATTTTTATCATTGGATATGTGAATCAAAGAAATTAGTGCAACTAACTCTAGTTCAAAATCTTAAAATATGCAAAAAATTAAATGATGAACAACTTAACTAAACATAAAGTCTAAAAACATAAATGAAAAAAAGAAGAAAATAAAGCTTAAAAACTAAAAAGTTTCCCCTAAATTTAGAATTAACTTTGTCCTCAATGTTAAAAATAAAGAAGAAAAGTCAAGAATACTCATTTAGTTAGTAGACATCCTTTAATCTTCTTTTACATCCTCATTGTATACAAAGTTGTTGGGAGGATCTATTAAGGTAACAAAAATCTAAATACGAAAAAGAACAAAAACAAATTAATTAAAAAATCTAAAATAATTAACTTCAAATAAAAAGAGTAAGAGTTTCAAAAACTTGGATTGCCTCCAAAAAACGCTTCTTTATAGTCACTTGCTGGACTATGACACCCCATTCTACATTTCTTCATCCACAACATACGGCTCGAGGCTCATTACGTTAACCATAAGCGCTCTAGTGGCCTCATTCTCTATCTTTGTTATCCTACACAGATAGATTTTGATCACTTTAGAAGGACCCAACCATCTTGCTTTACATTTTCATGAAAAGGTTTGAAGCTAGAATTGCTGAGTGACACTTAGTGTTCAACATAAAAATTAAGACAACTGAGAGGTGATGGACAATGCTCCTCATGCAACTGTTTGGTTTTGATTTGTGGAGGTGGCAGCTTTGACCCAAAGGTTGGTGCTTGATCACTTATAGGTGGAGAAATAAGCTTACCCTTGCCCTCATCAACCATATCCATTCTAGAGCAACTAACTGAAGATACAAAATGCTTAATTGCACTGTAAATATTGAACTCTACTACCTCTTCTCAAACTCTAAAAGTTATCTTACCTTTCTTCACATCAATGAGTGTGCTTATAGTTGCCAAGAAAGGTCATCCTAAGATCAAAGAAATTTTCACATCCTCTTCCATGTTAAGCATAAGGAAGACAACCGAGATGTAGAGATGCCCCACTTTAACCAAGACATCCTTTATAATGCCAACCAGGTGTCGAATTGTTCTATGATTGCAAGATGACTGTAGTAGGTTGAATGTCTTTAAGTCCAAGTTTTCTAGCAACAAACAAAGGCATTAGTGACACACTAGCACCTAGATCACACAAAGCTTTAGAAAATTTAGAACCACCAATAGCACAAGATATAGAAAAACTCCCTAGATCCTTTAGCTTTGGTAGAAGCTTGTTCTACATAATAGCACTACACTCTTCAGTGAGTGCCATTATCTTATACTTACCCATCTTCCTTTTCTTTGTTACGATATCTTTCAAAAACTTAACATATGAAGGCATTTGCTTCAAAGTTTCAGCAAAGAGATGTTGATGTGGAGCTTCTTAAATACCTCTAGAAATTTTTGAAATTAAGCATTTAACTTTTGCTTCTGTGCTAAGGTAATGGAGGAGGAAGGTGTGTTACCATTGCAACCTTGACTTGCACTTGCTTATTTGATTTTCCAACTTCTGATTCACTCTCAATTGGCTTCTCTTGTGGCTTTTCTTACTTACTACGACTGTTAACCTTTTTCTCACTCTAAAGGAATACTGCCATACAAGGTTTTTTACCTTCCCTCCTCGAATTTAGCTTGGTCTTACTTGGTAGGATCCCTTGAGGCCTATTGTTAACAGCATTGGCTAATTGCCCCACTTGAATCTTAAGATTTTTCAAAGAAGCTGCATAACTATGAATAAGGGCATGTCTTAGTCATATATTGCATGGTAGTTCTTCTATGGATGGCTTGTTTTCTTGCACTAGGGGTTTAAGTTGCTATGGAAACCTCGAAGGAAAATGTGGTCATGGCGTTGATGAAGAACTTTTGATTGTTGCTCCAAGAGGAGTTAGGGTGATTCCTTCACCCTAAATTGTATGTGTTGGAGTATCTGTTGTTTGGTTGTTTGTTCCCCACTAATTGCACTAAATCAGTACTCATATAACACTGATTGCTCGAATGTCCCTCACCACAATAATCACAACCAATAAAGGGACTCTGTATGTCACGACCCGAAACTCCCATCGAGCCCGTGACAACCGCTGTGATGTCTCGATAGGCACTCATTACCCCGAATGCCGATCAAAACCCCGCAAGGCTTAGCATCAGCTTCCGCATCTCCCTAGTGAGCGACAGTTATTAAATCTCACATTTCAAAAAAATCATAAGTCATTTCCAAATCAAAACAATAAAATATTACTTTCTGGCTCACAGGGGTATTTTCATCATTTTTCTTTGAAAATACCGAAACTCGCCAAAAACATGGTGTAAAAGCTAAATATATTCATAGATACTTTAAATCAAATAACTGAAGAATAAAATTACTTTTACAATGACACGTGGGCCCCCAACTAACTAAGAAGATGTAGGGCTACGAACTCTTACTTTCTAGGATGTAACTCTGAGATTAATTCTCGTCTTAATCAACTATCAACAAATTATCCTAAGCCTGAAAAATGGATAGGAAGAGGGGTGAGATTATGATTACATAATCCTAGTGAGTAAACAATTACCATCAAAAGCATCTAAAGCCGAGTAGATGGAGACAATATAAAAACGTTATATCTCAATAATGTTCATAACACAAAACTCGTTTCAATCTATACCAAACAATTTCTTTTTATCAAAATTTCTTGGCTTATGAATTTCTTAAACTTGGCCCTTGCCAGAATCATTTTTGCAGGTACCTTCATCAAGGTATCCCACTGAGACCGCCAAGGCTATTTAATGACCCATACCCATAAACATGTTTTCACATCTGACACACAACCGTTCCTTGGAGTTGGCTGAGTCTCACTCTCACGTGGTGGCCCGAACGTGAGGTGCACTCAAATCATACCTCAGGAGATACTTCACCCAACATCTCCCCCCAGAGGTAAGTATATAATTAAGTTACCGTGCCCCTCTCATAGGCAGTCCACGAAAACCCCCACCACTGTAGTGATCGTGAGGTGCATTCAAATCTTACCTCAGGAGATACTTCATCCAACATCTCCCCCCAGAGGTAAATATATAATTGGGTTACCGTGCCCCTCTCATAGGCAGTCCACGGACACCCCCCACCACTGTAGTGACCGTTTAATATACCACAAGACCCATAAAAATTCTAGTAGCATAATATGGCGAATAAAATGTAATTCAATCTACCGAGACCAATCTTAAAAATTTAGCCATCATGCTACCATAGTGTCATAAGCCCCAATTTCAATAACATATAAAATCGTAAATTTCAACACAGTCTCCATATACTCAATTTTCCCAAAACAATATTTGATTTCAAAACCAGTATAAATCTCATTTTTATTAAAAAACATTTTAATTGGAAAACATAATATTTTATAATTTAAATTCACCATTCAATAAAAGTATCAAACAAGTATAATTACCCTAGAAATTTAAGACGATAAATTGTCCACTCACAATTCTAGGAGTCGATGTACTCCTAATCTTAGTCTTCAAGCACAATTTCTGTACTTTTACCAATGTAATTTGCTCACCACCTATCCACAATGTACAATACATAATTCACCACATCAATGCTTGACCATTATAAAATCAATTCAAGCTCGGTATATATGCATGATATGACATGCAACTTATCCGACTACTGCTTAAATACGGTGCTGACCTAATTCAACCTATTACCCGATTAAATCGATATACGCATCCGTTTAAATTCTAAATTAATTTTTTCAGTTTCTATATCTCAATTGCACCCAAATTGACTTAATGTCCCTCAGTGTGGTGCAAATTATCAGTCCCGGTAGCAAATTACCCTAAATACCCCTAATGGGTAAAAATTTGTATTTTTGCTCCGAAAATTTTCATTATTTTTCTAGACTTATAATTCATCATTATTCATCATAATTCCTCAAATAAACATCAAGATCATCAGCCAATATTCCCCTAGAAAATTTGGCCAATAATGGTAATGGAGGAAAATAAATTCTTTTCTTGTTGTTTTGTTCCTAAATATACTAAACTAACTTAAAACACTAACATAACTTAAAATCAAATTAATCTAACAAGTTTCTCTCTCCTAACCCATTTTTCCAGAATTGAATTCATCCTCAAATCACATGATTCAACCATGGAAAATGATGGGAAATGCATGGGAAAGGTAAAGCACAAGTCAAAATCAAGAAATTTTACCTTT
>NC_030850.1:17125852-17138830 GCF_000208745.1 Theobroma cacao
ACCTTTTTCACTTAATTTCCTTGAAAATTCACACTTTTTCTTTGATTTTCTCTCTCTAGGGTTTTGTTTTTATTTTCTCTCTCTTCTTGCTGGTTTGGCCGGCCATGGGGTGGAAGATGAGCTGATTTTTGTGTCTTTTAAAAAGGAAAATAATAAATTAATAAAGGCATGACATGTGGCATCATGTCATTGGCCCGTTTTTAAAACTTTAAAATTTTAATCCTTTTTATCTCCACCACACAATTAGTCAATGTTCAAAATGAGGATAAGAGATGACCATGTGCTGAAAAAATGTCCTGTGGTGGAAAATTACTGTTTTGCCCCAAGGGTGGTAAAATTACCATTTTACCCCTATACTCTAAATTATACCGGAATTAAAATTTTTCACTTCTTAACCTCAAATCTTACTCCAATAAGTCAAATTATACTCCAATAAGTCAAATGGGGCCAAAAGAATCTTTTCTAAAATTCCCATTTTGTCTCAAGTGGTAAATGACCATTTTGCCCCTAGATAGTGAAAATTTCGGTTTATCTCCAAATTGATCCTCGAACTCTGAATCACCATATTAAACCATTATGAGACTTTAAAATTCTTAATTTCATCATAAATTCTCTATTTGATCTAGTTCGAGGCTTAAATCAACTTTATTGTACCTCTAGGTACAATCCGACTTTTGTAAATTCTTCAAGACTCTCCTAGCATGCAAACATGCTATCCATCACATGTATGTCATGACAAATATTTTTATAGAGTCGGACTTGTCGTCTTCTCCCCCACTTAGATCAACCATATGATCCTTCTTCTTGATTGACTTCGACATCCGACTAAATATTAATATTTTAATATTATTTTATTAATAAAATATTATTTTATTCTAAAAATTTTATCTTGTCTCCTTGGTACTCAAAATACCTTATTATGCCTCACTTGACTTCCAAATCGCCTTTTATCTCACAAATTTTTCTCCGATAAAATTATTATTATTTTATTATTATTTTCTCACTTGCGAAATATTTTATCCTAAACTACTCCTTTTGTCTTTTATCACTTCTAAACATTTTAATTGACCTTAATTTGCATTCGATCAACTTTATTTATCACCATATCAAAGTATGGGGTATTTCATTGTATTAAATAGACTCTAAAAGAATCAAGTTTTTTAGTAAGAGTGGCTACTTGAGCAGTCAAAGCATTAATGGCGTTTAACTCGTGAACACTCGCTACCTTCTTTAGCAAGGCCCTCTCAGAATGCCACCGATAGTTGTTGGAGGTGATCTCTTCTAATAAATCATAAGCATCATCAATCGATTTAGCCATAAGAGCACCACCAGCTGTGGCATTAATGGTAATCCAAATTGGATTTAACAACTCATTATAAAATGTTTGTACTTGCAACCACTTGGGTAGACCATGATGTAGGCATATTTGAAGCAAGTCTTTGTACCTCTCCCAAGCATCATACAAAGATTCAGAGTCATATTGTGTGAAGGATGTAATATTATTCCTCATCTTTGCTGTCTTTGTTGGAGGGAAAAACTTAGCCAAGAACTTCTATGCAAAATCATCCCATGTTATGATAAACCTTGTAAGAAGAGAGTTCAACTAGACTTTTGCCTTGTCCCGTAGTAAAAAAAGAAACAACCTCAACTGAATGGCATCATTGGTGACCTTGTTATGCTTGAAGGTATCACAAATCTCCAAAAAGTTAACAATATGAGCATTAGGGTTATCATTTAGGAAGCTTCCCAATTGGACTAATGTTTGTATCATCAGGATGATAACTAGCTTAATGTCAAAATTACTGGCTTGAATTGTCTGCCTCCAAATGCTTGAATAAAGTCCTTGGGCTAATGAAACAACATAATCCCTCAGTAATCAGTTGTCAACTACATGTCCTTGAATTTGTTGCTCACCTTGATTCTCAGCCATTGTATTCTATTGATTGGAGTTTTGAGAGTTTTATCTAAGTAATCTCAAGAAAGTTTTCTCGATTTTTGGATTGCAAAAGACTTATTTCGAGCTCTTTACTCTTCTCACTCGATTTTTGGATCGCAAAAGACTTATTCCAAGCTCTTTACTCTTCTCATACACTGGCTAAGAAGTACTTGAAAATAACGAAAATAAAGCTTGAATTAAGACTATTTGTTTGGTATTAATATTAGCAAAAGAAAAGAAAAACAACTCCTTAGCAAAGGTGTCAAAAACTTGTTGTTGGTTTTACACACATGTAAACGCACATATCGCACATGTAATACAATAGTAAGTAAGATATTGTCTTCACAGAGAATTGTATTTAAGTTCTTGCTAATTATTAAAATTTGGCACCCTAATCTTATCTGAGTAAATCTAATTTGAAATTAAAGTAACAAAGCTAAACTAATGAATTAACACTAAGAGTTGCTAAAAGATCAGTAAAATAAAACCTAGGATTGTGGAATTACTCTACCTTTCATTTGAATTTAATCTCCCTCTTTATACTTATATCAATGGGTTAGTTGCTAGCCTAGAGTCCAAATTTATCTATAATTCTCTGTCAAGATATTGTAAACTTACTTATCTTAATTAATTTTCATATGTCTATGTAAATTAATTAAGGTGAGCTCATTAAGCTTATGGTCTAAATTTGGCTGCACATGGTATTTAAGTATATTTCTATCCTAAATGCTAATCAAATCACCTAAGCTCTAAGTGTAGTGAACACATGCTATTTAAACCCATGGTCTATTCTAAATTCCTTTTGTCAAGTTGCATTTAGAGACCTAACTCAAACTAATTGTTGATCGAGCAATTAGAAGCAATAAGCTTAGATTTGAAATAAACAACACAATACCCATTAATATTAAGTAAGAAAAAAGTTAAAATATCCAAAATACAAATAAGGATTATCCACAATTCTAGGAGTAGAAATTTAGTTCAACATATTTAATACAAACCCAATATTTCTAGAAAAATATTCGTTTCTACAATAAAAGGTAGAGAGAGAAAGATAGAACTAGTGAAAGAAATATGAGCTGATGTAGATGATTGAAGTTTCTAAGAAATCCTTGAATCCTCTATTTTCCTTTTTTTTTAAGGAAATTTCCCATTTGCCTTTTTTTTCCTCTTCAAAAACTCTCTTTTCTCCGCTCAAAAAATGTATTTAAACCCCCTGCTTTCAACCTTAGCTATAAAACCCACACATAAATTTCTCATTAAATGGCATGTTTTGGCTACAACCTAAATCGATTCTCGTTGCAGCCAAAATACATCTTGCTGTAGTCAAAATAGATCTTGTTGCAGTGAGAAAGTCTTTGACTTGAAGTGCTGAAGATGGTTGAAAATCCCGTTGCAACCAAAATGGGATCTCACTGCGGTGAGAAACTTGCTGTCTTGCACCATGTAGTTTGCTACAATTAGTCAACTTCCTCTACATTTTTGACCATGATTCCTTTTGACTGAAGTTCTAACCACTAAAGTTGTAGCTCTTCCTCTTAGCTTTCCATAGGTTCAAGAATCGTGTCAATCGAAGTTTTGTAGCTCAAGATATGCTCCGTTTATTGCAGCATGCTTTAAGGTCAACTTAAGCAAAAGTGCATGATACTTTGCAAATCTGACTTCCGAGCTTTTTTGCACCTTCACCAACATATAGCATAATCAATAGAAGGTAAAAACAAGACTTAATAACATGAAAATAAACTCAAATTACTTGATTAAACTACTAAAGCATGCATAAAGTAAATACTAAGAAAAATGTAAAAAAAAAGCCTAAATTAATTAAAAACAAAAGAACATTAGTCATTTTTTAAGCTTAAAAGAATGCAAGATAACTCTATAAAATAAAGTTATTAGTTTGTGTTATCTTTTTGGACTTACCTTCAGGTTGGCTTTTTGAATAAGAAGGGATGATAAATATTTTATATTTCTTGTGGATTTCAGTCAGAGAGTTTTAGTTTTTGGGATTTATTGGTGTGGTTTGGTTTTGAGGATTTCATTTTAGCCCTTGGAATTCGTGCAGCTGGTACACGTGTATGGTCTAAGATGGATGTCGTGTCTAGCCTATTCGGCTATGCCATATCTCTAATTACTTTTAGCTTGCTTCCATCCGACTTTTTTAAATTATTGATTTGTGACATATTCTTTTCCATTCTTAGTCCTTTTTTCATTTCAGTTGTTTCTATTTATGTGTTGTTGTACTACCTTGCTTTTCCTTTCTTCAGTTCAAATTTTAGAAGTTCTCATATTGAAGCAAGTTTTGAGTTTACGGTTGTTTCTCAACCCTATTTTCTCTTTTTTTTTTACTTCTTTAATTTAATTGTTGTTCATGTTCGCTTTTGTGATTGCTCTATAGGCATAACCGATTAATGACTAAAGTTAAGTGCTTTCCTTTTGTCACAAATGGAATTTGATTGTATATTTCAGTATTTAGTACAGTACATTATTATTGTTTGTCTATTGTTTCCATTCTTTTTTAAAAGATTTGTTTTGTAATATCCATTTTAATTTTCATTTCGTATTTTAAATCCCTGTCATGATTTGATTAGTCAATTTTGTGTCCTCGTATATTTGTACGATTTTCATCAATAATTTATGATCTTTGTTTTTAGATATGTTTAACGGTTTGTTTTATATATTTCTTGTTGATTCAAAATACAGTCTATAGATTTTTCAAGTCTTTATTCTTAGCTAGATAACATCAATACTGAATATACTCTTTGATAAAGGTTACCCTTATTAATAAAAGCATTATTTTTTTTTTAACTTTTGGTTTTGAATCTGTTGGATAATATTATTCAGTGTTTATTTATTCATTGTTAGAGAACGTCATTTGTTGAAAATACAGTATGTATACATTAAAAACATTTAGCATCAAACCTATACTATCTAAATCGATTATACTTTTTCAAAAACTACTCTCACGATTTGTTTTTCATCAAATATGATGCTTGCTAGTTTATGATCATCATTTGCTTTTTTGTATTTAGTCTTTTAAGCTTTGTAGTGTTGTTGACCTTTTTTACATTAATTTTATTGCTATCAGTCTTAATTAATTTCTTGATCTCTTTTTCTTTGCAAGGCTTCTGTTTTAAATGGTGTTTCAATTGCGACAAATATTGTAAGTAATTAAGTTCTGTAGATTTAGTTTAACAGTATTTGAGGATTTATAGATATTAGTTTTTTATAACTCATCTTCATGTTTTATCATCATTATTTTCTATTTATGATCATAAATTAACCTACCGAATCATCATTTCTATCCATTTTGAGGTGACTCTTCTATGTTCAGTGTTGTGGCTCTATTTTTAGTCATATGTCTACAATTAACTATTGCCCATGATGTAGTGTTTTGTGATTGGTCCATAATTTCTATATTGTAGTTCTTTATATGAAATGTCCTATAATTTGTCCATACTTTCTATGTTAAAGTTTTTTATACAAAAATTAATTTTAATGTGTTTGTCTTTTGAGTTTAATAACCATTGTACATGATTTAAATTTTCTATGAAATATTTTTTATCATTTGCCCATAAAAACATTCTGTTTAGGAAGGTTGGAAATAATTGTTTACTTGACATGGCTATTAGCTTAATCTTTTGAATTCCTATCTTTAATGGTTGGCTCTAATTTGATGCTTGCTGGTTTGAGGAAAAAAACATATACTATTAAAAAAACTCTGTGACTTTGGCTAATTTGCAATTATGTGACTTTGGCTAATTTGCAATCCTTTCTTTTACAGTGTCAATTATTTTTTTGGGGAAGTATGCAATTTTTTTGCTATTTCCCAAAGTTATAAATTAACTTTGGATTTTAGATTATAATGGAATAAAAATACAAAGCATTCATTTATTAAACAAAGTTTCCATTTCTTGATTGCATTTCATTTTGATGCTTTTAAATGGTTGGATTTGTTTTAGTTTGATTTTTTTTGTTCATGCAGTACCTTTGATAATTTAGTTTTTGCTACTAATGGCTTTGGAAAATGCAGCATTAAATTGTTTCCAGGCTAGATTATGTCAATTTATTTTTATTCATATTGTCCATTTAAGATTTTGTGATGGTAACTATTGTTGTTCAATTTTCTACCCACACAAGTATACGTATTGTAAGGATAATATAGTGATGAGTAGAGAGTCAATCTCACAGAAAATTAAATTAATTCTTACTGTTAACTACTAAAATTAGCACGCCCTAATTTTAGCTAAACAATTAAAATTAAAATTAAAACTAATAAACTAATAATTAAAACTAATCTAAACCATATCAGCCAAATTGTTTTATTAACTTCTAGTGATTACCAGACCGAAGATTATGATATCCTTCAATACTTTATCTGAATATTGTATCTCTCTCTCTTAACTCAGTTTAATGGATTAAGTTGTTAACCTAAAGTTTTAAATTATTTATAAGTCTCTGTCGAGTTTCTCCTAAAAATATCTCTCATAATTAATTTACTATATTTCTATGCAAATTAAATTAAAGAAAGACTCATTAAGTTCAGGCTCTAATTCTAATTACGTATGGCTTATAGGTGTATGTCTATCCTATATGCAAATCAAATCACTTAATCATCTAAATGCATTTGATCATACGCTATTTTATTCAAGATCTACTTAAATTTCCTTTGTCAAATTTTAACTTAGGTTTTCAATTTAATCTAATTGGTGGCTAGTCAACTAGAAGCATTAAGAATAGAATATAATAAACAACTTCAATCCATAAAACATAAGCAAAAGAGAGATAAATAAATCAGACTATGTATTGAGTTCAATCATAATCTTAGATAAAAAGTTTAATTCATCATCAAGTTACACATCATCATCAAATAAAATTTAAACATTACGAATAAAACCAAGAAAATAAGAGAATAGCAAAAAGTTAGAAAAACCCAAGAATCGTTTTCTTGATCGCCAATCTTCTTGAATCCTTCAAATTTTTCTTAGTTTCAATGACTTTGTGGTCTGACTCTCAATTGTCAATCTAGTGTTTCGTTATCTTAAAAGTCATTCGAAAGGTTATTTTTACAGGGTTTTGAAGTAAAGCCAAGTTGGGTGAAGAAAGAAGTCAATTCCAATCCAGATTTCCTTATCAGACTACGTGGGCCACGGTCTCGACCAATTAATTAGTAGAAATCATAATTGTTCCAAGGCTGTTACAGTGCATTAATTTCAACAAGATTTTTAGCCACATTTCATGCCGAATTGGTTGAATTGGTAAATATAAAAGTTGTAGATTTTTCTCTTATATTTCCAATGGTTTAAGAATCATCTCATTTGGAGCTTTGTGAAAATAGTTATGGTTGGAATACCGAAACATATACAGTGGAGGTCTACACCTTAATATTGCTCTCCTTCTTCCACTAAAATTCTTCTTTCATCAAACACCTACAAAAGAACAAATAAATCAATAACATCTTATCTTAATCACATTAACACCAAATTAAGCATAAAATTAACTAAGGTTTGATTGACTCACCTAAATTAAGTAATTTAAAATAATTAAATAAAATTTACTAATTTTTATGCATTACTACATGAAGTAAGCTAAATTGCTATCCAAATTAAGCCTTTATAACTCTGTATCATAGAGTTGTCAACTATCCATGTCGAGAACCAAACAACACAATTTTCAAGCACACTTTTAAGAGAACAACAAATATAATTGAAGGAAGACTTTTCAATCCCATTATGGTTTTCTTTCATCTATGGTTATGGTCTTTTAGTGTTTAGAAGAAGGGTTTGTTTGTTATTTATTTTTTGTCTAAGGTTCTTTGTCATTAATTATTAAACACTTTGTTATTGTTCAACTTACAATTTTTGGGACTCCTGTTTTTGTTTCTTATAATTCCTACCGTTTGGTTGTTAAAGAGTATTGTTTGTTATTTTTTGTAAAAGTATTGGTTGCATTTATGAATGAACACTTTTGACATTGGTTTCTACATTTTTTTGCTATAGGCACTTCTAATTTTGTTTCTTTGTACCACATGCAACAATTGTTAGCTATTGATTGGATCAAAATTTGACCTGCTGTTAATCAAAGGTTTCGAAGAGACGCATCATGTGTAGTAATGTGTTTTAACTTCATTTTGTCTCTTAACGTTACATTTTATTTTCTTTTCTGGTGACTTGATTTGCAAATTTGTTTGTTTGAAGTATACGTTTATACATATTACTTTTGCAATTGATTATAATGATGATATAAAATCTATGTATAAGTTTGTTTAATATGTGGGACTTTTTTATATAATGATACAAAAAATATTTGAAGAATTTAGGACTTATTTTTAAAACCATGGATAAACTAAATATAGCAAACAAAATAGACATTATAGATTAAAAATGGTCAAAATACCCACCAAGTCTCTATATCCATGCCTTTTATTCAATTTAATCCTTGTACTCAAAATGAAAGGTATTTAGTCCCTTAATTTTGGAAATTCTTTAATTTAGTCCCTCCTCCTTATGACATCTAATTTTCCTGTTAAAAGGTTTGTCATTAGTGTTGACATCAATGTTGACGTGGCATTTCCATGATGATGTGGTAGTGCCATGTGGCACTAATTTGATGACGCTGTAATGTTAACGTGTTAGTATATCAGTGGTTGAAATTTCTTGAATTAAAGACTGCATTTATGATTGATAGAATTAAATATAATTGTAAATATTTGTACCATTTTATTTTATATTTATAATTTTTTTGTAGATCTAAATTAATAATTTAAATTTAAATTTAGTAGAATTTGATTGTAGTATTTGTATTGGTTTCATTGGAGTACTAGAAAAGGGGTGAATAGCACTTAAAATTTTTGGTTAGCCCTTTAGAACTTGTAGAGCTCTTAATCAACTAGATGAAAGAAGGTCAAAAGCTTGTTAGAATTAAAAGACACTAAGTAATAAAGGTAGAGAAATGTGAACAATGTAAGAGTGTTTATAGTGGTTTGGTCTCCTTAAACTACATCCATTACCTTGATCTCCCAATCAAAGATTTTCAACGTAACTTTACTATTTCAGTGGAATTAACAACTTCTACCAAGCTTTTACAAGGTAAGCTTATAATACAAGCTCTATTCCCTTAAAATAAGCTTTAAAGTGCTTCCCACACTTTAATTTTCAAAAAAGAAAAAGAAAAAGAAGTACAACTAGAAATCTTTATAAATTTGGAAAGATTACAAGCAAGCTCAAACATTTTTTCTGAAATAAGAATGAAGATCAAGTGTTTTTGGTGAAGGATATTTGGTTTTTTGCTGAAAATGGTTTTTCTCTCATTCAATCTACCTTCTTTGACCTTTGAAGCTTCTTTTTATACTTGGGGAGTCAAATCTTTCAGTTGGGGGATAGGTTTTTAGCCGTTGAAGATAACTCTGATACCATTCTAGTAGTTATTTTGTCCTTTAGTGTTTAAATTCAAATAAGTAGATAGAGTTCGGCTAACTAATTACAAGCAGCTCTAATCGATTACAGCTTATCTGTCTTGTTACTGTGTACTCTACGTTAACCGATTACAGGAGACTCTAACCAATTAAGAGATCTTTGTCTTCAGGCTTCTCTACTTTAGCAAACTTCCTTCAATTAGTTAACTTTACCCTTAACTGATTGGACCTTCACTTCCTTTAGCCTTAATCGATTAACACAAGCTCTAATCAATTATAAAATTTCTAAATTTGAATTTTCTCATTTTGGCTTTTTTCTACGGTCAGACTTATTTCAAATTTGAATTTTGGCGCTTAGAGGTTCTTCAAGTCTTGTGCTCTAATCGATTAACCCCATGCCTTAACCGATTAGCACACTTCTGTTTTCTTTTGTCCAACACCTTCTTAATCAATTAAGCCTAGTGCTAATTGATTAAGATTTTTCTATTTTGCTTCAACTTGTAACCCATCCATTCCTTAATTCTTTTTCTATTTTTCTACTTAAGGCTTTTTGATAGTCAGTTACAAAAGCCCTGTCTTCACTAACTCTTTTCATCTTTCTCACTTTAACTGATTCACCTATCAATTATATGATCTTGTTTTTAATCATTCATTTTATTGAGGGAATTAACTTTATCCTGCACACTTAAATAATGAAGTTAGGCATTAATAAATGAGGAATGTTTTGTTATCATAAAAAACATATGGAATCAACAATTGGAACTTAAATAAAATCATTTTATAAGAAACTTTGAGTAAATTTAAATAAAAGGTAAATTAGGCAAGGGTTAAATAATTCTAAAAGAATGGGTATTTGTAAATTGTGAAAGTCGTAACCAAATCAACCTATTTCTCTAATTTGAGTTTAGCTTAAGTTAAAAATTAAGTCAAATAAGTTTCAAATTTTTATACTATTATATATAGAAGAAAAAGAATTTATTAGTCCTTTTATATTATTTTATTCTAATATAATGCAAGTTATTCATCTATATTTGACTTTAGGTATGAAATTTTTTTCAAATTTTTTTTATAGAAAGAGAATTCAAACTTAATTTTTGCAAAAAAGAGAAATTAATGTACATATTCTAGAATCAAATAATCAAGTAAGAAAATATATATATATACATATATATATTTTAACACCATAAATCTTTTACACTTAAATATTTGACTTATTAATAAGTATATCTATCATCTACTTAAATATTTTTATTTTTCAATTACTTTTTTAATTTAGTCTCTTAATATCTCAATTTTGTTCAATTTAGTCCTTGCACTCTATATTTTTGTTCAATTTCATCCCTATGATGTGGCCTAATTTTTTTTGAAATTTTTTTTAATCTGTCATGTGGCATTGACACGTCAACATGTCAATGCCACGTCATCACATCAATGCTACATGGCATGCCACGTCATTATGTGGGTGCCACGTCAACGTTGATGTTAGTGCTAACATCATCCCTTTTAACAACAAAATTGGATGTTATTAGGAAGAGGGACTAAAATGATGCAATTCTCAAAATAAAGAGATTAAATTGCTTCAATTTTAAGAATAAGGACCAAATTGAACAAAAAGCGTGGGTAAAGGGACTTGGTGGGTATTTTGACCAATTAAAAATACTTAAAGCTAAAAGATTATCTAGATTAAAAGAAACTTTATAAACCATCCACTTATATCTAAAGACAATGTTCCAGGTTTTAGTTTAGCAACTTTTTCATCACATCAAAATTTTGAAATGCTTACTCATGTCGAACAACATAATCAATCATTAAATGCTATTGATTTATCTATCGGGGGCCATGTCATAGTTTGTTTGATTGTCAATATTAAAGGTGAGTTGGAGACGACTTTAATCAAACCTATCAATGGTGCACTTACCATAGGTTCATTGAATGTTGTTCCTCAAACACAAGGAATTGATTTGACATTTTTGTCTATAAACAAATCCTGTAATTATACTTCAGGATCCACTGGGCCTATTCCTAAGAATTTCTATAGTACTCATGAGTCAACTTTTTTTCAAAGTGCTCAAACTTACTCAACCATTCTTTCTTTTGGTCGCTCGATTTATCTATGCCCCTTGTTGCTCTGCTTACATGTGGTATAAGGAGCGAGGTAATGTATTCAAACAAAATAGGAATCCTACTTTTAGTCTTTGTTGTTAGAAAGGTATAGTACGAATACCCATTTTTAAAGAAACACCTCATTTCTTAGATAACTTTGTCACAGCCCAATTTTTGGGCCATGACCGGCGCAAGGGACCAATGGGTTCAACCCACCAAGCCCAAGCAAGCCTACTTACATGATCTTATACGTTAATCCATATTCCTTTAGAATCCAAAATTCATAATGCTCAATTACAATTCTTTTGAAAACAAATCATAAAACCCAGTCATGTATTCATAATGGCATCATCAACTATTATATACATACATATAATTTGACAAGTGAATCTCAGCTTTTCACAACAAGTAGTCATATACACGTAATTAGAACTTGACCGTCAACGGAGTGATTCTAGGCACGATTGATAACACTTAGTGTCATGCTAAACCTATCGAGCAATGTATAAGGTGGAGCACCTCATCCTAGGATCCAATCACCTTTAACTCAGGAAACCTAAAACATGAATTTTAAAAACGTGAGTATAAACTCAGTGAGTGAACATAGGAAGGGAACAAGCAACGTTAAGGAAGGTTTAGAAAGCATGATGCACTTAAGTTCAAAATAATGCAATTTAATTTATCTCTATTTAAAAACTCCTCATTCAAAACCCTTGGTCGTTTAGTTACTTGATGACAAAAGACTAACGAACAACAAGGAAAATGAGAAGTGAAAACTTTAGTAGATTTCAAGCAAGTCAAGCATAATAGATTGACTCTTACCGTAGCGAAAAGGCATTCTCGCTGCAACAAAATTCTGGCAAGATAAAAATCTAAGGGGCCTTCACTGCCACCGAAAAAATCCACTCATGCCACATTGCACATTAAATTGAACACATTGACAATACTTAAGTTTTCAACAGTCAATACAATCACATTTTAAATCCCAACATCTCTATATAATAATATATGTATATATATAAGCACTTACACCACCATCATCTCACCCGGCTGATGTGCATCATTACCGGCATGTGCACTGCCCACTCCGCACAAGCACGGTTATAAATATTACAACAGCATCATTATCGGCATGTGCACTGCCAACTCTACACATGCACGGTTGCGCTCCACTCATAGGGGACGACCCTTGCTACAAGCAGTCCTTTCCTCTTTCAGCAGCGGCTCCACTCGTAGGGGACAACCCTCGCAACAAGCAGCCCTTTCTTCCTTCAGCGGTGGCAACAAACGGTACCTATCAGAGCACTCGTAGGGGACAGCCCTCTCTACAAGCCCCTAGGTGGAGAGTCACGCTTCGCCACTGCTCACATGCGAGAGTTCCCAGGGATCGGGTTAAAACCTTTGCTCTAATACCACATCTGTCACTCAACCGGCATGTGCACTGCCCACTTTGCACATGCATGGTTACATCAATTATACAAAATTACTTAACAATATATATATATATATATATATATATATATATATATAT
>NC_030850.1:17139463-17165035 GCF_000208745.1 Theobroma cacao
AGTGTAATAAGGAAAGGTTTTTTAGGGTTTTTATGGTGAAAAAGTAGAAGAGCACAAAGAACTTTGGGAAAGGGTACACAAAAACATGAAAAATCAGGTTTAACTCAAGGAAATATATGGAAATTCAAGGCAAGCTTCCATGGGGTGGGGGGTGAGAGAATGTGGGAGAGGAAGGAGAAGAAGAAGAAGTGCTGGAAATTTGAAAAACATCCTAGAAACTTAGATTTTTATGGCTTAAGTTTATTCATTTCTAGCAAAATTACCAAAATACACTTAACTATGTCATTTTGTTTTTCCATTGCCTTTATACAATCTTTTTACTTTTTCGACACTGAGACAAGGTCCATAAGGGTCTAGAAATGCTCGGGTTTATGAAAAATTAAAAATTTTAACTCGAGATGCAAAATGATTATTTTACCCTTTTTGTTTCCTTCCATTTTAATTTAGTCCTCCCAACATTCATTTAACTCCAATTTCCTTCTATTACCTTCTTTTACATATGTACAAACAAAGTATGAAGTTTTTACTCTAATGCAGTATCCTCATAATATTTAAAATATTTATTTACCACGTATCTTTACTTAATAAAAACACGTGGCCCCATTAACGTCATTTTTCTCCAAAATTCTCTCATTCTTCTTCACCCTCACTTAGATTGACCATATACTCTTTTTTCATGAAAAATTTTGACACTAAATAAAATATTAATAATTTAATATTATTTTATTCCAAAAATTTCCTCTTGTCTCCTCTTATCCCCTTGGTACCCAAAATACCTTATTAGGCCTCAATTGACTGCCGAATTACTTTTTATCTCACAAATTCTTCTCCGATAAAAATATTATTATTTTATTATTATTTTCTCGTGTGCGAAATATTTTATCCCAAACTATTTCTTTCATCTTTCGTCATTTTTAAACATCATAATTAACCTCAATTGGCATCTAGTAAGTTTTTATTAGTCACCATATCAAAGTACGGGGTATTATAGTCTCCCCCACTTAAATAGAATTCATCCTCGAATTCTCTTTAACATCGGGTCGTTAACCTCACTCAATGATCATATTCCATTTCCTTCTTCGTAAGGAATTTTGATTTACGTGCCTCATTATCTTCAATTTGACTAGAACACTTTACGAGGTCAGGGTACGTAACTTATATCTATTATCACCCTTGAGTCAAAACCATGGTACCCTTCTCAATTATTCTTTCTTATCACTAAGATCCCAAGTATGCCTTTAATTCCGTCACTAACCTCAAACATATCTTTATTTCGATTCTTGTCAAACCTGTAATCATTCATTCACCTCGTTTACCTCCAGTTCGACTAGAATGCCTCACTTATCATCCTTTAGAATCAAATCGATGGTAGCCTTCACGATCATTATCTCTTATTTTAAGATGTTGAGTACGCCTTTATCACTATCATTAAATTTGAACCATAACCCTATTTCAATCATATCGATTTCAATGTTGAGTACGCCTTTATCACTATCATTAAATTTGAACCATAACTCTATTTCAATCATATCGATTTCAATCACATATTCTACTTACTATGTATACCAATCTCCATCTTATTACTTCATTCCTTGTCAAACTTCTCAACATTCATTCATCCTATCCTCATACACCATTATATGACTTATGGCATCATAAAATGCCCTATTTATTCCTATAAATATTTCCAACATTCTGGGGAGTTGAATCTTTCAAATCGTTCCCTCATACTTCATGTCCCTTTTTTTTTTCCATATTTATGCAACTTAAATCTTCGTAATCATATCAGTCCATCTTGCATGGCTTAATCACGCCATAGATTACATTTCCTTAATATCATTTCCTTGGATATTTCTCCAAAATTTCTTATATCAATATAGTTCTACTTTTGATGGGATTTCTTATCATTGTATTTTCCATACAACTCATCAAATATATCGAGTTCAAATATCAAATCTCTAAGGATAGTGCTTCATTTTAGTTGGCCACGTCATCAATCCCACACACACACATGTACACGCACTTCTAATGTCAATATTCTTCATTGTGTGTAGGGATCTTGGTGTTCAAGTGTCTTTGGACTAAGTTTCCCTTTATTTGTTCTCCTCCATAACCAAGATTCGCTATAATAATTCTCATATTTAATTTATAAACATTACGGTATAATCAATTTCAGATTACCCTTTTTATATGTTTAAATCACTATTCCACTTACGTTTACCACAAGTTATCTCTTACGTAATCCATACGAATTCTCATTATGCCTACACAAAACTTCACATCATTTACATGCTTATACTCCCTTCTTATCATTTTTAATTATTTACTTAAGGTTCATTGTACTATATATCCTTGCACCATAATGTCATTAGTCACATTTCACTTACTAATTATCATTTTCATTATCTTGCAATCCAGTATGCGTATATGCTTTATAACCTCATTGATCCTTTAAAGACTCATTTTTTACTTGATCATTGCATCTTATGCAATACCACAATCCATTCAAGTCATCCCTGTTTCTCAATTATCTTTCATGCCTCTAACATGTATATTATATCCTTTTTGCAATTCGTGACTAATCAGTCACTTAAGACTTAGACTTTTTCAATCATGCATAGCTTATGCGTTTTTGAATTCCAATTCCTATAATAAATTAGGAGGTTTTCATTATCCGACTTCATTATTGAGATTAGCTTTAACCATTCTTTATACTATTCTTTTATATTGATAAAACATCATTCTCCCTTAATCAATTCACAATTTGTACTTGGAATTGCAAGACTGGAAACAAGGTTCTTTTCAAGCACCTTTCAAAATGACTATGAGTACCACTTTCATCTTACAGCTTCCTTTTTGTAACCACATAACTTAATATTTGCTTTCACAAGATCCATAGCAGAACTCCTCTTGAGTATTTCCTTGGGGATACCTATCTTAAACTTATGTCTCAATGCATGTGATCACTTAACCCGTGACTTAGCCGTTAGGCTCCTCAGCAAGTTTTAAAAATCCCACATTTTATACTTGCCATGTATGATTTATAATTCCTTCTCAAAGATGTTTGTGCATTCGTGAAACACTTAGTCTCTTATGTGCTCCTTAACATCCCGAGCATGTCATTCTATAGACATGCACTTATTCTTAAAGATATATAAATACATACTCGTCCATTCAATCCCTAAATTGTCTTCATAGGTTTCTAGTGTGCCACACAATTGGCCTTGCATTGTTAGTATTCCTTTTCATTTAGTTGAGTTAAGATAAGAATTGCAAATTCCTATAACGACATTCCGGATAAACCCATTTACTATACCACCTTTGTAATCCTTCATTCACACTTTCATCACTTGGTATTGACATCCCTTACCCATCTCTCATATATTCATCTAACTCTTCACTCACTTTCTCTTTAGCTTTTAACAAGGCTTAGTCTCTCCCCTCCTTTATTTCTTAGGGTTTGCCTTTGGTCAACATATTGTCCATCATAATACTTCACATGGTATCTTATCTCAATGTAACCGTCTCAACAATCTTTTAACTCTTCTTTTAATTATATGCCCATATATATAAGGTAATCTAGAAACTTTTTAATTCATTCATGTAAACATTCTCTAGAACATTTAAAACTCCCAAATAACAAAGCTCAATGACCAATGACCATAATTCAGCTTGTAAGCTCATTATTATGCCACTCCCATCTTGCTCATGCATCCTAGACATGAGGTCTCCCTAGCGTTGTGACATTGGATAGTTAGTGCTACAGCATCATGGCTGCTGGACATGGGATAGTTTAAACACTTCAGCGCTAAAGAGTTAGTGTTGTAGTGTTGTGGCTGCTAGAAATTTCTTCCACGAATAAGTTCTTCCATCTTTAAAGTTACTACAGGGATCATGCTCAACCATTTGGCTTTCCTTCAGGCCTATCCTACAATTTTCATGACCATGCGTATCTTCTCTTTTGCTTATTATATGCATTAAGCCAAGTCAATATTTTCAAGCTCCTTTTATCCTTTAACATTTATCTTCGACCAATAAGTCCCACCTTAGGACAATCTTGCCATATTGTGCAACAAATTCTCAATATATGATACCACACACAAAAATATTCAACATTTATGACATTCCCCAATTTCTTAACATTCACAATTAATTGTCTTTCTTGTCATGTAACTCAAATAGTTCTATTGACTTTCAGTACAAATGACCATGAAAATAGTTCATCTTTCTCCATGCTCTACATTCACAATCTTTATTAAATCAAGGATTCACCTTTTCCTAAGTTCCATAATTTGCCTCCCTTAGTCCATATTTGTGCCACATTATCATCTTATAATGTCATGGTATCATTTTGTAATCCCTTCCATGCTTAAATTAAAATTCTCGACTCAATCACATCATCCATTCTAAGTGTCACCTATAGCCTCATTGATTTCTCCTATATTCTTTCAAATTGTAACTGCAACGGGGATTTCAAATTTCACCTTTCCACAATTAATTATTAATCATTTGTCAGATCTCATAGTTGTTTGTACCATTAATGACTTTCTACATCGATCCTTAATAATCATCTAAAGCGACTAACCATGCCACTAAGGTGAATATTCTTCCTCAATAATTATATTGCTAGTTTACCCTTATCATACCAAAAGATTCCCATACACCACACCTGCCTAAACTTAAAGTGATACAAACTTCAACGAAATATTAAGTGTCTTTAGGATCCTCATTGCCTCGATCTGAGCATATTGACGGATCTTCTTTTGGGTCCTCTTCCATCTCTTGGGATTTTTTTCATTTTATCCTTAATCCGGGCTTGTTGCTACCTCTCAAATTCCTCCTTACTAACAGGTGCAACACCTCTCCCACAACTATAAGGGAAGTGTCGAACAATAGATACAAATACCTTCCTAGGACGATAATTACTTATCGTCCTTTTTCCCATCTTGTTCGTGTTCTTTTTCCCATCTTGTTCGTGTTCTTTTTTGTCGAACCGATTTCATTACGCACCAATCTTGCGAGACTCCTCAAGCTCTTAAATAATGGTTTACCTCTCGGGAAAATCGATCCACTCAAAAATCGGATCGAATTACTTGTTACTCTTTCACCTTCGGGCACATATCGGCTCTGAGCAGTGGAATCTAGCGATTCCTCGCTAATGCTATAAAGGGTATTAGGACTAATGTCTTTTTTAAATATGGCATGTGCAACCGACGCACGTCCACCTATACTCAATCAAGTATTGATTACTTATCCATATATACATCGTAAAAATAGATAGGTTTCTAATGAAGTAGTGGCCCATGTAGCCTTATATCCTTAACTTGCGTTGCGCACCCACAATCTAAGGACAAGAGTATACACGGACTCCAACAACTCCATTGACCACACAAAAATTCTTAAGATTCAATTAAACCTAGAGCTTTGATACCAAGTTTGTCACTAGGGGCCGCTCCACTCATAGGGGATGACCCTCACTACAAGCAGTCCTTTCCTCCTTCAGCAGTTGCAACAAACGATACCTATCAAAGCACTCGTAAGGAATAGCCCTCTCTACAAGCCCCTGGGCAGAGAGTCACGCTTCGTCACTACCCACATGCGAGAGTTCCCAGGGATCGGGTTAAACCATTTGCTCTGATACCACATTTGTCACTCAACCGACATGTGCACTGCCCACTCCGCACATGCACGGTTACATCAATTATACAAAATTACTTAACAATATATATATCATATATCTTTATATACATATCAGCGTCATATAAAAGTATATAGATTCATCACAATCATGTTGCACATCACAAAAACATTTCACTAAAGGCTTGTTCCCATACATTTTGAAGAAAAGATAATTTAAACAGTTCAAGTGGTTCGCTCAAACATATGTACATTTACCCAAAACATTTTAGTACAGGTTCAATCACCAATATTTGTTGAATCTTTACTCGACTCCAACCTCCACTAATGGTCCAAATGGAACTGTGGGGCCTCGTTGGGACCTATCATCACAACAACATCACAACCAATCCGATTTGCATAATTATAGTTCTAAAAGCTATCCACTAAATCATGTTCTGCTAGTTATTTTTAACTAGCTTCCATCTACCATTAAGTAACTATATATTTTCACTATTCTAGTCACACTACAATGAATAACCCACCTCAACTACAAAACACTCACCGATCTAGCCACTAGCCATTCTCAACAACTAAAAAGAAATCAACTCTATTTCACTACTCACTTTGGTAGCTTTACAATTGAATTTCTTTTCCAAAAGCTTTCAAACTATCATGAAAATCTCACTTTCTCTCTCTAGAACGTCCAATTAGTGAGAGAGTGTAATAAGGAAAGGTTTTTGAGGGTTTTATGGTGAAAAAATAGAAGAGCACAAAGAACTCTGTGAAAGGGTACACAAAAACATGAAAAATCGAGGCTAATTCAAGGAAATATATGGAAATTCAAGGCAAGCTTCCATGGGGGGTGAAAGAATGTGGGAGAGGAAGGAGAAGAAGAAGAAGTGTTGGAAATTTGAAGAACATCCTAGAAACTTAGATTTTTGTGGCTTAAGTTTATCCATTTTAGCAAAATTACCAAAATGCCCTTAACTATGTCATTTTGTTTTTCCATTGCCTTTATACAATCTTTTTACTTCTTTGACACTGAGACAAGGTCCATAAGGGTCTAGATATGCTCAGGTTCATGAAAAATTAAAAATTTTAACTCGAGATGAAAAATGACCATTTTACCCTTTTTATTTCCTTCCATTTTAATTTAATCCTCCCAACATTCATTTAACTCCAATTTCCTTCTATTACCTTCTTTTACACATGTACAAACAAAGTATGAAGTTTGTACTCCAACGTAGTGTCCCCATAATATTTAAAATATTTGTTTACTTGCGCTATCTTTACTTAATAAAGACACGCGGCTCCATTAACGTCATTTTTCTCCAAAATTCTCTCATTCTTCTTCTCCCCCACTTAGATTGACCATATACTTCTTCTTCATGAAAAATTTTTGAGACTGAATAAAATATTAATATTTAAATATTATTTTATTAATAAAATATTATTTTATTCTAAAAATTTTCTCGTCTCTTCTTGTCCCCTTGGTACCCAAAATACCTTATTAGGCCTCAATTGACTTCCGAATCACTTTTTATCTCACAAATTCTTCTCTGATAAAAATATCAATATTTTATTATTATTTCCTCATGTGTGAAATATTTTATCTCAAACTATTTCTTTCATCTTTCATCATTTCTAAACATCATAATTAACCTCAATTGGCATCCAGCAAGTTTTTATTAGTCACCATATCAAAGTACGAGGTATTATAAACTTACTTAGTGATAATACACATAATAAAGGTTTAAAATTTAAACAAAATATAAGAATATATAATAGCATGTTTCAATTCACTTCATTAGGCGGTCAAATTGATAACTCCATTAACAATAGAAAAGAGCCTTACATATTCAAAATTAACGGCCAAGTATACCATCGAATAGGCTTTCAACTCCCAATAATGGACACAAACCCAAGTTTGCTCAATTATACATTTATGACACTGAAAATGAAATCTAAAATAGATTAGTAATCCATCATGATGATTTTAATAACAATTCTATTGATAAATCAATTGTTAAGGGTTTGATAAAAATGCTACATGATAATAATCAAATAGTCAAAGTGTTTAGAATGCCTAGAGATAGATTGAAAACAACAAATTTTGCTTCCCTTCGATTGAGACTTATAGCATCTCAAAATCAATCACAACTAAACTATAGACTACCTATGGCATCTGAGATTGCCGGTTTGATCGTTGGTGATTTAAGAAAGTATGATGGCTAACGAGATATTATAGTAGATCATGTTAGTGAAGAACTTAAATGAATCAGCGAACTACGTCCTCATTTTATGACCATGTAATATCCTTTTCTTTTCCCTTACGATAAAGATGGATTTAGACTTGATATAAGTTATGTTGATTCACCTTGAAGAAAGAAACCTAAGCCAAAATGTGTTACGATGCGAGAATACTACGCATATATAATTCAATAACGATCAACTTATAAAAATACATTGTTAAGAGGTAATAGGTTATTTTAGTAATTTATAGTCGATGCATATGCTATTATTGAGGAAGAAAGATTATTGTTCATAAGAAATAATCAAAAACAATTAAGAGCTGAATTATGTAGAGGTCTAAAAAATGCCTTTGCCAGAGGTGACAATAATGTTAATACCGTAGGGAAACGTATTGTCCTTCCTTTTAGCTTTACTAATAGTCCTCGATATTTGTTATAAAACTATCAAGATTCCATGGCAATCTATAAATACCACAATTGCCTAGTTCTTTTTATCATGTTTACATACAATGTTAAATGGAAAGAAATTCAAGATGCATTAAGCTTAATTTTGAATCAAAAAGTTGAAGACAAGCCTAATATAACATCAAGGGTTTTTAAAATAAAACTTTGTTATTTAATCGACGATTTAATGAAGGACAAACATTTTGGAGTTCCAACAGTTGGTAGGTGGAAATTGTTCTACTTTAAGTTTATATTTTGACATCACCAAATAAACTCATTTTTCAGTAAACAACATTAAACATTTAACAAGCTTATCCATTATGATTATTTTCTTTTCATCTAATGACTCATACCATTGAATTTCAAAGCGAGGGCTACACATGTGCATATCCTCCTTTGGCTCCATTGTGATTATAAGTGTTCATCACCCGTTGATGTAGATAAAATCATAGCAGCTAAAGTGCTTGACAAGTTTGCTGATCTTATTGGGTATAAAACTATTGCTGAATTCATGGACAATGGCTCATGTGGCCTTGGCCTACCAATCTCCCCTTTCATGATTAAAGAATTTGTTCAAAATACTATACAAAAGACTTCCAAACAAGAACTATATTAAATAAAGATGGATTTTCAATATATCGAAGAAGAGACATCCCAAATTGTGTAACAACCAAGAATAATATTGAATTAGAAAATCGATATGTGGTACCTCATAATAGAGATCTGGTTGTCAAGTATCAGGCACACATTAACAAAGGTCCTTATAAAGCATGAATCATCTTAGAAAATAAAAGCTCAAATGGTCAAGAACACAATAGTCATGCAAATTTGATTAGGCTTGAGGAACAACAACAAGAACCTATAGAGATCAATGAAATCAAAATTTATTTAGGTTGTAGATACTTATTAACATATGAAGCATGTTGAAGGCTTTTTGCTTTTTCAATACACCATATAGAGCCTATTGTCCAAAGGTTAGTTGTCCACCTACCTGAACAACAAAACATTTATTTTCATGATCATGAAGTATATTAGGGGTTATCCATAGGCTAGATATTAGTAAAACAATCTTCATTGAATGGATGGCTTGCAACGAAAATGATGAAAATGCTCATTATTTACTCTATGCTGATTTCCCAACTGAATATGTTTGGCATCAACAAGAATGTAAATGGGAGAGATGACAACAAGGTAGGTCTATAGGTAAGATAAATTATGTACACCCAGCTTTTGGAGAGTTGTATTATTTACGTATAATGTTAAATGTAGTTAAAAGAGCAACTAGCTTTAAATACATTAGAACTGTGGATGGGATCACTTATAGAACTTATCAAGAAACCTATCAAGTTTTAGGTTTGTTAGGAAATGATCTAGAGTGGAATGATGCAATTGTTCAAGCCTTTCAATAGGCTTCTAGCAAACAATTAAGACAATTATATGTCACCATTATCATGTTTTGTCAAGTTACAATCCTTTTAACCTTTGGGAAAATCATTGGAAACTATTTGCCGAAGATATTGAATATAAAATGAAGCAAGCCTTTGTAAACTTACAACACACAGTCTTTGAAAATGATCTTCAAAATTATGTTCTAATTTCCCTAGAAGATTTCTTCAACAAAAATTGCAGTTCATTATTTGAATTTAGATTACCTATGCCAAACCAAGGAAATGTCATTATGACCATGATAAGCTAATACATGAAGAAATGAATTACAACTTATCTAACCTTCAGCTATTACATCTTAATTTAATCGCATGCTTGAATATTGAACAAAGAGAAATATACCAATGCGTCAAACAATCAACAATGATGAAGGACAAATGATATTTGTGTATGGACATGGTGGTACAGGAAAAACTTTTCTATGGAATACAATTATATCAAGCATTAGATCCGCAGGAAATATGGTCTTGGTTGTTGCCTTTTCTGGTAAGCTTTTTTATTATTACCTAAGGGTCGAACTGCCTACTCAAGATTCAAAATCCCTCTTAATATCAATGAATATTCTACATGCGAGATCAAAAGAGGAACTCAATAAGCAAGATTAGTCTAAGCCTGTAATCTAATAGTGTAGGATGAAACACCTATAGTCCACAAACATTGTTTCGAATCCTTAGACAGAACTCTTAAAGATATACTAAACCAAGATTCTACTCAAGTAATTGAAAAAACTTTTGGAGGAAAACTAATTTTATTAGGAGGAGATTTTAGGCAAATCTTACCAGTTATTGAATTTGGTAATAAAATAGATGTGCTACCAAGATACACAAAAAACCTAATTTAGTCATGATTCAATTTCCCAAGCAAATGACCAAGTATTAAACCATCAATTACTATAACCAACATAATTTCTAAACTCACTGAAATTCCCCAACCTTCCAAACCATGCTTTGCATTTAAAAATAGGCACTGTTGTCATGTTACTAAGAAACATTAACCCAGATTCTAGCCTATGTAATGGAACAAGACTAATTATCAATCAATTAGCTCCTAATATTATTGAAGGCAAAACCATATCCTAAAATCAAACGACAAACAAGTTTTTCATTCCTCGCATACTTTTAACAATAAAACATCCCAAATGGCCATTTGTTTTCACAAGAAAACAATTTTCGATCAAGTTATCTTATGCCATAACAATCAACAAAAGCCAAGACCAAACCCTTGAAAAAATAAGTATATATCTACCTAAACCTATATTCACGCATGGTCAATTACACATTGCTCTTTTCAGAGTCACATCTCAAAACGGATTGCATATTATGGCAACAGATGAGAATGGTTACACTGTTAATGAAACAAAAAACATTGTTTTCTAAGAGATATTTGGTAATTTAGTTTGAGGTTTCTATCAATCCTTATATACAAGAAAATGCTCATGCTACTTTCATAATCATTACTCATCTTTTTCCCAAATCACATTTAATTTGATGTTTAGACTATGTTTATCCATTTATTCGATACATGATCATTGTTCATCCAATTTACAAGTAAGTTTATAACCTTTAGTATGCAAATACATTTATATTCTATTAGTTCTAAGTTTATAACCTTTTAGTTATTAAATTTCTTTGCATATGAGCTCTTCATTAAACTTTTTTAATTCTTTTGGACCTAACATTTATAAGCAAGAATGTTGAAACAATGACATTATTTGTATTGTATTTCTATGGCTATTGCTTTTCATTTTCTTTAAATTGATGGAATGTTCATACACATTCTCTTTATAACAAATTACAATGAGAAACTTTATTTTACAATAACTTCTCTTTGAATACTAATTTTTAATTGCATTTGATCTTACTCAAATTATGACTTATAGGAAATTTTCCAAAAGAATCCAACCACATAAAATTAACTTAACTATAAATCAGTTGCCTTAGACCAAAGTGCATTCCTACAAGTGCAAGTGAATCTCTCAGCTTTTGTTTGTTCTTCTCCCTCCTCGGTGCCTTTTCCTTTTGCAAGGTGCATAAGTAGTATGATATAACCTTTTAGTTAACTAAAACATTTATATCCCATTAGTTTTATCCCATTAATTCTTAGTTTATAACTATTTAGTTATTAATTTATTAGGATTTATGTCTTTGAATGCTTAAATTTGATTGGCAATTAATACCCATGTTGCCTTATATTTTGTGTCTAAATAACAAGATAAATTTGACATTATCATCACACCTTTTGTAAATGATATCAGAAAAATGTGCAGCAAAACAAACTTCACTATACTAGTGGGATTAACAGCTTTCACAAGCTTTTACAAAGTGAGGTTTTAACTCAAGCTCTAATCCCTTATAACAAGCTTTAAAGTGCTTCCCACACTCTAATTTCGCAAAAAAGAGAAGAAAAAAAAGTACAACCATAACACTTTACAAATCTGAAAGGATTACAAGTAAGCTCAAACACTTTTTCTAGACTTGGAATAAAAAAAGTGTTTTTGGTGAAGGATATTTGACTTTTTGCTCATAATGGCTCTTCTCTCATTTAATCTTCCTTTTTTGATCATTGGGGCTTTAATTTATACTTGAGGAGTCAGATTTTTCTATTAGCTATAGCTTCTAGCTGTTGGAGACTACTCTGATGCCTTTCTAGCCGCTAATTTGTCCTCTAATGCTTAAGTTCAAAAAAGCTAACAAAGTTTGGCTAATTGGTTACATGCAACTCTAATTGATTACGGCTTCTCTACCTTACACTGTCTTGCTACTTTGTTTTCACTCTAACCAATTACAGGAGACTCTAACCGATTCAGAAATTTCTATCTTCAAACTTCTCTTCTTCAGTAAACTTCCTTTAACTGGTTAACTCTCCTCTTAATTGATTGGAGCTTCACTTCCTTTAGTCTTAACCTATTAACACAAGCTCTAATCAATTAAAAAATTCTTCAAATTTGCACTTTTTCATTTTGGCTCCATTCAACAGTCAACTTCATTTTGAATTTAAATTTTGGCGCTTTAGAGATTCTTCAAGTCTTGTGCTCTAACCGATTAACCTCTTGCCTTAACCATTTAGCACACCTTCATTTTCCTTTGTCTAGCACCTTCCTAATCAGTTAAGCCTAGTGCCAACTGATTAAGATTTTCTATTTTGCTTTAACTTGTAACCTATCCATTCCTTAACTGATCAAGGCCTTTTGAAAATCAGTTATAAAAGCCCTGCCGTCACAAATTCTTTCTATTTTTCCACTTTTACTGATTAGCCTATTTTATTATATGATCTTACTTTTAATCATTCATTTTATTGAAGGAATTAGCTTTAACCTGCACATTTAAATAGTGAAGTTAGATATTAATGAATAAAGAATGTTTTGTTATCATTAAAAACATACGGAGTCAACAAAGTTATACTTTACAATATGAGGTATTTATATCCTTGGAGTAAAATAATTCTTGTTTGGCATAGGTTCGTACTTTGTCAAAAAGTGGAGATGTAGCTACATATTATTTATGCTCTAAACATGAAATTCCAACTTACACAAATCTTGAAATGGTTTCAAGCATTTTTAAGCTTAGTTGCTAATGTGCATGGATGATAAATGTTTTGTCATGCTTCAAGTATTTGATATTGGCTGGCACATATCAAGTCATCTTAATCTGAACATGTTATAGTTGTATTTTATACTAATTTAAATGACCATGGATGAAATACCCCATTCTTTGATATGGTGATAAATAAAGTTGATCGAATGCAAATTGAGGTCAATTAAAATGTTTAGAAGTGATAAAAGACGAAAGGAGTAGTTTAGGATAAAATATTTCGCAAGTGAAAAAATAATAATAAAATAATAATAATTTTATCGGAGGAGAATTTGTGAGATAAAAGGCGATTTGAAAGTCAAGTGAGGAATAATAAGGTATTTTGGGTACCAAGGAGACAAGATAAAATTTTTAGAATAAAATGATATTTTATTAATAAAATAATATTAAAATATTAATATTTAGCCAGATGTCGAAGTCAATCAATAAGAATGATCATATGGTTGATCCAAGTAGGGGAGAAGATGACAAGACCGACTTTATAAAAATATTTGTCATGACATACATGTGATGGAAAGCATGTTTGCATGCTAAGAGAGTCCTGAAAAATTTACAAAAGTCGGTATTGTACCTAGACGTACAACAAAGTTGATTTAAGCCTCGAACTAGATCAAATAGATAATTTATGATGAAATTAAGAATTTTAAAGTCCCAGAATGGTTTAATATGGTGATTCAGAGTTCGATGATCAATTTGGAGTTAAATCGAAATTTTCGCTATCTAGGGGCAAAATGGTCATTTGCCACCTAGGGACAAAATGAAAATTTTAGAAAAGATTTTTTTGGCCCCATTTGACTTATTGGAGTAAGATTTGAGATTTAGAAGTGAATTTTAATTTCGATATAATTTGGAGAAAAAGGGTAAAATGGTAATTTTGCCACCCCAGGGGTAAAATTGTAATTTTCCACCACCAGGACATTTTTCCAGCACATGGTCTTCCTTTATCCTCATTTTGACCATTGACTAATTGTGTGGTGGAGATAAAAAGGATTAACATTTTAAAATTTTAAAAATGGGCCAATGACATGATGCCATGTGTCATACCTTTATTATTTTATTATTTCTTTATAAAAAGGCATAAAATCAGCCCATCTTCCACCCCATGGCCGGCCAAACCAGCAAGAAGAGAGAGAAAATAAAAACAAAACCCTAGAGAGAGAAAATCAAAGAAAAAGTGTGAATTTTCAAGGAAATTAAGTGAAAAATGTGAGCTTTTTCTATTAAGCTTGAGTTTTCTTATTCCCAAGCATTTCTCTTTATTTTCCATGATTAAATTACATGTTTTCATGATGAATTCAATTCTGAAAAAATGGGTTAGGAGAGAGAAAGTTGTTAGATTAATTTGATTTTAAGTTATGTTAGTGTTTTAAGTTAGTTTAGCATATTTAGAAACAAAACAACAAGAAAAGAATTTATTTTCTCCCACAATCATTAATGGCCGAATTTATCATGTGTTGAGTGAGGATAAATTTGATTTTCATTTTAGGAGAATTGGTTAAGAAATGATGAATTATGAGCCTAGAAAAATAATGGAAATTTTCGAAGCAAAAATACGATTTTTACCCACTAGGGGTAAATTTGTAATTTGCTATCGAGACTGATAAATTGAATCTCATTCACAGTCATGGAGGTAATTTAGGTATAATTGGAGTGTAGAAAGTGAGAAGAATTGATTTGGAGTTAAATTGGAGATAATAGGCCGAATTAGGTCAGCACCGCATTTAAACGGTAGTTTGATAAGTTGTATATCATATCATGCATATATACCGAGCCTGAATTGATTTTATAATGGTCAAGCATTGATGTGATGAATTATGTATTGTACATTGTGGATAGGTGGTGAGCAAAGTACACTGGTAAAAGTACAAAAATTGTGCTTGGAGACTGGGATTAGGAGTACATCGACTCCTAGAATTGTGAGTGAACTTATTATCGTCTTAGTTATCTAGAATAGTTTTATACAACTACGTGGTTTTATGAAAAATGGGTTTAAATGGTAAATTGCTATGTTTTAAGAGAAATTGTGATTTTATAAAATGATTTTATAAATTTTCTGGAAAATCGAATACTGATTTTGAAAATAGAGTAATTGGAGACTACCTGCATGTGTTGTAAATTTATGGTTTTAAATTGAATGGCTTATGACAATATATGAGCATGAATGGCTAAACTGATTTTGGTGTTAGAATTATTTGCACTGAGTATTCAGCCTTGAGAGGCTAGGTTGCGATAAATTGTCATGTCATGCTAGAATGAATTTTATTGATTGGTGGATTATATATTAATTATTTACTGCAGAAGGGGTTCCATGGACCAGCCTATTAGAGGGGCACGGTAAACTCCATTATATTATTACCTCGAACGGAGAGGCGCGTAGGGTATCTCCTAGGGTAAAGCTTAGGGTTCACTTCACGCCAAACCACTACGTGAAGGGGAACTCAGCCAACGCCAAGGAACGGCTGTATTTTTCTCAAACTAAAATATATTTTAAGTGTATACAAAATTTGAATAGCCTTGGCGGACTCGGTTAGATGCCCTGCGCAAGGTATCACCGAGTATGAGTTTTGGCACGAGCCAAAGTTTTAAGAAATTCATAAGCCAAGTTGATTACTCAATTTTTATGGATTGATTTTATTTGGTTGAAATGAGTTGAAAGGTAATGAAATTACAGTATGATGATTTATTTTAATTGTCTCCATTTACTCGACTTTAGATAGTTTAGATGGTATCTGTTTACTCACTGGGATTTTATAATCTCACCACCCTCATTTTCTCACATTTCAGGCTCGGGGAATTCCATAGTTAGCTGACTTTGACAAAGACTTTCATTTGGACTCGAATCGGTACAAGTTGTAGGTTTCCAGCTTCCGATGCATTTTGGATAGATGTGGGCCCACGTGTCACTGTAAAAGAAATTTTATGCTTTGGTTATTTGCTTTATAGTATATATGAATATAATTATCTTTTATGCTATAAGAATTATGTACCGATAGTTTTATGAAAATTATTTTACAAGAAAATAGTTTATTTTATTAAATATTTTTATTATATTCAAATGGTCAAATTTTAACTTCAAATGAACGTTTTAGATGCTTAATTTTTTTTAAATCATTAAATATATATTTTCGGCTTACCTACTACATTTTTAGCAAGTTTTGAGATTTTCGAAAAAAAATGACGAAAATGCCCCTGTGAGCAAAAAAAAAAACAATATGTTATGTTATGATTTGGAAATGATTTGTAATCCTTCGTATTTTGATTATTTGATAACTATTGCTCATCGAGAAAGTGCGAAAGCTGATACGAGAGCCTTGCGAGGTTTCGATCGACATTCGGGGTGAAGACTGTTTGTCGAGGCTTCGCGGCAGTTGTTATGGGCTCGATGGGGAGTTTCGGGTCGTGACAATGGAATTGCCACAATTCAAAATGACCATGCTTTCCCATTGATTTTTTTCAACATCTCATATGCCAACATTCAAATTGAAGCATCAACTTTCTTGGTTTTGCAGTTAGCATTACCATAAAAGGGAAACAACTATATTTCCACATGTGAAATAGCTGAAACTATGATATCTTACTTGGAGGAGAAGGGGTTCTTGCAGGCCTAAAAAGATAAAAGCCTGCAAAATTTTTGGGTACAATAATCACCTGTAATATACTGTGTTGAATCAATGAAATTTGATTCTTTCCTAAACTAAGAAAATTTCGTATTTCCTTCATTAAGGAAACTTCTCATTTTCTATATCTATTGCCTGTTTCTAATGTCAAGAAAACTTTTTGTTTCCTATATCTGTAGTTTATATCTTATAATAGATATAATTGCTCAATTAATTAGAGTAAGTGTCCCTTATTAAGCCTTCTTAAAGCCACATTGTGTATAATTGGCTTTAGTTAGTCAAAAACTAAAGATAGACTGAAGGTGGTTAGTTGTTGGTGTATGAGTTTGTATCATACTGGTAATTGGGTTTAAGAATTTGATTGATTAGTTTGCTAATAACCAGATCAACATCCTATTCATTTCCTTGTAGAAATTTTAATCTTAAGAATATAGTAGTAGTAGTATATATATATATATATGTATATACTTCTAGATAAGTGATCAGAAGATGTTTAGTTGATGATAATTTTCATGATCTATCTTCAGTCTTGACTTTAACCTTGCTTTTCAATTACTTATTGTAGATGGATAAAGCCACATTACTTGCTGAAGTAATTTGACAAGTGAAAGAATTAAAGAAGAATGAAACTAAAGCCATTAAAGTTTTTTTGTTCTAATGGACAATTATAAGGTGAGAGTTGAACCAGGCGAGGACGAAGCCAATGGGACATTTTCTTTCAAGGCATCAACCTGTTGTGATTACAAACTTAACCTTCTTACTGATCTTCGGCAAGCTCTTAGTGCCTTTCCAATTAAAATGGTAAAAGAAAAAGAAAAAGAAATAGTTTATTTATTTCATGGTTTACAAATGCTTGTTGTGATACTTAAATGTTTCCAATAAGTGATTTCTTATATATCTTATGGTATTGACAACCTTGAGACCACTAAAAGCTTAATTTTGTACGAAATTGTTTAACTTGGTATGTCATGTAGAATGAAACATTAATTGTGACTTCCATGCATCCTGTGACAGACCATATAGCTTGAGCTTATTGTTATTACATGTGTGAAGTATTATGGTGGTTGCTGGTTTTGATAAATTGTTTTTTTTATTTTTTAGATTTTTCATACATGTACTATTGAAATTTGTTAAACTTAAGGTAAGTATTCAATTAAGCCTGTTTTACCTACTGTATGAATACATTATCTAGTTTATATTAAAAAAAAACCCAAAAATAATAAACAACATCTCATATAAACCTAAAAATTCATAACAAAAAATAGTAAACAAAATCTCGAGATTATACAAATTGTATTAAACTATCATGTTGTATAATGTACTACCAGCTTAGTTAACATCCAAACCAATGAAACTAAAGAATCAAAATTTGAAAATTTCTCTACAGATGGATTATTTCAACAATAAAAGAAGCCAATTCTTTTAGCATCACCAATATAAGTCAAACTAATGTAGTTTATTCACCAATAAATCATAGGTAAAGTTGTCTTTATCCTATTATCAAACTTTTCAAAATCAAGTATTAGACAAAAGATCCAAGTAGTCAAATAAAAAAGAAATTAACTATCATAAATTTACTTCATCAGCTACACTATTAATTTTTGTTGCAGCTGTGTTGAGTGTCCAAAACCATACTAGATCCAACTTCAGCTCCACTAACCCCAGAACCATAACCAGAAACAGAGGAAACAAAACAACAAGTTGAAACTAAATCATTTCCAGCATCAAATCCACTTTTCTCTTTTGTCAAGTTTCCATTTTTCTGCATCCAAATGCATTATAAGAATATAATAATAATTTACAAACTAATGTATGTTCCATAGATTTTTAAAGTTAACATGTATTCATATATTGTATATACTTGTGAAGGATTAGAAGTTCTACGAGTCCTAGTTGCTTTGCATGACCTTTTTATTATGTCCAGGTTGATGACAAATACGGCATAAAACTGTGGTTGCTCTCTTTTTTGGTGGATCTTCACCAACTTCTCTACTTTTTTTTTGTGGCTTTCTTTTTTTTTTAATAATTAGGGTTTGAATGGCATCTTTTTTCTCATTTTAGGTTAAATCTTTCTCAGGCAATGGTGGGATATGTGCTTATAAATTCTCAAATATAACTTCTTTGTCCAACAAAAATGAAAATAATCTTCAAGATTATCCTTTTTGTAGCCAATACATGCAATTGCATGGCAACATGGCAAACCAGTTAGTTGCCACAAGTTGCAAGTGCATTTCCATCTCTCTAAGTCCACAACTTGCTTCATCAAACCAACAAGAACTTGAAATTGATCTGTTCTTGCAAGTATAACTTTATGACCTTTTGGTTGCAACACCATCTTGTTCAATTTCTCCATATTTTAAGCATAATCCTACCTTCCCATGAACAACCTTGGGCACACCTCTCGCTCATCCTACTCGTTTATTTCAATCTAATAGCCTCAAGTGAAGGAACAATTAGTTTTCTTCTAATCAATGACAATCATTGGTTAAAGGACTAAGTGAAATTGTTAGTTAGCTAGTCACTCTTTAATGTATCATTAAAACCCAATGTACACCATTTTGATAATGGTAAGGCTTTTAACCACTTACATGCATCTCCATTACTTAAGTGTAGTTGGTCCATGGCATTCCTGAAATCTTTTCCATTTAAAGCTTTGCAAGCATTCCAAAAGTCAAACCTTAGTTGTAAGCCTAGGTAGTCCTTACTAGACCTATCAAAATTAATGGGCCTAACTCATTTTTTATTGAAAATAGGGTGGGTTAGGTTTAAAAATTCAGGTCCATATTAAAATCGAATTTAAATGGGCCAACCTATCTAATCAGTGGGCTGGGGTAGGCCAACCCGGTGAGCTAGAAAAAAAAAACTAATAATTTTAATTAATTTAATAATTTTATATATTTAATTATTAATTTAGTTACCAATGATATTGCTTATTTTATATATTTCAATGTTTTTAATCTTTACTTGTCAAATTAATAATTTTAGTTTAGATTAAAACTTATTATCTTTTTTTCTTCTATGACAATGAATATTATATAATAAATTGATAATGATTCGGACCCTAAGATATCATTACTGTCTAAACAAGATTTAAATGTTTTGCTTGAGGATGAGGATTAAGAAGGATATAAATGAGTCTTGAAGTTTCTATAATTTGGTTATATACTTATATTTATGGAATGATAGTTTGTGTTAAATATTGAAAACTTTATTTATGTAATTTATTTGTTTATTTATATTTGGTGTAATTTATTTGTTTGTTACATGTTTTTATTATACAATTTATAGATTAAATCATAGAACAATTTTATTAATAGGAAGTTTGTTAGGTAGAATTATAAAAATAATTTTTTTTTAAAAAAAAATGAGCTGGCCTAACTCAAGCTATAAACTAGCAAGGGGTGAATTGGGTTGGAATTTTGATGGCTCATGTAAAAAATGGGTTAACCCAACCCAACCCATATTTTCTCAACCCATAAGGACTTGGGCTAGACCAGCCCATATTGACACCTTTAGTCCATATTGAAATTAGCATACAAATGCCTACAACAAAACTTGTGACTTGCGTCTTGGAAATTCGATTCTCATAGCTTCTATTATTCCCTGTTAAATAAATATTATTATATTAGAAATAAAAGGTTATGCATTAATTTAGTGTGTTATGAACAATAAAGCTAATAAAAAATGTTATTACTTTTACTTTGTACTGCAATGTTGTATAAATTATATTTTTATGAAATTAAAGCAAATAAAAAGTTTTAAAGAAGTAACATACCACATGTCTATATGACATAAAAGTATATGCAAACTCCTCTGTGCCCCCTCCAATGCACTGATGCAAATAGTAAAGACAAAACCTCCAACTTGCAATAGATTCAACATCTACAATTGCTATAGCAATTCAGTATACACCATTATTTCCATCAAGTGATACTGCAGATAATAAAGCACCTTTAAATGATCCTTTCAAGAAACATCCGTCAACCCCCAAGAATGGCTTGCACCTATCAGTGAATCCTTTCTTTTGAGCCGAGTAACACAAAAAGAGTCTTTTGAACACCTATGGGTCCACATTTGTGTCAACTCTATCTTCCATCTTTGTATGCACAGTGGCACCAGGATCTTTGTCTTTGATTAGCTCTAAATACTTTCTTAACTTCCCCTATGTTGCAGCATGATTGCCTTCATTCAAATCTCGTGCTCTTTTCCTTGCCCTACATAGTTGTTTCTCATTAGGAATTACACCATAGTTAATGCTGATTTTTGCAGCCATTAGAGTAAAACTCATATTAGGTTTAACTTTTAACATCAGATCAAGTTTTTCAGCAACCCATTTTGCATTGGCATTGAGATTTCGAGTTGGTTTGATGCATTTATGATCATTTAGTGTTTTCATCATAAATGCTTTACCATCAAGAGTCATTAATGCATGAATTCTCTGAGGACAAACCTTCATCTTTACATCTACAAGTCACCCCTGCATAATCACTCTTAATTTTTTTAAAGTTGTATCCTTGGATAGCGCCATGATCCCTTAATACAGATTTGAAATGCTTCACGTCAACAAAGATTTGGTAGCATTCAAAAACTATTTTGCCATCATCTTGCTTCTTAAATGGTTTGGTCGGATACCTCAATGTCCTATCAAATGTTTTTGTTTTCTTTTTCACAATCAATTCAGTGTTTTCATCTGTTTCATACCCATTACAAGAATCATCAGAGGCAGCATCATTAAGCCCATCTTCCTTGTCGTTTACCTTGATAACAAGTTCCTCATCACCTGAACTATTAGCAATACCATCTTCCTCTTTACCCAACCATTCCTCCTCATCATCATCATTAGAAAATGGATAAACTTTGTTGTGCATGTCTACACAATAATCACTACCTACATCACTATCTTGCCTATCATCCTCTTCATTAACAGTTTTCATATCTTTTCTTCTATTTGGATACCTCTTACTTTTGCTTGAAGTTTTAATTACCTTTTTGTCAATTTCAAATATTGCCTTTTTATCTTTAATTTTTCTACCTTTTTCCCTATTAACATCACTAGAAAAATTAAAAACTTTTATCTTTGACACCCATCTGTTCAAGTGTTTTACCCTTAACATATTTACTCTTGTAGACAACAATAATTCCACATTCCCTCCTACTATTATGACCATCCTCAATAACTTTAACTTCAACTTCACTTTCCCCACCTTCATTTTCAGACTTAAGGAGAGGACCTATGCCAACAACCGATGGAGATCCAAGTAGGCCCTCCTTGACATACAAATGAATTTCAAATCTATCATCTCATTTCTTGAACATTTCGATAACACTAGCATCACATCCAATCACAATTTCATTTTCAGCCATAATAGACGCATTAATAGATTTACAATGCTTGTAGACTTGACATAGTAAATCTATCCATGAAAACTTGTCTGCATCAATATCCTTGACAACTCGATGTTCATCACTGTGATGAAATATAAGATTGTGCATCATTTCGTCCAACCTAAATTTATACACAATATTATAAAATTAAATGAGGACTTTCACAGAGATACACTTATTTAGAATAAAAAAATAAATAAAAATACTTACATTTTTAGAGCCAAAATACAAAAGTTACAAGGCTTAGTTAGATTAAGAAGTTGACACCTAGCAATGATCTAAACTCATCTTCAAGAAAAAACACCTTTAAACTCATTCTAAACTGTTCTTTAGACCTTTCAAACATTGGAATGCAAGATTTAACAACTCAAAGGAAGACATTATATTCTTACATGAATAAATATTTCCATAGCTATAAAGACATTAAAACGAAATAATGTTAGAGTGATCACAACAAACAAGAATAATAATCAAAAGCAAAACCTATTAGTAAACTCCATATATCTATATATATATATGTATACATATAAAATTACTGGCACTATTCTTGATTAGCCTTTAGAGGAATAATTTATAACCCGATTTCTTGGTTTGGCTAAATAATTCATATTACCTAAAACTTTTGAAGCATAGGCATATGTGCTCGTTGAGTTTTTTAAGCTGGTTAAAAGACAACCAAGCAAAGATCCATCACATAGTTAGAGAGAAAAATCAAATTGCTAATAGCCTTGCAAAAGATTATGTGGAGTGAAAAACTGATATCCTTAATGTTTGTTGTTAGAGGATATTGGTAGTTTTGTTATCTGGTATATAAGCAGGGCTTAAAGTGTGATTTGTGTTTCATGGGATGGCTGAGGTCTTGCCTGATGTCCTGTCTATTTGGCTAGGGGTTTCTGCGTTTTCGTTCAAATAAACGGGGTTTCGGACTTAATCTGTCAAGTTTGGTTGTTGAGCATCTGTTCTTAAACTTTAATTTTGCCTGATGAACTATTGATTGTGCACAACTGGATGTGGAATGCTAGATTCTAGTTAAGGACATACATCAGGTGTCTTGTTGCACTAGGTTGTGATGATGATTTTGATATGTTTTTGCGTATAGATTTTGTGTACAAATATTAAGATGAGGCTGTGGAATGATGCTGCTGCTTTATTTATTTTGTACTTTGAGGCCTTGATTTCTGGTTGTTATAATAATTGTCCATAATAATCCAAAATCAGGTGCTGCTTTTGTATTGCTCTAAGGAACATTTTATTCCCTGTTTCAGTAATGAAAGGTTTAACTTTTTTTTAAAAAAAAAAAACTAAATTAACAAATTTTAGAAAAATAACTAAATTACCCCTATTCTTTAATTTGTTGTCATTATTGTTGCCTTATTCATTTTAAGTTTTTTTTAACTAAATACTCAACTAAGTCCTTAAATTATATTTAAAAAGTCACTTAAATTTCTATATTTTTATTATATTTAATTAAAATTTTAAATTTTTATTTTAAATCAAATAAATTCCTTTTATAAATAGTTAACTAACTTTCGTTAATTAATAGTACAATTAACATTTTTATGTGACATTATCTATCACGTGAGAGATTATATATCTACTATCTAGAAATTATATATTTACCTTTCTATCTTGTCACATAACCAAAAATTATTGGATGGAGAATTTGAAAAAAAAAATTAAAAAAATAAAAAACTAAATTAAGTCTTCCTTATTATCAAATTCGGTTCTTAAACCTTAATTTTTGGATTTTTAACAAAAATTTAATAAATTATCAAAAAATAAATTCCTAACTTTTATTATCCCCCTTGGTAAACGAAATTACATTAAAAGAAGTAAGTAGCAGCATAATTGGATGCTTTTTTTTATCATCCCATTATGAAAAACCCAACAATGATAAACAAAACATAAAGTATAAACCCCAAAATACAAAATGAGAATTCTAGCAACACTAATAGAAAATAACTCCCAAGTTTACAAAGTCTACCAAGTTTAAGAGTTATCGTAACAGTCATGTTATATAAATTAAACATATATTTTAATAAAAATTAATCATTTACAAATATTAACTTAAATATATTATAATAAAAAATAAATATATTTATAATGAAAATTAACTCTAAAAATCTTGATGTCAATGTTCATTTTATATATATTAATTTTAAATGTTAATGCTCCTTATAATTATATAATAATTATACTGTTACTATTAAATGTTATTATATTTTTACCTTTAAATATATGTTAATTAACTTAAATTAGCTTTTCTTGAGTTGGGATTAGTGTTCTAAAAATGAATGATCACAAGCATAAAGTAGTTGAACGAAGTGGGCAAAGAGATTTATAATTGCAGTCCTTAATCATCATTAACAACAAAATATATGTTAATTAGGTCTTAAAAAGATATTAAACAGAGAGAAGCAAATGATGAATGAATACTATGGAGTTCAACATTAATGGTGTCGTAACGTGCGAGTCCGGGAACCCGACCGCCAGACGCGAACGTGAAAAACTCACTAAGAAATTAAAATAGGAGTCGCCACCAATCTTTTTTACTATGTGCGATTGGCCACCTATTGACTCAATTCTAATCGATGAAAACTTAAATTAATTTTAAACCCACCGAAAAGAACCTTAAACTGGTCTACGAATTTTTAGATCTAGGTTCGGGAGTACGGTTACACCCGGGAAAAGATTAGCACCCTCGGGACGCCCGTTCCATGAACGGTACCATTTTTAGATTATCCTATTAGGTTTTAATTTTTAATTTCATTATATTTCCTTAATTATTATTCTTTTATTTTATCTCCTATTTAACCTAAAATGGAATGCAAATGGGTGGCAAGATGGAATGCATGACGTGAGATAAAAATGCCGGACGAATAACCTTTTATCGAGGATATTTTCTCGAATCCGCCCATCATACTGGTGGGACTCGGGATATTCTCTCACCTAGGGAATTATCCGAGAAACTCTCCTTTGCAAATTCGACGGATAATTCCCGTCATCGGGGTCATCATACGTTTTCTTTTTAAAACAATATTTTTGTGCATAATGAACCTAATTCGGGCAAAAGCCTTTTATTAAAGATGGTTCTCGAGCCCTCCCATCATACTGGTGAGACCCGAGGATATCTTTTCACCTAAAGAACTTTTCGAGAAATACTTGCCTTCGCAAGATCCCCGGAAGATCCCATCATCGGGGCTTAAACTCGAAAACAGA
>NC_030850.1:17173091-17176987 GCF_000208745.1 Theobroma cacao
GTGGTCCAGCTACTCAACTTTAGATTCGGTGGCCCGAGGTATGTAGTAGGAATCCCATCCACATTTCTTGACTGTTCTTCACCTTCCTCTGTTGCACATATTGATAAATCAGAAAAGGCTTCCCCTAAAACTGACACTGATTCTCGGCTTCCAACGGTGAGTAATTTAGGAAAGATGCAACCTCCAGATCGGAATGTCTCGTAAAGATGAGGATATGTCATTCCTTGGATTTCCAACTCATGCCCCTTAAAGCGAGCCAACCTTTCCTTTCTTCTTTCGGCTATCATTTCTTCTCTTTCCTTCTTAGTTGGCTTGTACCCCAGGCCAAACCTTTCTTCATTTTTGGTAGTACGTATGGGACTTCTAATGCCTTGTAGTTCTTTTCCCAATCCTGCCCCCGCTCGGTATCCTTTTCCTAATATCTGACTGACAACCATCTTGGTGGTTTTGGAAAGCCTCGGAATAGGCGGTGTGGTTCCTTCTCCAACATACGTGGTGTTAACAAACTCGAAGGATCGGAAGGAACATTCAGGCACTTCTTCCGCCGCTTCCACGTAAGGCGTATCTGCTGGCTTGCTTATGAGTAAGTCCTCTTCCCCGTTAACACAGACAATCTTCCCTTCCACGATGAACTTGACCTTCTGATGAAGAGATAAAGGTATGGCCCCAACCATATGGATCCAAGGTCTTCCCAACAAATAATTGTAAGAATGAGCAATATCCATAACCTGAAATTCAATGGTAAAGGTACATGGGCCAATTTCTACCGGTATCTCAATGTCCCCTACTACTTCTCTCCTTGTTCCATCGAAGGCTCTCACGATCATCTAACTCTTTCGCATGTAGGACATGTTGATGGGTAAATGGGCCAAGGTCCTCATGGGCATCACATTTAAGGACAATCTGTTGTCAAGTAGTACCTTTGCGACGGTACAACTTTTACACTTGGTAGTGATATGCAATGCTTTGTAATTTCCTCTACCTCTAGAAGGGATTTTTTCATCGCTAAAGGATATTATGTTACCCACCGAAATGTTCCCAACGATGTAGTCCAAATTTTCAACTGAGATATCGTGATCCACATATGCTTGGTTCAGAATCCTCATCAGAGAGTTCCTATGTGGTTCTAAGCTAAGGAGCAAAGATAGTAGTGAAATACGAGCAGGCAACCGGTTCAATTGCTCGACTACATTGTACTCACTATGTTTGATGAACTTGAGGAACTCGGCAGCTTCTTTTTCTGTCACCGATCTTTTTGAGCCATCTGTCGATTCCGGAGGTTGTACCTTTTCTTCTCTAGGACTTTGCTCTTTTTCCTTTCCCTTCTCATTCTTGAGATTCTCGAATGCTTCCGGTGAATAGCAACGTCCGCTGCGGGTAATCCCTCCAACACCAATTATATTTGCAGCATCATCTTGAGATTCAGCTATCCATTTCTTCGCTTTTGAAACTTGTACACTGCAGTTGTAGTTTCATGGGACAGCTTTGTCGTCTTTGTAGGGGAAGGGTTTAGGGACTTCGATGATCATCTTGGCATGGGTTTTGTCCTCCACAAACTCTCCTTTTGGTTCGTAGAAAATGGTTAAAGGTTTTATCTTCATTGGGTGAGTGGACTCCTTGGATATCATGTTTACTGCTGACTCTAAAGCTCCCATATAAAACTTGATCTTTGATTCGTCCATCATTCTTTGCACTTTCTTCCGAAAAGAACTACAATCCTGGATTAAATGCCCCACACATCCTTTGTGATACAAGCAACATAGTCTTTGGATATCTCGTGAGTCATTCACATTAGGACATTCCGGCTAAACCTCGAGCATATTGGCTTTTACCAAGGCTTCAAATACTTTCTCCATGGAGGTTTCCACTTCCCGAATGTTTCTTTTAACATACACCTCCATTTCGATTGCATTTACCCCTACCCCAGCATGATTTGGCAGTGGGTTGTTTTTAACATTCTGTTCCGATTTTTTTTCAAAGTTCAGGATTCCTGCCTTGATCAACCCTTGCACCTTATGCTTGAATGTCGTGCAATTCTCGATCGAGTGACCTTCGATTCCATAATGATAATCACAGTAGGCGAAAGTGTCATACCATTTCGGGAACGAACGTTTTAATGGCTTTATGTATAAAGGTGCTACTAGATGGTTTGCAACTAACTGAGTGAAGAGTTCAGCATATGGGATTGGGATTGGGTCAAACTGCACTTTCTCTTGCTTGTTTCGCCATCCTCTTGATTCACCGGTAGTATGGTTGTTTGAAGGTGTTGTTTGTTGTGTGGTTGAAGTTGTAACAAGTGTGGAAGTAAGTGGGTGAATATTTGTGGGGTAAGGTGTCCGTTGGATGGGATTATATGGGTACGGGTTAGGGAAGGCATTTGGCATAGGCGGGTATAGGTATGGGCTTTGTGAAGTGTTGTTCACAGCTGGGTAATAGGGGTATGGTAGGTATGGCTGGTAAGGGTTGTATGTTCCTCCTTGGTGTTGTCCTGAAGTGATGGCTTGGGCTTCTCCCTCTTTCCTCTTGAAAGTTCCCCCTTTCCTTGTGTTTGCCGTATCACCTCCTTCTATCTTCCCTTGCTTAATGGCAGTTTCTATCATTTCTCCCGAAATCACCATATCAGCAAAGTTCTTTGTGGCACTACCAACCAATCGTTCATAGTAAGGGGCTCGCAAGGTGTTAACAAACATTACAGTGGTTTATTTCTCAGTCAATGGTGGCTGAACTTGAGAGGCCACATTCCTCCATCTTTGAGCGTATTCTTTGAAGCTTTCAGTGGTTTTCTTCTCCATGTTTTGTAAAGAAAGACGATCCGGAGCCATATTTGTAACGTGCTTATACTGAGCTACAAACGCCCGAGCAAGGTCTTTCCACGTGTGGATTCGATTGCGGTCCAGTTGGACGTACCATTTTGCTGCAGCACCAGTAAGGCTATCTTGGAAGCAATGTATCAAGAGTTTGTCATCATGAGCATATGCGGTCATCCTTCTACAATACATGGTGATATGTGTGACCGGGCACTTGGTTCCATCATACTTCTCAAAGTCTAGAACTTTGAACTTTGGGGGTATAACCACATCTGGAACCAGACAAAGCTCAATTGCATCCATAGAACAATACATTCCCATTCCTTCTACCATGCGCAGTCTTTCCTCAAAAAGGTCAAATTTTTTATGGGTATCAAGATTATCTTTCGATTCAACGGATCCACATTTGAGCTTCTCTTGTTCCTTTGGATCATCTAGATCAGGTACAGAGATGGGATCTGAAGGACTTGCCCCTCCAATTGGCCTTTGTTGAGCATAAGTCTGTGATGGTCCTATTGGCATCCCAAAAAATGGATATTGACCCACGGATGGCATGGGAATAGAAGCATTCCTTGCAGGTGGAGGTGTAAATCCTGGTGGATACACGGGGTCTGTATTGGTTTCTGTCTGTTGAACGTCTTCTGGTGTACCAGAACTCCCTGCCGCTTTCTTTCCTTTATCTGTAGATATTAACTCCAAAATTTTTGATAACTGACCCATGATTTCTTCTTGCTTCTTCTCAATCTTATCCATCCTCTCTGAATGCTCGTCCCCCATGATCTTAGAACGGGCTCTTGTATTGTATCTGTGGAGAATTTGTTTTTCTGGAATTTTGTTCTATTAGTTCAAGGAATAAGTTAGAATTTTATATTGAGTGCATTATTATTTATTATTTTTATCTGAATCATGCATTATGATGCAAATGAAATGTATTTGAATAGGAAAAATATTGGCCATCCAACATTTACCATAAGAAAATCCGCATCCATAAAACTTAAATATCCAATTACATCATTGTCTAAAACCATACATAACTATCAAAAAGAAAAACCGACTTTGTCATATTGGTCCCTAACCATCTTGAGGTGA
>NC_030850.1:17181310-17195793 GCF_000208745.1 Theobroma cacao
TTTACATTTTTATAGTTTATGCCATTTAATATTCAATGCTTAATTTTAAATTAGTTGTTTTTTTATTATTTTTATTATTTATTTATTTAATATCATGTATATTGTATTTTCACAAATTAATTATTTATTATATGTTTGAATTATTATTATTTATTTATTATTTATTTATTATTATTTATTATTTTTTATTATTTTTATCATTATTTTTATCAAGTAATTTTTTGGTATAGTCAAACTTTTTATTTATTAAGAATTTCGGAACTTTGAAATCGAGGCCCTCCCATCGTACTGGTGGAGCCTTGATTCGGATTCTGAACCTAAGGAATATCGGCCCGGGATTGCGACTCCTCGCGCCCCCGACCAATCATCCCATCATCGGTATTGTTTACTTAACTTATTTAATATTATTGTGTCTTAAAATTCAATTTTTCCAAGGTCAATTCTAATGCCTATCTTATTATAATTATTTGACTAGCTCAACTATATATTTTTTTATTTAACATAAAATGTTTCTTCCTTGTTTATTCTCATTCACTAAATATATTTTTACAATCTAATGTATAAACATATTTTATATGCTCCTTACATGGTTTTACCCAAGGATACCTCACCAATGTCTCAATAGTCTCCAATTTTTACTTAACTTAACCTTTATATATATTATTTTTTTTTTGCCTATCATCTATTTCATTCATTTATATTTTTATATTTTATATTTAGCTCTCTAGATCTATCACTATAAACATATTTTATTTAGCAATCTATTATTTTTTTTTGCTATGTGCTTTATTTTCCTAAGTTTCAATACCTCTAATAAATATTTTCTTACATTTGAATCCTTTTCTTATGTAAAATTTTTTTATATTTATATATCCCTTTATTTGTATTACTTTCTTAAATCTCAAAAATAAAACCTAAGGATTTTAGAACATTACATTGAAGTATTAATCTTAAATGATTAAACAATAATCCTACAAACAAATAAAATGAACCAACTCAAGCCATAAAAATTTAAGAGAAATGATAAATGTTTTACCTTTCTAAGCTCCTCCAAATCTACAGCCCACTCCAATCAACTTTTAACTCTGCAGCCAGTAAATTTTATTCTTCCAAAATATGCCATTTGGGGTGGGAAATGGGAGGTCTACCCACAGGACGCACTTTAAGAAACCCCACTATTTTTTATCCTTTCTTCACTTTTTCCTTCCCTTTCTCTCTCTAGTGCCCAGCTACTTCTCTTTCTCTCTAGCAATTTCTATATATTTTTTTTTTGCTCTCTCTAGTGGCAGATGATTTGCTTTCTTCCTGTCGTTACCTAGCCGCCGCTCACCCCCTTTCTCTCTAAATCTCAAGCTGCCATTTTATACTCTCTCACCAACCCTTTCTTTTCTCTCTACTCGTTTCTTTTTTTTTTTGCTCTCTCACCCAAGATCTCCCCCTTCCTCACTCACCCAAACCGGCGGCACTAAGAGAAAGCCCCCTGCTCTCTAACCGACCTTCTTATTATTTCCCTCTTTCTTTCTTTTTTTTTTTTTTGTTTGTGGCTTCCCCGTTGCTAGAAATCTGGGAATTCTTTGTTTTTGTAGATTTTTTGATCTCCTCTCCCCGAATGCTACAATGTCCCTTCCCCTTTAGACCCGATTCTTGGGCTCTGGAGGGGGCACGCTTCACTACCTTGCCAGACGCGAATTTTTCACGTCTGGCAGGGTGAGGGAGGTGCTTGGCAAGGTGCGTCCGCATCTTGCCAGTCGTACCTCACTCCCCTCTTTTTTCATTTCTTCTTTATTTTAATTTTTATTATATATTTTTTTTAATTTATTTTTTGTTTATGATTTAGTGTCTACAAATGAAAGATCTTCTAGATCTCCACAGGACAAAAAGGATAATTAAGGAGAAAAAAAGATAAATGGTAAGTCCACTACTCATTGGCACCATGCTGTTGACTATGTTAGTCGAAGAAAAACATAAAAATAATTAAATATTTGATAATAATGAGTTTAACCTAATTAAACTAGATAGATATAATATTAATATTAAAAAGAAAAATATTTTTATGTTTTAACATAAAAATAAAGATAAAGATAAAAATAAAATAATATTCAACGTAAATTGGAAAAAATTATAAATTATTCATATTATTTAACTGGTAATCCGTTTAAAAGATTTATTATTATTATTTTTAAATTATATCATTTGTAAGGACCTTACTAAAACCCTCACCTTGTAGCGCCTTTGTTTTTTATGTTTTTTATTAATGGTGTACATCTGCTTTTGTTTTCGTAAAACTACTTTAATACCCTTAATCATTAGTAAAACTTTTTTTTATTATAATTTTAAAAAAAAAAACCCAAACGATCTTTAGCTTCAAAAACCCTAAACAAAGTTGCCTTTCTCCCAGAAACCCTAAACCTGCTAAAGGCCGCTGCTTAGACCTTCCAACGGATTTTGGTCTGTTAATCTTCTTCTCCCGAAACCCTAAACCTGCTTTCGCTTTCCAACAAAATTTTGGACCTCAGCGTGAAAACGGGACAAAAATGGTGAAGAAGAGTAAAAGTAAGCAAAACCCAATTCTCTTCGTTTCCTATATCCTATTTTCTAAGTCTCTTTTTTAAAATTTTGATTATATGATTTTGCAGAGAGCAAGAGCAAGAGAGTTTCACTGAAGCAAAAGTACAAGGTGATAAGAAAAGTAAAAGAGCACCATAGGAAGAAAGCTAAGGAAGCCAAGAAGTTGGGATTGAACCGTAAGCGGAAGGTTGAGAAAGACCCTGGTATCCCCAATGATTGGCCTTTCAAGGAACAAGAGCTCAAGGCTCTCGAAGCTCGTCGGGCTCGGGCTCTTGAGGAACTGGAGCAAAAAAAAGCTGCCCGCAAGGAGAGGGTATTGTTTCTTTTCTTTTGTTTTCTTTTCTTTTTTTAAAAAAGACAACTTCCCTTATTGGTTTTCTATTGTTTTGGTTTTTGGGTTGTGTTTTTACCTTATATTCTAGCTCCTTTTTACTATGATGTAATGGACCTTTATAATTTTCAGGCAAAAAAGAGGAAGATGGGTTTACTGGAGGATGATGAAAAAGAACAAATTATTGAAGAGGGAAAGGGCACTGATGATTCTACTGGAATTGTGAAAGCCCGGGGTAAGTTGATATTAAGGTGGTGATTGATTCACTGTGGGTGGATGGTTCATATTTTTGGCATTTTTCTTATTTGCAGATAACTCAGATAGAGCTTTCTACAAGGAGTTGGTTAGAGTCATTGAAGCATCAGATGTTGTTCTGGAAGTCCTTGATGCTAGAGATCCTCTTGGTACCCGTTGTGTTGATATGGAAAAGATGGTGATGAAATCAGGCCCTGATAAGCACCTAGTATTGCTTTTAAACAAAATTGGTAATTTCTTTGTCTCAACTGCGAATCTCCCCCTTATTTCTCTGTACAAAGAATACCTTGAGTTTTAATAAGCAATGTCTAAACATCCTAACACCGTCACAAAGTTTTTAACCTCTGAGCAGTTAGCCGAATATTGCCATTTCAATGTATTTGTATGTCCCACAGTAAATCTTAACACATTACTCCTATGTGCTTTTTAGCTTTGACCTTTTTTTTTGTTCTTACATTCTCTGCTTAAGTGTTTTATTGAAAACTTGTATTTCAGATCTTGTTCCTCGAGAAGCTGTTGAAAAGTGGCTCAAATATCTTAGGGAGGAGTTACCCGCAGTTGCCTTTAAGTGCAGCACTCAAGAGCAGAGATCAAACTTAGGGTGGAAATCTTCTACAAAGGCAGCAAAGCCTAGCAATCTTCTGCAAACAAGTGACTGTCTTGGAGCAGAAACTCTTATTAAATTGCTGAAAAATTACTCAAGAAGTCATGAGGTACATTTAGTGGCTGTTTTCTGACCGCAATACAATTTTCTCTGTATGTTGATATTGAGTGGTAATTCTGTCTTCTCTATTTGGTGCTTGTATGGTTTATCCACCTGTTTAATTTTGTGTGGAAGTTTAAATCTGTGTTATTTTCATGGAAGTATTGATCTCTTGCATAAATTGTTTTTGCAGATAAAAAAGTCTATAACCGTTGGTGTTATTGGCCTGCCTAATGTTGGCAAGAGTAGCCTAATTAACAGCTTGAAAAGATGCCATGTTGTAAATGTTGGAGCAACTCCAGGGTTGACGAGATCAATGCAAGAAGTTCAATTGGACAAGAATGTAAAATTATTGGACTGTCCTGGTGTTGTTATGCTTCGATCTGGAGGGAATGATGCGTCAATAGCTCTTCGAAACTGCAAAAGAATTGAGAAGTTGGATGATCCAGTTGGTCCAGGTAATTGAACATTTGAATTGTGTGTTTCATCATTAATGTAGCTGGGTGTGAGTAATTTGGGATTAAGCATAGTTTAGTTGAGATAAGCTTAGTTGGAGATTCAGCTTGCTTTATTGCAATGACTCTTGACTAGTTTGGGATTAAGGTGTAGTTTAGGTGGAGAGTATACTCCATTCTTATCCTTTTATGAGAAGAAATATAATCAAGAATTCCTTAAATATATATCTAAGTAGGGCATATTTTAAAATTTATCTTTTCTAATGCATTCATGTCAAAGAAGATAAAATAAAAGTAGTCATGATGTGTGATAATGAAGAGAAAAGAAAAAGGTAAGCTTCAAATTTTCTCAAAGTGCTGACTTTTCTTGAAAAAAGAGAACATAGGAGGAAAAAAAGGGAAATTTATGGTAGCTGCCCGGGTGATTTGTCTGGAATCTATTGAAAATTAAGAAAAGAAAGTTAATTGTCAATGGTGCAAAGTTATGGAACATGACAATACATGGCTAGCCTTAGAAAGCAAAAGTAACACTTATAACAAGGTTAAAGACTTAAAATGCCTGAAATCTTCCCCTCTTCTTTTCAAGTGTAACCCAAAATTCATGTTTCCTGAAAACTTGAACCCAAAATCAACCATTGGTGAGGTCTTATATTCAGCCATTCCTCTAAGTTTTTTCAGCTGCAAGTATATTTAAATTTTAACAAGCTAGACTAACCATTTTTTTTATTGATGATGACCATGATGCCATGATGCATATACCCCACATTTCCACTATTCTTGGGCTCTTCTGACAGATTCTGTCTCTTCTAAGGTTTTTTTTTTTTTTTTTTGTGGTAGCTGCAAAAATAAGTTAAAGGTTACTTTCTGTATCCTATTATTAATGTGATGATTGCATCAATAGCTTTCAAGCATCAACCTGGTCAGTAAACCTCTTTAATTAAAAAGGGCTTTGAAAAAGTGATTATCACTGTAGTTGATTGTGTAATTACAAAGACAAATTCTCAACTATTTTTAATGGATAATGATTTGATGAGTGCGAAGGCATATAATGGAATGGATCCCAAGCCTGGCAAGAAATTGAGCCTGCTGATCAAACAAATGGATTAAAAGGTTGAACCCCTTTGAAATATATGTGCTGACATCAAATTGTCCTACAGGATTAAGATTGACCTGTGAGATATATGTACTGACATGTTAATGGAATTTCAAGTGCATTGTTTGTCTAGGCAGGAATTCTTGAATTAGAAATTATTGGGTCTCAATTATTGGCAATATTTTAACTTGTCTTGCCAAATTCGAGTTAGCAATATTAGTTTATAATTCTCCTTTGTGGACAAAACAGTGAAAGAGATTCTCAAGCTTTGTCCGGAAAGACTGTTGGTGACAATATACAAGATCCCAGGCTTTCATTCAGTTGATGAATTCCTTCAGAACGTGGCCACTGTAAGGGGTAAGCTCAAAAAGGGTGGTATTGTGGATGTTGAAGCCGCTGCAAGGATCATTCTGCATGACTGGAATGAAGGTATGCATTGGAAGTTATTTATTCTTATTTTTGCTCTTGAATTTTGCTAGAAAATCTGAAAGAAAACTAATTGCTTAGGAAGAAATAGATTTCAGTACCAAGTTAATACAATGCTATCTATTTGGCAAAATTCAGGTAAAATTCCGTATTACACCATGCCCCCAGTAAGAAATCAAGGAGAGCCTTCAGAGGCAAGGATCGCCACTGAACTTGGAAAAGAGTTTAATGTTGATGAGGTTTACACCGCTGAATCTTCATTCATTGGAAGTCTCAAGCCAGCTGATGATTTCCATTCCATTGAAGTTCCTCCAAGCCACCCCCTCAACTTTGATGAGACCATGCTAAAGGTTTGTGATTGCTCTTTTTAAATTCTATGTAGATCCCCAAGTTGGCTGTTGCACTTGCTTTCCCAATGGATACCAACTCCTATACTGGTGTGGATATGAGTAGTTATAAAGTGGCTGGTGGCCCAATTGTTTTTTAGTTTTTAGTTTTGTATGTTAATAGATGGAATAGCTTGAACTTATGCTGTTATGCCTATATGAATTTGTTGGATTTTGGTGCACCTCAGGATAATGCCCAACCATTGCCATCAACTCAAGGTGATGAAAGCCGAGAAGATATATCTGATGGTGGTAATGATGAGCCCATGGCTTCTGAAGAAGATGATGCTGAAAAAGCCAAGTCAAAATCTGGTACAAGCAGGCAAAATGAGAAGCTATATGCAGCCGAAGGTATACTTAACACAAAGATGAAAAGAGCAGAGAATAAGAGAAGGAAAAAAGCCAAAAATAAATTGAACTCCGTGGACGATGCTATGGATGATGATGACTATGACTTTGGTGTGGATTATGTGAAGGGGAAGGGTCAAACTACTGGTGGGTTGCCAATGTCAGGCATTGAATTTGATGAGTGATGAGAATTAACCATAACTAAAAAAATGTCATGTTGGCAATTCGTTTCTCTATATTTTGGTGAGAATGCCAGGATAAGAGAAATTTTGTTTAACTATAATTTTTCTTTTAATGCTGTCACTTCTTAGTGGTTAATGCTTCTGCGAGATTCTGTCTGCAATGCCCAACTAGTTTATGGAAGATGCAGAAACCCTTGAAATATCCCCAGTTATGCTTTTAGGTGGTGGGTTAGCTATAGGATGTTGATTGTTGAATAAGGACCATTAGCAACAACCCACATATATAAAAAACCATGCAACTTTATGACTGATTTAGCTGTGATTCATGAATTATGAATTTGGACTTTCAGCGTCAGTTTCAGACACAAGATCAGGTGACCTGGTTGTTGTCCTTTTGACCAAGTTAGTGTTAGATTTAAAAGTTGTGCAAGGCAATTCTCTGGAGAAAACGAGATGGAAAGAACATAGATTTATTCGTAGAAAAAAAAAGGGTGAAACGTGCATGAATAATTTCGAGAATCGACCTCTATTCCCATTCTTTTACTGGCGACAGCCAAAACATAAGTGTCAGTTCGTATCTTTTGGGGCAGCTTGTCTGGGGTATATACTCACCGTGTAGTGCTGAGAGTTACAATTATTTCTGAATAAGAATGGAGAAGAAATCGGTTCAATAGGAACAGGTTTAAAAGGGATTATATAGTTGGTGTCGACCAATCAAATACGTCAACAGATTAAAAATCATCCTGGAGGTTCATTTGGTATTATAAATCTGTTGTGTCATATGGAAACTTCGAGATACACACAAATATACTTTGTATCATTCTGCTCTAGTAGTATCAGGATCCGTACTAGCACCCGGGGTGGCCGGATTATAGGAGGACGACTTTCCAGAAATTCTATCCTTGGCCGTTGGGGGTGAAGCTTTAGATGCAGCACCATTGGTAACTGATGTTGCGTTTACAGCAGTAGACTTTGGAATAAGCCCCTGTGCCTCCATTGCCTCGCGTGCTGCTTTCTCTTTGGCTCTTTTGGCCCTTTCCAACACCTCTTCCTGTATGGAAGAATTAAGGGGAGGTTATATCCAATAATATGAATTATCAAATATGTATCTCTGGTGGTACAATGAAGCAAATATCGCAGATGGACCAATTTGAAATCCAGAAAAGAAGTAGGTCCTCATAGCCAATTTATTATTGCATTTCTTCACCAAATAATATATCCCTAAGCAACTCTCAGTCGCGCTTGACAATAACTGTTTTAAAAGTAATGGAGCCAGATGATCTGTTAAATTGTTCAAATTATCAATTGGTAGACTTTGCAGAATGTGGACAAGTCTGTTGTAATTAACAACAAATCACAAAATCATTGTGATGAAACTGTGGAGCCAGACCACGGAACTTACTAGAATTTGAATTGGTATGAAACTGTGGTCATGCACTTTACTATGGTTTTAGCTTTTGAGGTTAAGGGAGAGAAGACGTGTGGTCTGTGGAGAGTGCCATGAGATATATTCTATTTGTAATAAAAATGTTAACATAAGAAAGCATTTTAAACAAAGTGTGCAACTGGGAGAAGAATGAAGCTATCTTTACTCAATCTATTTTTGATTTGCAGAAAACAAGGCCTGCAAAGTTGCAGGGCTTACAAGTACAGTTGTCCAAAACATGAGAAAGAGAAAGAAAGCAATTAAATCTTCTTGTTTTAATGCCTTCAAAAGTTACCAACAACTTTTCCAGTAAGGTTCTATTTGTAAGAGATGCAACAATCACTTTTGTTCATTGTAACATGATCCATCACCAGCACACATAATGGTCCAGCAGAATCCGTTCTGTGTATAGACCCAAATTTCAAATTCATAAAACCTTGCCATGTCCCGTTCATGCATTAGCAAGTAAGGTGTTCCACAAGGCTTGAAAAAACCAGCAAAACTGACAATAAATAGGCAAAGGACCTAACATAAATCATGAATTTAACAAGGATTAGCTGCACAACAACAAACTCTAACTACCTGAAAGTCCTGTACTTGTTTTTGTTGCTCGGCCTGCAATCTACCAACTGCACCCAAAAACTCCCCAATTGTGGATTCAAGTCGCTCATTAAGTGCTTCAGCTAGAGCCTTTCCCAAGAAAAATGCATCCAACACATTCCTGCTTTCATTATCACCTGCAACAATAAGTATCTCACTCATTTACGCAGAATGAAGAAGGGAAAAAGCAGCTAAAGTGTATAATGGGTTCATAATTTACCCTTTTTCAAGAAATTACTCAATTTATACCTTAACCCACAGGGTTCAGTACTTGAACACAACTGTCATCATGTAAGTACTAGTATTTCCCATACATACTTCTTTTCCAACAGCTATTTATCCACAACATAAAATTTCTGCTTCATTACTAGAATTAAAACGAGATTAATGATAATTCAAAGAATCACAGATACCCATCATTATGTTAATATTAGCAGCATTTTTTTTCTCAATCAAATCGAAGTTAATGAAACATGACATTCAGAACCAAACCAACAAAAATTCACCCCATGATACTTAATTTTGGAAACCCAAATCACAGCCATAAATTTTAACACCAAAGAATGAAACAAAGGTAATTTAGTGCAAGAAAGGAGGAGGGAACTACACCTGAACCAGGAGCACCAGGTCCAGTGCTACTTCTGCAGATAATACTGCTTCTTTGAGGCACTCTGGCCCCACCAAAGCTAAAACTTGTAAGATTGAGATCTGAGGAACATAGCCGAGGGCCTGGAATCAAAACTGAGTTACATGGATTGATATAAAGCTTCCTTTGAATCTTAATAGAGGGGAAAGTAGAAGTCGGGGTTGAAGCTGAAGCAAGCCCGCTCATGGTTTCTCTCTTGACCTTCTGTTTGTCTGTTCTTTCTCTCTCGGTTCTTCTCAGTTTTCAGTTTTAAGTTGCCATATTTATGTTCATCTTGTCTTTGACATCAAAATCGTGTAGGGAGGGGATAGCCTAGATTTTCTTACCAGGAAAATGGGTTTGGATCCGAACTCCTTGACCAAATCCGGCTGACTGGGCCGGGCCTTTTTTATTTTCCTTCTTTTATTATTGATTGAGATGGCGTTCAATGTTTCATCAAGAATCTCGTTATTGAAAAAATAATATTATAATATTTGATATATATAAATAAAAAAATATTGATAAAACTTTTAAAATAAAAAGTATTTTATTAAGAATATAGTATTAAAACAAATATAGATTTGGATTAATTCTTCCATAAGTTTAAGGTTAAAACAAATATAACCTTTGCTAGTGGCAAATCTAAGATGTTACGTAAGGGGGTCATCATTTTAATAAAAAAATAAGCAAGATATAAAATTATGATGCATATATATACAAAAAATACGATGTCCTTCAAATTAATTTCTAATGTTTTCAAATTACAATATCATTCTTCTATTCTTCATGTCTTGAAACCTTTTCATAATTGTTTCATTGTCAATAGTTTCGAAAACATTCCTTTCAATATAAGTCATTAAACAATCATTCAACCAAACATCTCTCATTCGGTTACGGAGTATACTTTTAATGAGATTCATAGCAGAAAATGCTCTTTCAACTGTTGCTCTGTTGCCATTGCAATTGGCAAGACTAATGCCAACTTCACCAACATATAAACCAAAGAAAACCCAATATCTTTTTGCTTTTGAACCGTATTTTGAGCAAGATCATCAACTCTTTTTAGCTCATCAAAGCCAACATTACTTCCCATATTTGCAATATAATTATCAAGTTGATCATCAAGTGCCAAGAGATGCACATCATCAAACTCCAACGGATGAAACTTAACAAATTGAATCAATTTTTTTTTTGTCAAAAGCTAAGAAGGAATAGTGTGGATCAAGATAGGCTATGCATGAAAGCAACTCCATATTAACATTATCAAAGCACTCTTTCAACTCTTGAAGTTGAAAATCAACCATAATGTAAAGTAAATCAACCTTAAATTGGTGAAAATTTGTAGATTTTTTAACTCTACGTCGTGATCTCCCACAATGCACAAAGAAAGCATCCATGTCTAAAATATCAATCTTTTGCTTATCGGAAAATTACAAATTTCTACGAATGAATCATCCCAACCATCTTTTTTAAATTCTTGTAACCTCTTATTGGCTACGTTGACTAAACTCATAACATTTGAAAGGTCTTGATCTTTTCTTTGTAATGCCTATGATAAATCATTTGTGATTCCCAACACTTTTTTCATTAAGTGTACTAGGAATACAAATTCAAATTCATTCATTGCTTCAATGAGTCTACTTGTTTCACCCTTATTATCAAAAAATATCGACATATCTTTTATAGTCTCAAGTACATCAAGTGTTGGAGAAACAAAGAAATCACACTAAGAATTGAACCATAATGTGAAACCCAACGTGTGTCTCTAGGTCGTTTCAAAGTAACTTCTTGATTCAAACCTCTTCTGGTCACCTATTACTTCCAGAAATTCCTTCAACTATTTTTTCAATTTGTTTCATCCAAAGCAGCTCCTTCCTTCTGCAAAAAGCCCCAACATAATTTGTTAAGGTTGCCAAATGATCAAAGAATGAACTAAGCTTCTCATGCTTTGGTGCAATTGATACAAGTGTCAACTGAGGTTGATGAGCAAAATAGTGAACATAAAAAGCAGATTGATTTCGACCAATATCAACTCTTAAGACTGCTAACCTTTCCACTCATATTGCTAGCGCCATTGTAACCTTGACCACCAATACGTGAGCTATTCAAACCATGTGTAGCAAAAAGCAAGTCAACGGCCTCTTTTAAGATCCGAGAAATGGTTTCAAGAATATGCACAATGCTAATAATACGCTCAATGATGCACCCATGTTTGTTCACATATCTCAAGCCAACAACCATTTGTTATTTGACTACGAAATCACGAGCCTCATCAACTAGTGAAGAGAAGAAATCATCTCCAATATCTTCAATGACTACTCTTGTAGTCAAAAAAGTAGTAGTGCTGCAAATATCCTTTTGGATTGAAGGTGCATTCAATTTGTAATTCTTTGGAGCATTATTCAAAGAAACTCTTCTTGTTTATTCACTATGATTGCAAAGAAATTTTAAAAGTCCAACAAAATTGCCTCGATTATTTGAAAGCTTCGACTCATCGTGACCACGAAAAGGCAATGAGGACATCTAAAGATACCTAACACATTCAATTAATGCATTCAAACAAACTCGGTAATCAAGTTTTGCTGGAATTGAAATCTGAGCAACCATGATATCGATGTGTTGCTTTTGCTTCATCAAATATTCACGAGCGTTCAAACATTTATTATGACTACTATTATGCGCTCTTACATGTATATCCAACTTATTCTTCTTTTTCCAATTTCTAAACCCTTCACCAACAAATAAATCATGCCTACCTCGATGATCATCGTATTCAATATTGAAAAGACAACAATATAAGCAAAAAGCGGCATCTTTACTTTCACTATATTCCAAACAAGTGCCATATTCCTTGTGCCATAGTGGATTAAACTTATGTTTTCTTCCCGAAAAATCAATAAGAGGAAAGTTTGTAAGTTTTGGGTGACAAGGGCCCTTAATTAAATAAGCTCTTTGAATATTCTCTCTCCTTAGCATTATGAGCAATACTAGAAATACAGGGTCATAGATCAAGATCGACCACAACTTGTTCTGAAACACTTTGATTAGGCTCTTCTAGGATAAAGGCGCTTTGGGTAGCTTTTTTTGTAGGAACACTATTAGACCCTTGGTTATAGTTATGTTGAGATTTGGTTCGAGCACATCTATTTCTCATAACAAACTTATCCATGGCTAATATATTAAAAGAATAAAAATAGTTACAAACAATTAAACAAAGATTAAAACCATAGCATAGATTAAAACTAAAAATATGAAAAAATCATTGAAATTTAATTCTCAAAATCTAACATTTCTTATTGAAGCAAAAAAAAAAAAAACCCAGATAGCAGGTGCAAGCAATAATCTCAAGAAAAGAAAAGTAATAATATTGAAAATGGCAAAGTAGGTTGTTAAATATCCAAAAATAAAATGAAGCAATGTCACAACCCAATTTTCAGGCCATGATCGACGCAAGGGCCCAATGGGCATAGCCTACTAACCCCAAGCAAGCCTCTTTTTATAGTCCTATCCATTATTTCATCCATCACACCTAAAGTCACATTTCATAATTCTCAACTATAATTACTTTAATAGTGTGCTTTGACAATCATATGCTTGCATTTATATTACTCCAAAATAATGTCACCCATTGCCAACTCATAATGGCAATCATCAATCCAAATATATAGACCTGACAATTCGTGTTAACGTATCGTAAACGTGTCAGACACAATTAGACACGAAACACGTTAACGCTAACACGAACACAACACGTTTAACATTCGTGTTTTAAATTTGAAACACGTACAGGTACACGTTTAATACACATGTAACACGACACGATTAACTCGTTTATTAAACGTGTTAATATACGACACAACACGATTAATAACACATTTAACACGATTAACACGTTTAACATGATTAAATAAAAATATTTACAATTAAATATAATTTTATTATTTAAATTTAAAATCTATAATTATAAAAATAATTATAATAAAACAAAAATAATAATAACATCAAATAATCACTAAAAGTTAAAAATTAAGATTGAGTATGTATAATTACATTATACCCTTTACAAAATTAAAAAAACTTATTAAAATAATTATTTAAAATTATTTATATAAGATTAAAATAGTTTTTAACTATTAATTTTTAATAGGCTAATAAATGTATCACGTATACACGTTTAAACATGATAATACGATTAAACACGATAATACGATTAAGTAAACGTGTTTAAACATGTTTGTCGTGTCAGACACGTTAAGACACGAAAATTTTAGTGTCTTAACGTGTCTGGCACGATTAGACACGAAACATGTTAACACTAAACCCAAAATCTGTTTAACCCGTGTCTTCTCGTGTCGTGTTAATGTGTCGTGTTCAAAACTACCAGGTCTACAAATATACATGTATTGTTCATAACATGAACCTTAGTGATTTACAACACATGTGCGTATACACAAGCAAAGACTCTTGATTACCAGCGAAGTGACTTTAGGTACAAGTACGGCTATTGAATGTCATGGTACCTACCAAAGGCAAATACAAGTGGACACCTCAATCTAGGTCCCAACTATCTTTGAATATGAAAACATGAAGTTAAAAAGAATGAGTATAAACCCAGTAAGTGAATATAGGAAGGGAACAAGCAAATAATAAGGAAAGTGTAAAAATCATGATGCACTTTTGTTAAAAACAATACAATTTAGTTTAATTTCTTACTAAAACCCCTCATTTCAAACTTTGATTATTTAACCTCTTATGGCACATTTGGTTCGCGGAATAGATAGGAATGGAATAGAATAGTTATTACGTGGGAATAGAATGAGGTGAGAATAGAATAGAATAAGTATTATGTAGTTTGGTATGATGAATGGAATAGAGTAGGAATAATTATTATGACTTATTACAGTGTTTGGTTGGGAATAATAGCTTTAGAATAGGAAAGGAATAGAAAATAAAAAGACAAAAATACCCTTTATTCTATTTAATTATTTTTTTTATTTTATTTTTTAAATATTAATAATTTATAATTAATTAAAATATTAATAATTAATAATTTAAATATCAATATTTTAATATAATTTAATTACT
>NC_030850.1:17195883-17274766 GCF_000208745.1 Theobroma cacao
TTAATATTTAATATTTTAATCATATTAATATTAATAATGTTTAAATTATATATAAAATATTAATATTTTAAATTTTATAAATAATTTATTCTTTTTATTCTATTTTTTCCCTTTATCTTTTTCATGGGCCGATCGCCGGAAAGGAGACCGGTGTAACAAAACGCCGATCTGAAGCACCATGTGGCCGGATCTGGCCACTACGACACCAGATCGATGCTTCCCAACGGCTGGATCTGGCCGTGGAGTACCAGATCCAACCGTGGGATCTGGTCGGGAAGCACCAGATCCGGTGCTTCCCGCTGCCAGATCTGGCCGTTGAGTGCCAAATCTGACTGAATTTTCGTTTGAATCTTGTCCGACCATATTCGGTCATAAAATCACCGTCGCAGCCACTTCCGTCGTCGTCGCCGTCGCAGTCGCCGTCGCCACTAACATCATCTCCGACGTTGATGCCATTTAGAGAGAGAATAAAAGAGGAAAGAACATGAGAAGAGAGAGAAAGAAGAAGGGAAAATGAGAAAAAAAAATATATATATATAGGTCTAGGGTTGTAATATTTTTAAATGATAAGGGGCATTTTAGTCTTATCATAATTCAGAGCTATTCCCATGGTCACGGAATAGCAAAAACCATGGGAAACCTCGGGTTTAACTATGCCTGAGTTTTACCCCTTTTGAGAGAATAGCTATTACTAGGTAATAGCTATTCTTTGTTATATTGCCATACCAAACGGAGGTAAGCTATTCCCTTGGGAATAGACAGCGAATAGCTTAGCTATTCCCTGTACCAAACGTGCAGTTAGTGTAGAAAGATCCATAGTCAACCATGGAGTTGAAAAGGGTGAAAACTATAGCAGAATCCAAGCAAGGTAAGCATGGCAGAGGGAATCTCGCTACAGCGAAAAGGCATTCTCGTTGCAGCGAAATTCAAGGCCAAAATTTTGAACCAACCACCCGAGAGTTTCTCGCTACAGCGAGAATGGAACTTCGCTGTAGCAAAAACCCGAACAAGCATTTTACCCAACCACTTGAGACTTTTTCGCTGCAGCAAGAATGCGCTCTCGCTACGGTGAAAATCTAGACTAGGTCAAGCCCTCAGCACTCGAGAGTTTCTCGTTGTAGTGAAAATCAGGGCTATTAAGTTAGAAGAATTCTTGTCACAATAAAAATCCATTTTTGCTGCAATGAAAATCAATTTGATCGTATTTAACAATTTTTAAACATTCAACATTCAATACAATCACATTTTATTTCCGTAACCTCTATATAACATATATAAACATATATACAACTATCGGCATCACCCAACTCTCCCTTGGCTCATGTGCACTCCCACATCGCACATTACAATATCATCATCAAGTGCACTCCCACACCGCACCTCACCATCACCGTCATGTGCACTCCCACACCGCACACGGCATATATCATCATCATGTACTCTCCCACACCGCACATGGCATATATCATCGACGTGTGCTTTCCCACATCGCACACTACCAGCACCGTCATGTGCACTCCCACACCGCACACGCACGGTTATAATTATCACACAACATTATCATTCAAGGCATAACATACATATCATCATAATAGAGGAACACATGAATTCATCACACTACACATTTCACTTCATAAAAACGTTTCATCAAGGGCTTGTTCCCATGCATATTTAGAGAAAAGTTTAATAAAATATTTTAAGTGATTTAACCAAATACATATGCATTTGTCCCAAAACATTTTAATGCAAGTTCACTCACTTGTCTTTGTTGATTCTTTAATCGACTTCGACTTCCACTAATGCTCCATTGACCATTCATCAACAACTTAAAAAAATCAACCCTAACTCACTACTCACCTTGTTGGTTTTGTAGTTGAATTCCTTTTTAAGAGTTTGTCAACCTATTATGGAAAGTCTGTCTCTCTCTAAAACGTCCAACTAATGAGAGAAAGTATTGAAAAAAGACTTTTGAGGGTTCTTGAGGTGTCAAAGTGAAAGAGCACAAAGAATCTTATGAAAAATGTGCCAAAGTATGAGAATTGAAGTTGCTTTGGGAAAGTTATAGAGGTTTCAAGGGATGGCTTCCATGGAAGATGGAAAACGTTTAGTAAGGAAAAAGGATGGGAAGAAGAAGAAGAAGCTGCTGGAAGTGAGGAGAAAGTCCTGAAAAAAATTGATATTTATCTTATAGTTGACTAAGGTTCCACTTATTTACAAAAATGCCATTTGCATAATGGACTTTGCCTTCTTCCCTTTGGCTCAAACTTTTTACTCTTTTGACACTAAAAAAAGTTCCACAATAGATTAAAGGTACTTGGGTTCATGAAAACTTAAAAATTTAGATCCGATAGCCAAAATGACTATTTTGCCCCTCTTGTGAAAATTATCATTATTTCAATTTTCTTTGTTTATTTCATTATTATATACCTCATTCATTTATTCTTTAGGCCTACTTAGACCTTAATAACATTAGAAAACCCACTTCTAGGAGCTCACCAAGAAAAATGACAAAATTACCCTTAATCTGCGTCATCATGTCTACCTCCATTACACGTCTATGAAGATCGAGGTTTCACATTCATCCTCAATAAAAATATTATTATTAAATTATTATTTCTTCGTGTGTGAGATATTTTATTCCAAATTATTCCTTTCACCATTCATCACCTTTAAACATTCTAATTAACCTCAATTGGCATCCGATAAGTTTTGTTAGCCCCCATATCAAAGTACGAGATATTACAAGCAAAGAAAGAATATAAAAAAAATAATTAAAATAAATAAATAAATGCTTATTAAATAATGGTGCTTTCTTGAAGATTGAGAAACTAGCATTAAGGAAAAGAGAAGAAATGAGGTGTTAAGGGAAAGTTTAATACTTTGTACTGTTCATAATATTTTGTATAGTGATGTTTAAACTTGGGCTCGGACATAAAAATGTTTTCAGCTCAGAGTTTGGCTTGCCATATTATACATAATATTTTGTATAGTAATATTTAAAATTAAATAAATATCACAAAATATTAATTTAAAATATATTTTAACCATAAATATCTAAATTTCAATGAATCTCTAAATTTAAAAAAAAAATTAAACAAAATTCAAGAGGGTCCACTGCCCCCCTCCCCTTTCTAAATCCCCTAAAAATATCTAAAATATATGATATATATAATACATACTAAAAAACATTCAAGGGAGGTCCACTGCCCCCCTCGCCCTAGTGTAAATCCGCCCTTGGCCTGTGTCCAAACTCAATGTGGCCTCGGTCAAAAATCACCAATAACCAAAATGGATAATGCCTTCTCTCTTATTTTTAAAGGATGGTAGAGAGAGAATTTTTTTAAAAAATAACATACAAAACTTATGTATATTTTTTAAATACTTGTAAATTTTTGTATTTATTTATTAATGTGGTGACAACATAAGGTTCACAATCAGTTTATAGAATTTATACACTAATAGTGCATCAAATATAAATTCTTTTAATTAATTCTTATTTAAAAAAATTGCAAGAAGTTTATTCTCATGTTTGCCTGTAATTTGATATATTACTTTGTACTTATTTGGTTCTTAAGTAATTTAATCAACTTAGTGTCTGCTTACTTAACTAAGTGGATGAGACAGGAAAAAAATGGGGGAAAACAGATTTCAGGTAAAAATGATAAATATTTTTCCCTTCTGTGTGCATGTGAAATAAAAATATTGTAATTAAAAAACTTTAAAATGACATATTTAAAAAGTTAAAAGATTAATATAAACCCCTTTTAATATTATTTAATTATTCTGTCAAATATTTATGTAATTTCGTCATTTGAGTTGGTGTCACTTGATTCATGATATCAAATTCAATAATTGACTTTAAATATTATTATAAAGTAAAATATGGCACACCCAACAGAGGGTTGCTTTTCAAAAAAATAAAAATAAAAATAAAAAATAGAGGGTGGAAGAGAAAAAACTGACGTTGAGGGAAATATCGATTGGAAGATGAGAAGAACAAAGTTAGTTACTTAAAATAATGGGTAGTTTTTTTAAATGTAATTTATAAGAAATGAAAAAATTTCAGAATTATTTTAATTTTATATTTGTTATTACAATATTAAATGATTCTCAGGTAATTTCGTCAACTAAATTGGTGTCACTTTATTTATGATATCAAATTCAATAATTAGTTATATATACAGTATTAAATTTAAACCATTTTCCTACATTTTCATATTTAATTTGAATTATATTCAATTAAAAATATCATTCAAGTCGGACTATTTTTGAATTCACACAAACCATTAAATCCTAACATGGTATGTAATAAGTATTAATCGGTTCCAATCCAATAAATTTATTGGAATTGATTGAATTTAGTTGAATTAATTCAATTTGTTCGATTTTGGTTTTAATCGATTACTTAATTTAGTTTATTCAATTATTTTGGTCCATTTTTAATTCAAAATTTACAACCGAACATATTGATCAATCAACCTTTAATAATATATTTTTAAAATATATTCTATATAATATAAATATAAATATATAATATTTATATTATATAATAGATATTGTTAATGTTTTTGAATCAATACCATACGTAATATAAAATATTGAAAGATAGTAAAACCAACCAATCGACCAAACATAAGTTGGTTTCAAATATTACGGTTTTAAGATATAGTTTGGTCAATTCGATTATTTTTTTTGGATAGTTTATTTAGTTCGGTTTTGATAATTTTAAGACCAAACGAATTGAATATAAGTAAATGTCTGTTATTTTAATTTTAAGACATAATTCATTCAATTTTATTAAAATTTTAAGATCTAACCAATCGAATCAATTGAATGCTCACCGCTAAGTAAGTCTTTATATTTTGGCCAAAAATGAAAATAAAATACATGTATATCAAATTGGAATCCACCATAACCAATCTAAATATGTGAGTCATAAAAATATTTTATACTATTTGATTTTTTTGTATATATATATATGTGTGTGTGTACAAATGAAAAAATCAATCGATGGAAGTTTTTTAATCTGATTTAAAAGTAGAATGCAATTAACAATTGAAGATTGTGTGTGTTTATGTTGGTGGTCTGGTGTCACATGTTGTAGAATTTTAAACAATTGCCTAATCCTTTCAATGGCTGTGACACCAGAGAACGCTCGTAAGATTGACAACTTAGTATTTCCTTCGCTTAGGAAGTAGACAAGTTATCCGGTCAAGATACGATGACGTGAATGTCAAGTAAGAGATTTGTTATTTTTTAATTATTGAGTGATAAAATAATAATATTATAAACATTATTGATCGAAATGTTTTCTTTTTTAAAGTTGGGTAATTAATACAAAAAATTCAATTAAATGGTAAAAAGTAATTTACTTTTTTTTTATCTTATCCCCAAATTTATTAGCCATAATATCAATTATGAAGTAACCATCTAAGGACTATTGATATTTGATGGAACATTGATTTATTTTGACTTAAACATAAGGATCAATCTCTTGCAGTTATATTTGGATTGTTCTTTTTGGTACAAAAATACTGGATTTATCAAAAACAAAAACAAAACACCCAAAAATATCTTGTTATATATGGCTCCAAAGCATGCAAATGAAGAAATTGTTTTAAACCTTATCTTAACCATCTTTTGAGCTAATGCAAGGATAGATCTAGAATTTATATTCTATAAGGGTAAATTAATTTTTTTTTTATATATTATGAAGGATATAAATACAAGTTAACTCAAGTGTCCATCATGATCACTTTAAGAATTGGAAATGCGATTTCGTGGTCAAATTCGGAAATTGTTCTACATATCAAGCATATTATGGTGTGTTTATTTGGGTTTGTTGATGGTATATGATGAAAGATGTCGTAAGGTGATCTTGGTTATAGACAACAAAACCATTGCACATGTGATTCAAATGAAAGCAAATGCTAAACAAATTTGACTTTGGTTATTAAAGATCTCTTAAAAAATGAATGATAAGTCAATATCATTTACATATATCACAAATCCAATTGTTTGGCGGATGTTCTCGTGAATATGACCTTTTCAATATCTAATTGGTACGATGTTTCTTAAGGATCCTCCTAGGGTAGTGTTTCAATTTTATTAAGCGATGTTACAAGAATTTCATTCCCACATAGTTTTTTGACATAAGAATAGTATTTTTATTTCTTTCTAAAAAAATGAGTTGTTTCTATGTAAAATAATACATTGCAATTGTTTTTTAACAAGTATTTATAATTTGTAAGCATCGTAAAATATTTTGATAATTATCACTAAAAAATTATATTTATCCTTTTTATATGTAACTAAATAATGTTCATTTAAGAATTTTCTTACAAAATTGATAATGTTTGTTTCCAAGATATTCTCTAGTTATTTCTCTACATACACCAAATTATTTTATTAGTAAAAAACTTCAAATAGAAAATAAATAATCTATTATAATCACAAATTATCAAAATACAAATAAAACAATTACTCACTTGAATATCTTTAAATTTTGAAAGAAGAAAGTAGTCCTGCCTTTTATTTATTTGGCGTTTTTTTCGTAAATTTACCTATCTTTGTTTTTTTCTGTAAAACCCGACTCTATAAATACATGTCATGACATACATGCACTGAGTAGTATGTTATTATGCTAGGAAAAGCACCTAAGAATAGACGAAACTCGATATTGTACCTAATGGTACACTTGAGTTGATTTAACCTCGAACTAGTTCAAATAGGAATTGTAGGATGAAATTTAATATTTTATAGTTCAGGAATGACTAAAAATTATTGTTCGGAGTTCGATGGTTCATTTGGGGTAAAATTGAAAATTTTGATATTCAATGGCAAAATCGTCATTTTGTCACCTAAAATAATAATTTGATCATGGAGTGAAATTTTTGACCAAGATTAACTATTTGGAGTATAATTTAATGATAGGAAGTGAAAAAGTTTAATTCTGGTGATTTTTGGAGTGTAGGGGCAAAATCGTAATTTTGCCACCCACGGACAAAATTTGAGATTTTGAGAGAATTTAGATCAAATTTGACAAATTGGAGAATGGTATGAGTATAAGGGATGAAAAATATGTCTATGGGCAATTTTTCAATTTTTGGGGCAAAAATGTAATTTTTGACTTTTACGGGGGCAAAAGTGTAAATTTCAAAAATTACTCCACCGAGACTTTGGATGAGTCTGAGAATTTTATCTAAGCTATGAATATATGAGACAAGTGTATGGTGAAAATTTGGAAACAAATGGATGAAATTTTAAAAATGGGCCAATGGGAAAGTGACATGTGGCATTTTTTAATGATATAATATTATTTTAATGAAAAGTCAGCCCATTTAAACCCAAATTTTAAGTGCTGGCCGGCCATAAGGAAGAACAAGAGAGGAAATAGAGAGGAAAGGAAGAAAAAAAGAAAAACCAAAGAGAAACAAGAAAATTCAAAGGGAAATTCGCGGTTTTCGACCGTTTACGCGTCTAACGGTAAGATTTTTCGATTTTAGCTTGATTTCTACCTTTCCTATGCCTTTATTTCCATTTAGCATGCTTGAGGAGAGAGATCAAAAAGTGATATCAAGGGCTGGACGAAATTCTAGGGGAGAGAAATTGAAATTTTTAGGTTTTGATTTTTAGTTAAATTGATAGTTTTAGTTAGTTAAATGTGTTTAGAAATTAAATTGGGCAAGAAATCATTAAATTTTCACAATACCCACTCTTGGCTGGATGCTCAATGCTGTACAATGATGATGAATTGATTTTATTCTAAGGGAAATGAAGAGAAAATGATGAAAAACGATTAAACGTGATAGAAAAACAAAGTAGAAAATTAACCGAGTTAATGTCCCATTTTTGGCCGAATTTTCCAAGGAAGGGAGTGAGCTGATTTTGTTGTTTTTAGAAGGTTATTGGCTGATATTTAATGGTTAGAAATGTTGGAGAGAGAATGGGATGATTTAGAGCTAAAATGGAGCGCGTTAGCAATTTATCGGGCAAAGTGCCAAAAATAGGTTAATACCGCGTTTAAGCCGTTTTAGGCTATTGCATTTCATACCATGCATTAGTATAGGATTTAAGTTAATTATATAGTGATTTAGCATCAATGTGATGAATTGTGTAAATTTTTGTAATGTGTCTAGGAGGAGAGCCTTCCGGAAAAGGCAAAGAAGTCGTACCCGACGAGTAGTGATCGGGGCGCTTAGAAAGCTTTTAGTTTGTACAAACGGTGAGTAAACTTATTATTATTGTAAATTATCTAGAGTTTATTTTAAATGCCCTTTATGTATTTTATGAAATGAGAACGAGATTAAAACGGGATTTTTGATGTTTTAGGAATAAATGTGACAAATAAAAATATATTGTATTGATTATGAAATTGAGTAATTGGAGGCTGCAAATTGACTTGAAAAATATATATTTTCCTAGGAATGGCTTATGAGAAATGAGTATATGTGGCTATATTTTGTGAGTGCATTTGGGAAATTTATGTAAGTTGGTTTTACTATGCAGGCTGGATAAATAAATAAAAGCCACGTTATACTGTCGAAATTTTATTAAAATTGGTGGGTTAGTCACTGCAGTGACGGGTTTCCGTGGACTGCCTATTAGAGGGGCACGGTAAACCCAGTTATATAGTTACTCCGGTTGTAGAGGCGAGGAGGGTAACTCCCGGGGTAGTATTAGAGCTCACTTCACGTCGAACCCCCACGTGAATGTGTAACTCGGCCAACGCCAAGGAACGGCTGGTTTTAAAAATAAAAATGTGTTTCACGTGTGAATATTTTAACACCCTTGGCGGACTCGGTTAGATGCCTCGGCCAAGGTATCCCCGAGGATTAGTTTTGGCTTGAGCCTTGTTTTAATAAAAGACATAAGCCTTAACAACTGTTTTGGTAAATTACAAATATTTTATGGTTTAAGAAATAAATTGAAAACATTATGAAATGGGTTGAAATTTGTTGTTTAAACTTGCCTCCATTTTACTCGCCTTTAGATATTTATGATAATGTCTGTTTACTCATTGGGATTGCAAAATCTCACCAACCTCCTTTCCACCCATTTCAGGTTCAGTATAGACTGTAGATAGCTGATCTCATCGAGGACTACCATTGGATCTGCATTTTCCAAACCGTAGGTTCACAGTCCTCTTTACTTTTGTTTATTCGGGGGCCCTCTTGTTATTGTAAATTAAATTAAATATTTTGGCTTACTGTATTTCAGTATGTATAAATTTATTTAGCTTTTACGCTATAAAAATTATTCACGTATAACTCTATAAATATTGTTTTATAAGAAAATAGAATATTTTACTTAATATTTCTTTTATTTTCTTATTATATTCAAATAACCATAATTTCGTTTTAAATGAAGATTTTAGACTTTTAAACTCATTTTGAATATGAATTATGTGTTTTGTACTTGTATATTACGTTTTAGCCAATTTCGAAATTTTTGAAAAAAAAATGACCAAAATACCCCTATGTGGCAAAAATTTTATTTTGATTGTTTTTGATCTAAAATAGTGTATATTCTTTAAAAACTAGATATTTAACAATGATTGCTCACAGGAAAGGAAAGAAACTGATATGTAAGCCTTGCGGGGTTCCGGTTGGCATTCCGGATAATGAGTGTCAATCAGGGACGTTGCAGCGATTGTCATGAGCCTGAGGGAGGTTCCGGGTCGTGACATTTTCTCTAGCTCTTCTTTTACTTTTAATATATTTTACAACTTTTCTTGCATGGGGTAAATAACACATATGGTAGAAGATAATTTTTTAATTTATAAATATTTCACTTTTTGTTATTTTATAGGTTTTCCAAATTTTGGCAGCTTTCATATCAATAAACAAATTAATTATTAAAACTTATTTTTATTTATATTTACATATTATACCTTATTATTTTGGAAAATAAGTCATTTTTATTATAATTATATCTTTGTTTTTTTTTCTAATATTTATAATGTTGTGATATATATTTTTTTCTCTATCAATTTCGATAAAAAATATAAAAAAAGTTAAAATTTTAATTAATTTTTTTATATAACTAAAGAAACATTAAGATATGATTGGAAAGGTGATATTATTTTTTGACGTCACATTCTCAAAAATGTAATCATACTAAATATGGTAATATTACTTACCCATTTACATTTCTCATACCAAAAGAGACCTTAGTGGAGCAATTGCCCTGGTTGCTTCCACCCTAAACCCTTCCTTGAGCTAAAGATGATTAAGATTTACAAGAAATTAATAATACAGCACTAATTACATATTAGTGGTCTGAGATTGCACCTCATCTCTCCAATTATTCAAATGTGGAGAAGGGTCTATTTTTGGTTTGAGGGGTTATTGTGTTGTATAATCACCTCCCCTTTGTTAATCTTTAGCAAAATGGATTGAGAAAACTTTAACTAAAGTAAAATCAAGATGCCATCAATTGCTTCTTTTCACCTCGATGAACAATATGCCATAGTTAATCTCCTACTTAGATTGAACCAAATTTATTCATCAAAACCTTTCCTATTGTAATATTTGAAAAGTTGGTACAAAAAATTGAAATGCACTGTTTTAAAAATTTTAAATAATGCAGTCATCAGAGGAGTAAAATATACACAGATTTTTCCCATCGAGTCTTTCTTGATAATATTTTTAATGAGGCAGTATTTCAAAAACGTATTCTTGAAAAAATTTCTGTACTCTTTTTCATTCACTCAAATTTTGTCCTATGAGGGTTTTTTCTTAATAAAGTTTTAACGAGACATAATATTAATACAACAGATATTTAAAAAAAGTGTTATGAATATATGTATGAATATTCATTTTGTTATGTATATATAGATTTGGATGTAAATTAGATTGAATTAAGATTATGATTTAATCCATCTATCTAATATCTTAAAATTATTTTTATTTTGTAAATTCTATTTAAATAGAGTTATTAGTACCTTACTCACACTTGAATATAATCTTTTTATTTATTTTTAAATATTTTTGATAATTATTTTTTCAGTTTATATTTCAAAAAAATTGATATCTCAAAAAATGAAAAAGAGAAGCAAAAGCATAAATGAAGCACATGGTAGAGGAAAAGAGAGGTGAGAATATTATTTGTTCTAGAAACACACACAGCCAGGATTACAAAGCCAAAGCCAAAGCAAAATTGCAAACTTTGATTCAAATCCCCGAATATTCAATTTTCAAAGCTCAGACTCCGTGGCATCCCCGTTATTTTGCATAGAATTGAAGCCCACTCCAAAATATTGAAAATTACGAAAAGAACAAAGTCAGGCTGCCTTTGCCTAGCTTCTTTTTTAAGCGAAAAAGAAAAAGGAAACTCTCCTCTTTCTCTTCCCATTTCTTTCCTTCTCTCTGTCCTCTTTCCCCCTCCATAGCAAACACCTCCTTTCCTCTCTCTCTCCCTTTCTTTCTTTCTGCTAGGTTTAGGGAGTTAAGGGGGGCTTTGAGTGGGACTCTTGTTTGATGGGGCAACAATCGCTGATCTACGCCTTCGTGGCGCGAGGCACCGTCGTGTTAGCCGACTACACCGAATTCACCGGCAACTTCACCAGCATAGCTTCTCAGTGTCTCCAGAAACTTCCCGCTTCCAACAACAAGTTCACGTACAACTGCGATGGCCACACCTTTAACTATCTCGTCGATAACGGCTTCTGTAATCTCCTCGCCTTTCCTCTTCTGGCGCTTTTCTTTCATTTTATCTCTCTCTGATCTGCCTTTCTATTGCTTCTTTGAGAATGATTAAATTATGTGATTAGCATATCTTAATCTTTCAGTTGCTATTCAGTAAGGAAGCGTGGGAGAGGGAAAAGAGAGAGAATCAGTTGGGCTCCATCTGTTTTTAGAAAAGAGTTGGTTAAGATGTGCAATAAATGAAGTATGCAACTATTGTAGTAGCTATAAGTAAACCTTTCATTTAATTTGGGGTAATTAATGCAATATACAGTGATGTTGTAACTTAACTTGTAATTGAAACTTTCCAAAACTGATTATTAGCAGCAAAGACTAAAAGATTAAACAGTAATTCAAATGAATTAAATCTGCTTAGAGATCTTGTGACAAAGGCTTCCTTAGCCACATCTTGAAGCAAAAAGCAATATTTGCATTTGTATACAGAAGGAAATAATCTTTGGAATAATTAAGGATTAAAAACTTACATAAACTTTTATAATTACCAAATGCATGATTGGACTTTTATTTGAACAATTATGTATGAATGTGTGCTATAGTTTAATCATCTGCTCATTCGTAGCAAAATTTGACTTCAAATTTGCTGTTTGCCTATATCCAAGAATATAAATATGTATTTATGGTTTACTTTTTCGTTTTAGTAACTTTCGAGGAAGCAAAGAGTCAATGGTAATAAAGCAAATAGCAAAAACAGCATTCGGATTGAGCCTATATAAGTTCTTTGCTATTGGTTTCACTTTAAAAGTTATCTTATCCTTGAATAGTTTTGTGTTCTTCTGTATGCCTATGCACTATGATACATAAACTCTAAAGTACCTGTATGACCTGGGGCTAGACTAGACTGATCAGAACCTTGCTCAGTTCTGATTCATCCTTTTACGTCCACACTTTTTTTTTTTTCTGGTATTTTCTGCTGGACATATGTTAAAAAGACAGCAGTCATAAAGCTATTTAACTTTACATATTGTCAATTCTGAAACATCCATTTTCTTCGTTAAACTCAGGTCAGCTGTTGTGGAAATCTAGTGGTCAGAAAAGTATGATTTAAATGTTTGGCATTTTCATTTGCATCAAGTGTATGATTGTGTGCTTTCCAAATTTTAATTTGATGACATTTGTTTACTTATAAATTTTAAGGGAATAATTTTTTATGAAAAGCTAACATATGGTGAATTAATCAGTTTCACTCAAAGGGAAAGATTAAAAATTTTTCAACATCTTGCACTTCAGAAGCAATTAAAGAAAGAAAGATACCAGACTAGGAAAGAACTGGAATTATTCTGCCAACAATTTGACATAAAATATGATCCTTCTTCTTCTTCAAAACAAATTGTTTCAAAGTAAAAACAAATCTAAGCGAAACTTATTGAAAATTATTATTAAAAACCAGGATACAAAAGATAAAGGAAAGAAAAGGAAAACAAAAATAAAACTGAGAAGAACAATGATAGAACAATAAATGTTATAGGTCTAACAAGTATAGTTAACCCGGAAAGCTAGCTTGATTGGATGAGGCCCTTATACCCTTTGACCTCGAGGTGTGTCTCCAATCCCCATCACGCTCTCGAAGGACACCTATGCCTTCAAAGAAGTGCATTACCAGTGGACCCTGCCACACTTGTTGGCATTGTAGTCTTCACATAGCCTCCCACCATTGAGGATCCAAGGATTTTTGCCAAGGATCGAACTTGTGACCTCCTGGATACAAGGTTGGCTCTGATACCATTTCAACCAGAAAAGCTATATATATAGCATGATCTTTGATTAAGGGTTGTTAACTTGTGAAGAGTTTTATTACTTTAGCAAATGATCCTTTGTTCACATCCCTTACATATAGTTGTAGAAGAATAAGCATGTTTGGTCCTTTAATGTTTGCCGATGCACTGAGATACTGGAAGCTTAGGTGTTCATTTCAAAGGGTACCTCTGGTGCTTGCAAGATGTTTTCCTGTTGCTTCACAGCTTGTGTTGCACCCTGTATTATGAGATAAGGCTACTTCTTTCCTTGCTTGAATTAGCCCCCTTCCTTCCTCTTTGCAGCTTATTGCGTGGTTGCTATCGAATCTGTTGGCCGACAGGTTCCAATTGCCTTTCTTGAGAGAATTAAGGAGGATTTTACCAAGATATATGGTGGAGGTAAAGCTGCAACTGCTCCTGCAAACAGCCTGAGCAGGGAATTTGGGTATTTTCTTTTTCTTGACCATTAAATAGAATGTCTTCTTTGTTATCAAGTATATTGATGCTATATATTCTTTTTGGTCATATTGATGTTATATTTTTATTATTGCTGATGTAGGCCAAAATTGAAGGAACATATGCAGTACTGCATTGATCATCCAGAGGAGATTAGCAAGATTGCCAAAGTGAAAGCCCAAGTTTCAGAAGTGAAAGGAGTTATGATGGAAAACATTGAGAAGGTAACTCATTGTTAGTATCTTTTATAGTTGCCTTACACATTATAAAATGGAGTGCCATTTGAGGGTTTTAAGTGGGGAAAGAGTTCATAAATTTCTGTATCATGGATAATGAGTGCTCTGCATGTCAGGATCTTTCTTTTTGTTTTTCCATTAACAAATCTATTTTGCAGGTTCTGGACCGTGGTGAGAAAATTGAGCTTCTGGTGGATAAAACAGAAAACCTTCGCTCTCAGGTCAGTAAATGTATATCATATTGTTCTACTTTGAAGAATACGGGCAAAGTTTTCTAAAACTATGCTGGGGATTGATCATAATGAGGCAATTATTTGGGCTTGATAGGTGACTGACTGGCAAAACCATGCTAACCTGACATAAAAATAAATTACTTGCATATATAAACTGCACTTAGGATAGATCATGAAGGGGTGCATATTTGGGCTTCTTTTGTGACTAAATTGGTAAAACCATGCTAACCTCTGACATCAAAATAAAGTAGCAGCATATATTCTAAAGCTTTATGTAAAACATTGTATGTTAACTTGACGACAAAATAAAGTATAACAGACGTTAGACGCACAATGAACTGTTTCTTTCACCTAACTGTGCATCTCTGTCATTTTAAGCATTGATTGGTACAAGTAGTCAAAATTTTGAGGGCTAGCTGAAATTGTTGGTTAAAAACTAAATATCCTTACAGGCTTCTCATCCTGATGCTTTAAAATAAAAGGTTATGAATTCTGGATTGTTTTATCTTAGTTTACTGATCTTATAATGCGGTGTTTGTTTTTTGGGCACCGTAGGCTCAAGATTTCAGGCAGCAGGGAACCCAGATGAGGAGAAAGATGTGGTTGCAGAACATGAAGATAAAGCTCATAGTTCTTGGGATCCTGATCGCCTTGATTCTGATCATCGTACTGTCTGTTTGCGGTGGCTTTAAATGTTGATGAATTGCTTGTCTGCTAAATTCCATTGCCGCCCATGGATTGGTGTTGCTGCGGTGACAAGTAATATTTAGTTTTTTTTTATTATTATTATTATAACACGTACTCTTCTGCCGTAGCATATATCTGAAGGCTGTGTGCATGTATAGTTTGTATTTTTGGATTCTTTTGATAGCAGTAAGTTTGTTGATGTGTGGAAATTCGATACGTGTCGATTGGAAATTGAATTTTGATACAAAAAATAATGAAGCTACTTTAAGATGATGGTGTTGAAAGGAAATGAAGGAAGCATTTTTGTGCACATAAATTACAAGGAGTAAAACAAGGAAATATTCTTTAATCTGGCACTGTATCGGAATTATACAAACTCAAAATTTAACACCCGGTGTAACTAGAAGAAAGAATCAAAACCCGATAGTCAAAACATGTCATGTAAATTAGAAGCCTTGGCAGAAAATAGCGAAATTGGGGACCAAACAATGCTTGTTCGGTTCTAAAAACAGATTGTAAGTGCATTAGACTCAAGATGTACTTTTTTCAGATGTTGATTTCCATGTTATCTATGAGCCTAACCTTGCCAAACCAGGCGGCTATGCAGAACACAACAGGACTCTTGATCTCTTCCACTGCCTCCAAGCTCTCCTGCTCTACGATCTGCAAACAGAATCAATCGTAATTACGACACTTTACGTTATAGGTTATACCATCCGAGTAATATGGTTTTTGGCACCTATTGCTGATAGGCCATTTTAACCGCTCACTAAACATCATGGGTGGTGGTATTAAACAGTTTCATGTAGCATTGCCACCGTCAAGATTTTGAAATTTTAGTGGAAATCAATGGATTTATAATCACTGTGGTCTTACAGAGGTTTCACATGGGATAGGAACCTGTCTGTTTGCAATTGGTAGCAAATGAAGTATTCAAGTAGAGAACTGGCCGCGTTGGAACCGTTCGTTTCACCCCCAACACGAGACTGAGCCTGTTTGAAACTGAGCTTTGACCTTAATTCATTAATGTTCATATAAATGAGGGTGACAATGAATACCACCAAATACAAGGAACAGAAAGGTAGGAAATGAACAGGACCAAAGGTTTCAGAGGATGGGATCAACTTGGAGCGGTATTGGCCAAATGTACTAATTGAACTCGGGCATAGTCCATCAGCCAAGCCAATATTGCAAATTATTTACAAGGTCAAGGAAGAAAGATAGATTGTACCCTACCTCAGCGTAATCAATTCTCCCCCCAGCTTGAGTGATCGTTTTGACAGCCAAATCCTTTAGTTCTCCACATTTAACCTGACCTTCTTCTGCAGCAGATTTAGCACTTAACAATGATCTGCTAATGGACAATGCCTGCAAGTAAACGAAATAATTCAGTTACATGTACATGGGATTATATCTGCAGCCTGAAAGAGCATGCTTTTGAATCGATGAGTATATGAATTCAATGCAAGTGAACCACTTCAAAAAACACTGAGAGTCAAGTATGTAGATAAAGAGCACTTCCATCAAACAGATTATCGACAATGGACTTGGGGATAAATACGTCATTTCAATGACACAGCTTGGAAACCTCTATGTACGAGTTAGCAGTAACAGGGCTCAAAATGCAAAAGGAAATGGAAACAGTCAAGGAACCTTTTCCCTTTCTTCAGGGGAGAGATGCACATTTCGCGAACTCAATGCAAGGCCATCACTATCACGTATTACTTCAGACCCCACAATTTCAATGGCAAAATCAAGATCTCGAACCTGTAGCAAAAATAAGTCAGAACACTTCAAACGGAAGAGTAAACCTCCCTTTTGAATACACCATTTCAGAAAACTAATAACAAGGTGAAGAAGAGAGCGTTGAACAGTCTCACCATTCGCTGAATAATCCTCCATTGCTGATAATCCTTCTTACCAAAGACAGCAACATCAGGTTCCACAATGTTAAACAACTTGGTCACAATAGTAGCGACCCCTCTAAAGAAGACAGGCCTACTTTTCCCACACAAACCTTTCTCCAATCTCTCAATTCTCACCCATGTTTCATGCCCACTCCCCTTTTCCTCCACACAGGAAACCACCCGGCCACCACCATCACTAGCACAATTCTCATTTTCATTCTTATTTTTTTGCTTGCTGTTATTACTATAGTCATACAGATTCTTGGGACAAAAAACGGCATCAACTCCACCAAGAACAGACTTAAGCTTAAGAATATCACCATGGAAATCAGATGGGTAGGTGGAAAGGTCCTCAGAAGGAGAAAATTGACCTGGGTTTACATAGATAGACACAACTATTAGCTGGCTATGCTTGTGTGCTTCTTGTATGAGCGATAGGTGACCTTGGTGAAGGTAACCCATGGTGGGAACTAACCCAACTGTTTTGCCTTGGGATCTTATCTTTCTTGACCAATTTCTCATCTCGCCCTTCTCTGTTATAATCACAGGGTCTTTAGCTGCCATATGATTGACGCTGCAAAAAGTCTGGAGAGTTGTAAGTGAATAGATCAACTTTTGAGAGTGGAAGAATTGAGGGAATTTTTATGTTTGGGTCGGCTTCTATTTTTTTTTTCTCAGGGAAAAGAAGTGGAAATGCGGAATGGAAGCTAACTGAAGGTGGCGGGTTGGTTGGAACTTGGGAGTAACGCGCCTACTTAGGTTGACCCAACAAAGGATTAACGATAATTTTTTATTCATATATGTAGATTAAAATAGCATTTCTTATTTTTTTTTTCTTCGTTGTGTTTAATACATTTATCGTGTCATTCAATATCATTATTTATTTATTTTTAAATGACAATTATATATAAATCATAAATGATTTTAAAGTATAAAATTAATAAATCATAATTATATATTCAATTATTATATATAATTAAACTTTTGTAATATAAATGTACAAATTATTCAGCCCTATCAAAATTTTAAAAAAAATTTAAAGAAAGTCATTCAATATAATTAAAATTTTTAATTATAAAATGGATGCATCTTTTTACTATTTATCATAAAAATATTATTAATAAATGTCACATCTTATTAATATTTATAATAAAAAATATTATTAATAAATGTCATTCCATACAATTAGATTTCTTATATATATAAATTACATAAATCTTATTAAAATTAATAACAAAAAATATTTAAAAATAACAATATAAAAATATAATAAACAAATAGGACCATTTTTGTCAATAAAAAAAGCTTTTCTAACTATCTCTACTCTTGTCTATTAATGCTTTGTTTAATGGTTTGTAATTTATTACTAATCTTGGTGTTCTTCTTTCGAGTTGTGCATTTTTTATGACATAGAAAGTAAAACAGTTATGGGGTGAATATATATATATATAGATAGACTAGTTGTATTTGTTATCAAGTGCATTGCATGAGAAATTTTTTTATATATTGTTAAATAATAGTTATATAAATATAAATATTTTTAAAATATATAATTTAAAATAAAAATAATTGAAATTTTATAATATTAATATATAAATTATTCAACCCTATTAAAAATTGTAATGAAAGTCATTCAATACAATTAATATTCTTATTTAAAAAATGGATTTATTTTATTAATATTTATAATAAAAAATCTAAAATGACAATTTAGACCAATAATAAAAAATATGTTTGTTTTTATCAATTAAAAATTATCAATATTTATACTTTTATATATATATATTATAAAATATAGATAGATATATAGTAAAACCTCGATAAATTAATACTCAATAAATTAAGAACCTCGATTAAATAATATTTGTGGTTAGTCTCAACTTGAGACTAATGTAGTAAATTAATAATTCGCTAAATTTATAAGATAACACATTTTATAGAAAACACATAGGTTCCACTTGATATATAAATTAATAATCTTGTTATACATCAAAATTATAAATATACATGACTCAATTAAAAAGCCCTTGTAAAATATGATTCTAATGTTACATGTTTCTTCTTAAAATTGATGTCTCTTTAAACTTTTCTTAATACATTAAGAAGCTCTGGTGTAGTGTTTTCATATTGCAAGAAAAAATTACTCAATGTAATTGTTGTGCTTTGAGTGCATCTTTGCACAAGCCAAGCTCTAGTTCAGAATTATCGTCTTCAACTTTATTTTCTTTGTCATTTCCCATTATGTTCTCAGTAATTTACTTGTCACTCAACAACTCTAAAGCTTCCTCGTTTTCTCCTGGGTAGTTCAAAAGGTATTCAACATTCATTGTATCATAATACTTTAACTCTTTGATTAGAACATGCAATTGCTGAATGACTCCATCATCTGAGTGTTGATCCAAATTCTCTAAAACCACGTTATTCATAGTCTTAATTTTACAATGTCAAAAACAATTTGCAATTGTACTTGCTTGAACATCTGTTATCCAAGCCAAGATTGCTAGATTCATTGCATCTAAAATATTTATCTTCTTTAGATTTGGGATCTCAAGTTCATAACCGTCCAAAAGATTTCGATAAAATCGACAACAATAATGCATCTTGAAAGCTTGTATGAGCCTCGCATCACAAGGCTGAATCTTTAATGTTTGTGTTGGGTGGTAAGAAAAACAATTCAATATTTTTCAAACTTTTAATAGTTTTTGGAGGATCGGGACAATTATCAACAAGCAAGAGAACTTTTCTACTATTCATTTTTCTATCAAGTTGTTGAACATATTCTTGGAATAAAATCTCAATCATCCATGTTAATTTGTTGGCATGGTATTTGCAGTTCATACTGTTGAAGTTCACATTCTTGAAACACTGTGGTTTAGCATATTTGACAATGAACCATAAAAGAATTTTCTCGGAACCATCCTCATTACAGCAAATAACAATTGTAAATCTTTCCTTGTCTTTTTTTTTTTTTACCTTTAAGTTGCTTTTTTACAAGAGAATAACCTGGTTGTAGCCTATAAAACAATCTTGTGTCATCCATATTAAAAACATGTTTCATGGGAAATTGATCTAATTTCTCTTTTATGGATTGCAATTTTTTTTACATGAGTTCCATATCAACTAACACACTTTTTCAAAGCGACGATATGTCTTGATGCTATGTCTTGATTTAAAGCGCTCGAGTTAACTTTGAGAAAAATGGAATTCTAGGATATTTATAGGGTACATCTTTTTCATAAACTTTAATAACTCTATTGTATAGAGTTATCTTACACATAATTGGAACTAAAATAAAGCTAAGTTTTTTAGTTTTTAAATAATTTATAGGTAGTTTTATGCTTTCTTAGTAATAGTTTCAATTATGTTATTCTTTTTCATTTTAAGCAATTTTAGTTTAATTTCTTGTTAAAAAGTTCTAATTTCAGCCTCCACTAATTTAGTCTCTTATTGATAAATGTATGAGAGGAGATGGAGTGTAAATGGCAATGGATGAATGCAATTTGGTTTGAAGTGGTTACTAAACATTTTAAAGTGTTTAAAGTGTAACGTGAGCTAAAGAAGTCTGATCGAGGTGATTTTTAGACCATTAGAAAGCTAAGAGGAGAAGCTACAACTTCCATGTTCATCACTCCATCTAGTGCTGATGAGATTAGGGTTGAAAATCGCTTCAGAAGAAGCAGAATTACTGTAAACTCAAGACAAAAGGTTTGGCGCCACAACCTCAAGTCTTTTGCTGCAGCACCAAACAAGTAAGCAAAATAAGCATACAAGACAGAAGGTTTGGCGCTGCAGTGACAACCTTTTGGCATTGCAACGCCAAACGAGCCTCAACACTAAGGTAAACAATGTGTTTGGCACTGTAGCGTTAACACGGACCTAATTACATCTTAACCTTCGATTTTTTTATCAAATTGCTATGCTATAGAGTATAAAAGGTAGCTTTTTGGTTTGGAGAAAGGGGGCCGGAGGCAAAAGACTTTTTGGAGAAAAAAAGGAAGCTTTCTACAAAAAAGGAAATGAGAGAAATTAAGGACTATTGGGTTCAAAAAGTTGCAGCAACTCATTTCTCTCACTAGTTTTCTTTTTCTCTTTCTACCTTTTATTGTAAAAATGATTTATTTTATGAGAATATTGAACTTTGTTGTAAATATGATGAGCTAAATATCTTTTTCTAGGATTGTGGTTGATCTCTTCATGTAGTTTGAATATTTTAACTCTTTATTACTTGTTATTAATGGGTGTTATGTTGTTTATTTCAAATATATCTTTATTTCTTGTAATTGCTTGATCAATAATTAGATTAAGTTAGGTTTCTAAATGCAACTTGACAAAGGAAGTGTAGAATAAACCAAGAGTTTGAATAACATGTGCTTATTTCACTTAGAGATTAGGTGATTTGATTAGTATTGAGGATAGAAATATACCTAAAGCCGAATTTAGAGCATAAGCTTAGTGAACCTACCTTAATTAACCTACATAGACATATGAAAAATTGATTATGATAGGTATGTTTACAATATCTTGACAAAGACTTGTAGATAAATTTGGACTTTAGGATAGTAACTAACCCATTGATATAAGTATAAAAAGAGAGATTAAATTCAAATGAAAGGTAAAGTAATTTTATAATCTTAGGCTTTAATTCATTGATTCTCTAGCAATTTTTAGCATTAATTCCTTAGTTTAGTCTTGTTACATTAATTTCATTTTTAATTAATTTTCAACTTAGATTTACTTGAATAAGATTAGGGTGTACAATTTTAGTATTTAGCAAGAAATTAGACACAATTCTTTGTGGAGACAATACCTTACTTACTACTATATTACTTGTGTGACACGTGCGCTTACGTGTGTATAAAACTAGCAACAAACTCCTTTGCCTTCTCTGTGATTAGATCTCTGGTCATATTCTCACGTTCTTGCTATTGAACAAACCACTCATAAAGAACCTTCTCTAACTCAGAGAATTTTGCAGTTTTGTATTGTTTGGCATCACATTTTTCAATGTTGGCTAATAAATACTCTAATGACCTCTTGATCGTATTTGATATTGTTGCTTGACTTACTTGCAAGTTAAACTTTTTTTACACCTACTTTTGTAATTGCTTTTGGGTGCAATTAGATTTTTTATATTGTACTCAGCATAATACTTTAGACATTTCATCCCACCCAATTATTGTTGATTTCTTTACACTTTTGAGATTAAAAACCATTGTGTTTAGTTTTCCCGTTTGTGATACTTTATGTCATTTTTATAAATGTTTTTGCTTGACCTAATGTACCTTAAATCCTAAACCTTGATAAATTAATTTTTTATTAATTAATGTATAAACTAATAAATTATTAATTTATCAATTAAATAATATCTCGATTAATTAATAAATTTTCATGGTCCTCAGGGTGTTAATTTATAGAGATTTTATTGTAAAAAAAAAAAAAGAGATTTAACTCCTTCTTCAAGCAAGAGCATGTGTCATGAGCTCACTTTTTCAACTCAAAAGACATGCTTAATAAAGTTTCCAATCAAAAGACATGCTTGAAATAAAGATGTGAGATCTATGATATTTTATCTCACCCACACCATCAATAGAGGAAAGGGATCTAGCCACACCCTTGTTGCATTAACTCTTGACCCACCCACATCAAAGGGACCATTGCACTAGTCCTAATCTATCTTAACTTTTTTATCTCTCATGAAGCCCCACACATCAATAAAGATTCGAATATACTCTGATAACACTTGTCACAAACCCACGTTTCCAATTTAAAAGATATACTTGATAAATAAAAAATAATTTATATTTATATACTCAAAACTCATCTTATTTCTTACTAATGTAAGAGCCATACGTACGTAGATATAGAATAAAAAGAAAAACTAGTCTTATTAAAAAGGCAAATATGTTTTGAATATGAAGTTGTACACTATTTACATCATACCTTATTCCTACATATCTAACACAAGTAATCCTACCCCAATCATATAGCACAAACACCCTTTTGAACAAATATTAACAAGCCAATTGATCTCTAAATGAAGAGATCTCTTCAAAAATGGGGAGTCTCTTGGATCTAACAGGGGCCCATTCATTCATCAACATATCAAGCCCGTTGACAAATTCGTCCTCAAGGCCCAGAATATCCGACAATTCCAACGGTGGCTGCACGGCTTTCAGCTCCATTAACAATTCCTCAGCTCTTCTCCTGGCTCTAATGTCTTCTGAGCCTGGAATTTGACCTCGCAATATCTCTCCAAGGACTGAACGTGCATCATCATATCTGCCCTGTTTGATAAGGCAAAGGCCCAAGTTGCAGGCCTTGTTGGCATCCGGGTCAATCATCTGTGCTTTTCGATACACCACCTCTGCTGTCAGGTAGTTCGATTTTTGCATGTAAGCCCACCCCAAATTTCCCTGTCACATTTATCAATGCAGCAGTCCTATTGTAGTAAATATCTACAAATAAATACTCCTTGCATGTAGTAGCAGCGGCTTGTACCAGAGTAAATTAAGAAGCTAGTTAGTATTAAGCAAAATCAAATACCAGTAATCTTGAAGTTTCTTGCTTAACGGAAACTTGAAACTTCTTTCCATGGCAGCGGGCAGTCTTGGTCGGTTTTCCATTGAAGATCTCTCCCTGGTATATTAATCTTAGTTTTCGTTTTATTAAGTCAATCTGCTCGTCTACTTTCCCACATTTCTGCCAGATTGATTATTGATCAGACAAACCAAAATTATATAGTTGCGGTCGGGGGATAGAAAATGCGTGCATGGAATATTCAACCATCCATCCATACCTTGTATAAGTCAATAAGAACATTGTCGAGTGATTCTTGTGCTTGTTTTGAGCAACGGCCCCTGAAAGACTTGATAGCTTCAATGGCTTCTTCGGTTCTATTTAGTTGCTTCATCACCACTGCCATGTCCTTTAGTGCACTGTCGACTCTATCCCCGGCATTTATTGCTTTCCAGAACAAAACTAATGCTGCTTCTGGGTCCTTTTGTACCAGCTAGATTAATTCAAAGCAAAATCACAGTGGATGCATGTTATGTTAATTTCCTACTTCCATTAATTAGTAATTTATGCTTTTAACTAGTAGAGCACAATAGCTTCTCAAGAAAATAAAAAAACTAGTAGATCACAATAAAAACTTCTTTCAACTTGCACTACATGTATATGCATTGCATGGTAAAGTCTTTCATTTTTGAAGTGGTTTTCCCTGTCACAAAGGGGCATCGGGTTTAATTAGGCCTGTTCATAAATCGTAGGCAATTGTGAAACTGTTTGATGCTTGATGCTTGTGAGGTTAGGCTTGAAATTTACTTCAAATCTCTTAAGATAGTGTCGCTTGCGACACCTTTGCAAATTAAGCCAATGGTTGTCCAAACGCTAAGCGAGACTAAACTTAGACAATTAATTAGCTCAAGCCTACCATATATAGTACTACTACTCTTAGAGAGAGCCTAAGCCCTCAAGGAGAGGTTCAGTATCTTGTGAGGCTTATTAAGGGCTTTCTATTCATATGTTAATTGCCTGTGATCGAGGCTTTGACAGATTGATTGATGCGATATAAAGTGGCAAACAACAAGGAGGAGATGGTGACTACTTAATTTCCTTACCTTTGATCTATCCCCCACAAGGAAATGTATCGATCCCACCTCTATTTCAATGCTAAAGCACGATATATTCATGCTAATTGGTAGTATGCAGTTGCTGTCAATCTCAAATCAGTTGCTAACAAATACTAGTACTGATTACTGATGTTTGATTTGATAATGGTTTCAATACATATTGTACTCGATCCATCTAAGCAAATTCTCTTGGACTATATACAGCAAAGTTCAAAATTTTGGATCAAACGCAAAAAAGATGAAGTTATAAGACTCGTCTTCAATATCAATATCCTTAGAAACTTTATCAACTTCATTTCAATAACTTGCTAAATTAGTTTCCTGGTTTAACATCTCACAATTCTAAAATCTAATGACAAGTATAAAGTATTTTAATGAAATATTTGGAAAGAGAAGGGAGATCTATAACTGTATATCGACATAAAAGAATTTACAATGTGTTCCTGAAACTAGGTTTATGAGAAGAAGAGTGAAATTTGACCCCCAAAAAAAATTGCTTAAATTAGCTTTTCTTGAGTTGGGATTAATGTTCTAAAAATGAATGATCACAAGCATAAAGTAGTTTAATGAAGAGAGAAAAGAGATTTATAATTGCAGTCCTTAATCATCATTAACAACAAAATATAGTTTAATTAGGTCTTAAAAAGATATTAAACTGAGAGAAGCAAATGATGAATGAATACTATGAAGTTCAACATTAATGGAAGAACTTCTGGATCTCCACAGTACAAAAAGATAATTAAGGAGAGACGAAGATAAATGGTAAGTCCAGTACTCATTGGTACCATGCTGTTGACTTGTTAGTCGAGGAAACCCATGGTTAAACAACTCATCTATAACTATAATCAGCATGCACACGACCCAGATCTTCCTTCAATTTTCTGTTAGTTTTCATGAGATAGCTTTTCCATCTTCTTGTCTCTTCCTAGGAATTATATTTTCTAACTTTGTTTTTGCAAGAAAAGAAAGAAAAGGATCCTAGCCAGCTAGGTTTGATAATTATCTCTAAACTGTTTGTTTGCCCAGAAAAGCGGCAAAAGTTCCAGAACAAGAAACTATCTAAGCATCTCACAAGAAATCATCATCAAATATAAAGCAAGAGCAAACCTAAATTTACTTAACCTTGTTAAACTTAAGAAAAAAAAGTAAGAAAAACACTTCTGTTTTGGGTGCACGAGCTTTGGGTGTATTAATTATGTGCAGAAGCTCTAACATATGGTAGAGAGTAGAGTCTCGGCATTCCAGAAATGACACACCTGAGCATGTTTGGCTTTAACATATGGAGTATCGCCCTGAGGCACTTTATGAATAACGTGATAAAGCTGTTCTTTGCTTGAGCCCATCATCTTATTCTTGGAGCTCACCATCACCGTGCTGCCTTCCATCCTTTCTCTCTCTCTTTCTGTCCCCCTTGCTTGTACACAGTGAGGAATTTGGAAGGGAAGGACAGATGAGGGGGTGTGTTTCCGTTGTATGCACAATCTTAAGCTGGGCTGGGTCTTTACCACCAAATAGCTAGCTTGCAATAATGGGGTTGGAGAAACCCCATGAACCTGGTCGACTCTGCGTCCAAGTGCTTAAGTTGAACATAGGTCTCAAACAGTGCTGCCACCACAGGTTGGACTTTTCTTTACTGCACCCAAAGAAGAATGCTTTGTACCATTTCTTATTACTAACTTGAAACTTTATTAAATATATATTTCTATACATATATATATATATATATATATATATATAGTAGTTAATGGTGGTAACTTAACTATAAAATCATTGCAAGATGTTGATATTTCCTCCAATTTGTACTTTGGTTCAGAATTTAACAGGGAAAATGAAATCTTCTATACATGGTTGATGGCCCANGGTTTAACTTAATCAAATTTAATTAAAGAAATGAGGAGCAGCTATATATACCCAAAATATAAATCCACACACACACACACACACTCACATTTGGTTTACATAAAAATCAAGTAAATTTCTTTTGGCTGAAATGAAGAAAACATATGTATATGTATATATGCCTAATTAGCATTCAAATAATATCATTCACAATATTTATTGAAAATTTATTTCTTTTTCTCTTTCACGAGTGCATGTTATGACATTTTAATGATTAAAGAGGCCCACGTAGCAATATGTTCAAAATCCTTACAAAGAAAAAGGTCCATCATGTGAATGTGGCTGCTTTAATGGCAAGGTTCAAACCACTAACTTCCATGAAATTTCCATTTCATTTTTTAAAAATAACAAAAAAATCCCAATTTGTTAATATTCACAATTCAGATCACAAGATTGACAAGCAATACAATAGATATGTAGCTTCAATCTTCTAATGTTAGGTTCAAGGTGAGAATAAAATGACAAAATGATGCAATGGACTCTGAATATTTAAAGTTTGCTCCAATGCCCAAGAATATTTACGGAAAAGGAAATGATAATATATTTAATGGTTAAGAAGGAATATATATAATTACAACTTTACCTTAATATGTATATGTATTTAATTCTTCATTTTCCCTTCTACTCCCTTTCCTGTGGCGACCCTTTCAACCAGGTCCGAGGTTGCCAGATCTAGGCATATTCAACAGGCCGAGACCATTTTCTAATCTTAAAAGGTCAATTCCTTGTTGGTGGCCTTAGATTGAAGTTAACAATTTTGATCAATGACAAAGTTCAACCAGATGAGGTTAAATATAGCCTTTTTCTGCTCATATTTGATTTTCTATTGGTGTAAATGAGGTTGAGATGGAATTTAAGAAATTGACAAAATTGATTTCAAGACGAATCTTTCAATAGACATTATCTTTAAAACTTATTTCGCTCCCATCACTCGGTATATAAATATGCAAAAGAAGAATTATGCGAATAGTCTTAGGATACAATGAAGTCAACGTTTAACTTCGTCTTTATACTCTACGAGAGTATACCACTAGATACACCTAAGAGGTTGTAAAGTTATTCGAACTTAAAGCATACTCTCTACAGCAAGTAGATTATAAGAAATTTGGATTCCTTTGATAGATAATGGAACTCAAGTATTTATGTTTATTTTCAAACCATAATACTACTCTTGCTCTTGATTTTTCTACTCGTCTTATTTATTTTTTGTGTGTCAAAATGGTTGACAACAAGTCTTTTGTAAAGGCTTGCAAGCATTTTTTCTCAAAGACACGATCCTTTCATTAAGGTAACTCTTTGTTTTAAAGATACTTTTACATTTTACAAAACAAAATCTTTAGATAAATGTATTGTTTCAATAATCTCCTTATAAAAAAACAACCAATTATTCCATAAGATATTATCTTTGAACTATAACATGAAAAGATAGCTTTTCATATCTAAACTGTCTCTTAATTTTTAGATTTAGAGGTGTTTTACCAATATGTCACTTTAGCAAGAGAGATGACTATTCTTATGAAAACTCACCTATAATCTAATAATCACATTATGTCAATTTATGTAACATAACTTTTGAAGTAAGATAACTTTCGTTATGTGATATAACTTTCGTTATGTGATATAACTTTCGAGTTAAGATAGCTTTTCATATGAAGAGACAATCATTTATTTTGAAAATACACCAACATTTTCTGTCATCGAAAAAGCCTTTTCAAGTCATCTAGTGAGGAAGCCAATCATTATTTACACCAAATCTAGAAAGAAAACATGGAATCTGAAATAAAAGATCGGATTTAGCTTAATTAGGTTTTTTTTCCAACTATTTGGTTGTTGAATTTGACCTTAAAAGGCCAAATTCGATCATACAACGATCGAATTTGGTCTAAAATCGACCCTTTTTGATTTAGAAGCAACCATGAAAAACTGTCGACAAACTTCTTTTAAATTGTTCTCTCTTCCCTTCCTCTCTCTTGAAGCTAAAACCAAAGTAAAATTAAAGCTGTCAATTCCATTTCCTTCTTAATAATTTAAAATATTACCAATTCCTGTTTTGTGAATATTAAATTAGATGATGGCAAACACCAATCATTCTTGTTCCATAGACTCAATTTGTAATTTCTCAAATATATATGTATATATATATATATATATATATATATATATATATATATATATATATNAAATAATTTTGATTTATTATTATAATTTTATTTATAATTCGATTTTCGGTTAACACAAATATCCAAAATATTGATTAATCACTTAATATAATTATATATATATATATTATAAATATATATATATATATTATATTATATATATGGAGTGACGTAAGCAAAAAAGTGTTTAAACTACCAATATGATCAATTCGTTTCTTTAGGAGATTGACTATTGTTGCACTCTAAAACCGAAAAAGGGTTAATCCTCTCTTTTCCTTTATTTAAAAGGAAATCTATCAAAAAAAAAAAAAAAGCAAAATAAATGTGGACTTAGCAAAAGCATAGATGCATGAAGAGTGATGAATCATGACAAACTTTGTGGCATTGTTCATTGTTGTATTGTTTTTGTTGAAAGGAGCAACATTTTTTGCTTGTCAAACACTTGTCACTATTCATATCCAAAAATCTTTTTGAAATATAGACAAACCCATAAGATAACACTGTAGAATGATGATTAATATATATTACAACCATAACACTACAAATGGACTATCTCTTTCTGTATTTTGGTTTTTTTTTTAAATATAATTAATACTTCAAAAAGTTTTCAAAATATTTAAAAAAATTTAAATAAATTTTTATTCTTTTACTATGTTCAATCAAGTCGTATACTTTTATTTTTAGATCAAATAAATCTTTATGACTACGGTTAATTAAATATCACTAGTCAAAACACCGCTATCATTTTATATTCTTGACATAATCCTAATGTAGATGGTAAAAATACCATATGGTTATTTAATATGTCATATCACATTACCATCTGTAGATAAATTTTAAAGTAAAATATCTTTATTTTTTAAAGTTTTAATCATAATTTTGCTTAGATTTATTAATATTCAAAATGGATAATCTGTTTTAAAAAAATATCTTTCGTTGGATACATAATTTCTGTCAATATTTTGTTAGTTTATTGACATGATAATATTTTTAATACAATTTTACCTTCCATTAATTTTGAAAATTAACACTATATAAAATATAGTATCTTCATTTTTACAATTTCTTTTTCTCCCTACCCAAGAATTCTCTCTCCTCTTACTAAATTTTCTCTACTGCGAATGGCGGTAGCAGACAGTAACGACGACGACGACGGATGACATGGCAAGTGTCAATCGAACATTCTTCGACTAGATCTAACCACAAGAACATCGATCGGCATAAGGGATCATCGTCGACTGACTTGAGAGAAAGGAAAAGAGTGGAGAAAGAAGAAAGTTATTTTAGATATTTTACATTTATCGTTTACACATTTAAGACAAATTGTTTATTTCAAATACCAATGCACCCGCGTAGAATTATAGTCAATATTTAAGGAAGTAAAGTATTTTATCCTAAATTTTATTATTGTACTAAAGGTGGTAGATTGAATTTATAACCCATTTTTTGAATAAGTACAATTTTATCGTTGTACCTTCTAATTTAATTAAAAATGATCAAAAGTTAATGGAATATTTCATAAAGAAATAAAAGGACATTCTACAAAATTTTTAATTTTTAACAATTGTTAACTAAATTTAAAAGTGTAGTAGTAAATATTGCACCCGATAAAAAATATATAGTAAATTTGATCCTTAAGTAGATAAAACCTAAATTTTGGAACCAATTTCAAGTCGTGGCATATATTTGAATGTTGAGCTGTATTGGGGAAAAAAAAAAAAATTCTTGTATGGTACTTTTAACCAAAATAACTGTTGTCCTCTTCATCATCGTTAGCATCTACAAACTTTAATATGAAACCTACGCAATACATATTAATAATGCTTAATGTACACTATTACTAAACTAATAAGCAGAGGAGGGAGGGCCTACCCAGGTAAGCATGGTAATACGATGGGCTTGGCGAATATAGACCATCAAATCTTTTGATTTCTGCAACCCTTCTTACTACCATGTTCTTTCCACTTTTCCACTCTACCAAGCAAAGCCTTAATATTTTATGCTTGAGTTTCATACTGACCTTGTTAATTCCATGGAGTATAGTAGGAAGGGGAATTTGTGCTACTTTCTTTTGGTTCCATTGCCTTACTGGGCCATGGCTTTGAATTGCTCTCTGGGCAAATATTTTCAATTCAATACAGGCAAAGAGAAAAGCCTTCCAAGGAATGAAGAAATATTTATGAACATGATGTAGTGTATTGTCAACCATAAGGGTAACTTGAATTACAGCACAATCATAACCCACCCACTTGCCCTTGGCTAAATGCAAAAAATACCAACAAAACAACCTTGCCCATATCCATATAATGCAGAAAGAAACACAAAACCACTGCTTAACAATGCTGGAGATTTTAAGCCACATTTCACGCTATTAGAAACAGTACTGCCATAATTTTTCCCACAGGCCAAGGCAAGCATTTAGCTAAAGGAAAAAACAAGAGCTTCAGTCCTTGATTATGCTTTAGTAGCCACCACCCCTTGAGCGACCACCACCCATCCTTCCACGGCCGCGGCTATAGCCTCTGCCCCCTCCACCTCTACCTCTTTCATAACCACTACCTGTCAAAACAGGAGCCAAACAAATTTTGACAAGTAATAGTTAGCAAATTGAGATTCATTTTTCAGCAGATGCTTTTCTTCAATTTGAACTAATTTCAGAAATTTTTTAGCTACTTTGATGGGTGTAACTAACTTATAACTAGCAAAAGCAGCCAATCCAAATTAAAAGATTCTTTGAATGATCGACGCATAAGTTTCCTTTGGATTCTACTAGATTACTGCTAACAATTAAAGTAGAAATTCTTCTATTTGATCTATTTCAAATTTTTGTTTGTTCAACACTCCTTATATTGTAGTCAATCAGATCAAACTGAATTGTTATTTACATAAAAAGGGGACAAAATTGACAAAGAACTAGTCAATGATGGCAAGTACTCAATGAAGCTACAGAGCCATGTTTGCAATTTAAGAGAAAGAACCTCACTTGTAAACTCTTTTTATATAGCTTATAAGAAGTAAGATATCAATGACGGTTACTAGCATAGACACACCAAAAGAAAACTTCATAAAAGTAATAAAATACTCAGCTTGTATTTGCTATGAATAAAGCATACTTACCACGATAGCCCCAACCTCTTCCTCGCCCACCACCTCTGCCCCAGTTTGAGTATCCACCATTATCTTTAAGAAATGAGCGAAGTATGAGGTATGGTCTAACTAAAAGGCAAATTTATACTCCACAAATGTAAAACTTAAAGAGAAAAATCATCAATCCCATAACACAATTCAAAATCTATATATTATACCTTGATAGTTTCCATATCCACCCCTGGCCCAATTCCGCCCTCTCCCTCTGCCACGACCCCTTCCTCGGCCATATGAATCTAAAAATGAAACGCACTAAACGAGTTGAGATTAAAAAAGGACAAAGCTCTTCAAAACAGTTGCTGAACTACTTGTTCCAGACATCACCTTCATTAACAGCATTATACGGAATGCGAGCTTGCTTAGGTGGCTGCTGCTGCTGATAATGATATTGTGGCTTTGGTTGTTCAACATAATGCGGAGCTTGATACCTGGGGTCACACATTGCAAGTCATACCAGCAAATATAGAATCTCAATTAAAAAAGCAATATAATAATATTTTCCGTATAATGGGCTATTAAAACATTTAAGCACTGGCATCTAGGGTATTAATTATCCCATCTAAGCATTATATGAAAATTTTTTCTATAGTTTCATTTTTTTGAAAGCAATAGTTTAGCTACCAACTGAATCAACATCTTATCAATTTACTTTCTCATTCTCCGAAACGGACAAACCCAACAACAAAAAAGATAAATAATCTTACCCAGCAGAGTTTTTATTTAGCTCTCTAGCAGACAAGGTGATAGAAATCATTGAGACATGGCGAGTCATCTCCACACTGAAAAGGACAAGAAATTAAATGCTAACCTGCATAAGTACCAAAATGTTATGTGCGTAAATGGGGATAGAGAAGTATAGAGACTTACGGAACAAGCCCCTCTTCAATAGGTTCCCACACATCAGTTATGCTCACTGAGCTAATGGCAGTATCTTGATGCAAGCGGGGAATCCTTTTCTGTTTTACAAGACAGATCACTAATCCAGGAAAGTGGGAAAACAGTATGCAGGGATGATAAAAAAGAAAACCAACCTTTATAATCTCTGCGATTGCTACTGTCTTACTGATTGCCTGTCCCATTGCTTTCAAGACAATCTCCTTCACACGTTTGTCCTAATAAAACATCATCAAAACACCTTCAACAAGAAAAGCTAAAGTTTTCTGATGCCATTAGGAAAACGAAAACCAAGAACGTGCACCATTACATCATTGGCAGTAGGGGAAACAAAAACTGTAATTCATAATGAAGCAACACAAAATAGAATAAGCAAAATGAAGAGAAGCCAGCTCCAAGGAAAAGAAGGGAACATGAGCAAAATCGCATTAAAAGCAAATTCATCAATGGGATTCGATTTCATCCATATTTAGGTAAGTACATGACAACTAACACTAACTCATCAACAATTATGAACTAATAGGAGATATAAACAATCTAAACATTAACACAAATAAATTACAGGAAAAGAGTTAAGAAAATCCCAAATGTTTCGTAACTGAAGACCATACAGGAATAGAGCAGCTACTAGCTAAAAATTGCATCCAAAAACCTTAGTCACAATAACCGGAGAAACCCCTCGAACACAAGGGAAAATGTAAATAAACAACCCAAGAAATGGAAGAGACCCAACAGCATCATTTTCTCAAATCAAACGAGAAGAACTACTCAAGAAACCATCAAGCAACTAACACCAAAAAACCCTATAACCTGCACAAATCGAGAAACTCATGAAAAATCCGAAGCAAATAAACCCAACGTTAAACACCCAAAACAAACCGAGAAACTCACAAGCACAACATACTCAAGTAACAAAAATGGATACAGAAATATTTTGAAAAGAAATGAGAGGTAAAGGAAAAGATAAAGGAAGGGGGGAGGGCACCTGAAGAAGAGCAATGGCATAGTTGATGTAGTTCCGAATAGCGCCTTGAGAAGTGATTCGGATCTCATTCTCATTAATGGGTGACTCTGGCTTTGGCTTCTCTACTTTCTGGTATCTATCCATTGGCTGTTTGTTGGTGGAGATAGAAGGGAAGGGGAGAAGAAGAAAACCCTGATTAAACCCTAGCAGAAGAACGAAACAGCAAAGGGAAAGAGGGAGGGTAAAGGCTTTAAAACAAAACAAACAGACCAAAAACAGAAACCGTAGGCTGTTGGCGAGCCCTTTGCTCCTGGCCTGGACGCCTGGCCAATTCTTTCCAACTCGGATTCTTATTGGGGTTTGGGTTTGCTCAGGTTTTCGGGACAGAACATCTTTTGCCCTCACTCGCTACAAAAGAGCGAGTGCTGTACACGAACGGTTTAGATTGGATGATGATCGGAGGCCCCACGCCCTTAGTTTTTGATTTTATTTTCATTTTTTTAGTACGAGTATTTTTCTTGGTAGTCGAGAAAAGAAGAGAGAAATTGCAATTCTTCTTGTAATTCTTTTCCTTGCAAATGGAAAAAAGGTTGACGTCTCTTCCCTTTTTGTTTCAATAGTAATTTTTTTCCCTTTTAGACTTGCTCGTTACTTAATATCTATAACTTTCTATAGAAGTAAGCCTCAACGGAGCTCCCACAAGTTGACAAGTGGTTGCTTAATTTTGTGATACGTCGGCTGCTCGAAAGGAGGCTTTCTACGGGGTTTGGAAATGAGTTGAGTGTCGGTTAAGTGAAAAGAAAACAAGGGGAAAGAAAGATGAATTTTTTTTCCTCTTAACAAGTGGGATGCAAATATATTTTTACATATGGGCTTCTCAGAATGAGGCTCGCTGTTGGGTTTGGGAATGGGTTGAGTGTAGTTTGGGTGAAAAGAAAGCCCTAATGGAACTTTACAAATAAATTAATTAATTATTTATAATTTTATTCTTTTTTTTATCTAGTGCTCTTTCTATGCTCGTCATATTCATCAATTTTTTTTTGCCTGTGTGTTTCCTCTATTTGTAGAGTCATGGGAGACTCTTTGGGTTCATCGGGATGCGGACCCAACCATTTCATTTTATACTGTTGAGAGGGTGTGTGGTCTGAAACAGATATCGTGTTTAGGTTTTTCGGTATTGTCTTCTTCATGTCCATCATCAATTTCCTATCATCCTTGATGGGCGTCTTTTTTATTTTTAGAAGCTTCTTTTGCTGTTTTTCACCCATACTTTTTCTTTTCAATTTTGGTTACATTTCTTTTTCCTCAGCTTTTCGTGCTTCTCTGCATCTTGAGTTGTTTGTGATTTGTGTGTTTAGGTCAGTAGCTTGCGTTTTTTAGCATGGAAACAATTTCCAACTTTCAGGTCCTTGAGTTCTTTTTTGCACGATTTCATCTGTTGCTATGCGTTTCCTTTGTTAGTCATGTTCCTCATATTGTTAGTTTCATTATTTTCTTTACTATTATTTGTATGTTGTATTTTTTAATTTTTGTTTCCCTATTGGTATCTGGGGAAATTCGATCAGCCAAACGTTCAAAGAGTCTGCATTCAAGATTTTGTTTATTTGTTATATTTGTTGTATTATTTTAATATTCTACCTTCTTATTCTTGATGCGTTTTCTTATTCATTTTTTTTGATATTTTTCTTTTGTAGGAAACTTGGATCGAAAGGTTCAAAGAAAAACTTAATTCACGGATATCAGGCATATTAAAAAGGAGGTTAATCAAAGAGCAGATGATCTTGCAAAGGGAGGAATCCAGTTACAAAGTGAGGTCGTTATAATGGTTTAGTTAGTTTCCTTTGTTTTGCCTTCTACTTTTGGTGCTTGTCTTGATTTGTTTTGATGGTGGCGTGGATAAGTACGTGGTGTTTGTTCTTGCTAGGGAATACGCAGTTTGTATTGATGTTTAATCTTGCATTGAGTAAGAATTTTGTTGATGCTTTGGTGTACAGCTCTATACATGTTCTTTTTTTTTTTTTTAAATCCCTAGGATTCTGGTTTTTGCAGGGGTTTTTGTTTTTGGATCCATGGTTTCTTTGTTGGGAGCTGGCTTTGTCTTTTGGGGATGTTGGGGGTGATATATTTTGTTTTATAAAGTGGATGGATAGACCATCATTATGGTGGTTGGGTCTGGATGGGAAGGTTCTCCTTGATGAAAAAAATCATTTCATTCTTTCCTTTTAAATGAAAACAGGTTAATAATTTTCAAAAAAAAGTAACAGGTGATTCAGGTCAACTTAAGTTTGACATCATATTGTGCCTAGAGGCCGAGTAAAATTTTTAAATATAATTTTTTCCCTTTTTTAGATATTTGTGTTTCATGCTTTGTTTTATTGTTATGTTATATTTGCTCTATTTGTAAAACATTATTATGCATTTGTTCAAATTTATTGGGAAACATAATTTTATTTTTGTTAAATCTATATCTTTGCATTACCTTTTCTAACTGTGAATTCTTTTATTTTTTGTAATTCAAATAGATGCCATTTTGGGGAATGTTCCAACTGTAGCATTATCTAATGTTATATCACATTTCTCAAAATTTTGGGTTTGACGTTTTTTGAGTTCTATTGCATATTAGATTGTGTGAAGGTGGAGAGTTATTAGGCAAAATTTTGGCAACATAAGTTGTTTTTTTGTAATGTTTATGTTTCTAGCTTTACTTTATTTGCGAATATTTGAATATTATCATCATTATCTTTATAGAAATAAATTAAAATGAGAATTTGACTTTTCCAGAAGAGAAAAGTACATCGAGGAGGATGCACAAACTATAGTTGTACAAATTTTTAAGTGTGGTTTCATTTTGTCATCTTCGGGGTGTTTTGCACCATGATTTAAACCCAAAGTTTTTTTGCTTTTGACTTTCATTCAAATAAATTGTGAAACTGAAAAATGTGCATTTGGGTATATTATCACATCTTTGATACTAATCGTTATTGCTTGCTCTTCTGAACTTCCTTTTCACTTCTGGAGGTGAAGATGCTAACATGAAGCTAATTGATTTCGATCTTTCTGACTTTATTATACCACATAACAAATGATCATCACCCATCAACTTTTGCTTTGGTTCACCAATGAACATGCCTCCCTTCATAGGTTTTTTGAAACTATCAAATAAAAAACCTTAGTTTCGTCATGATGTAATCTAAAATCTATTTTTTGTTTGGTTCTTTGCTAGACAAGTAATGGTCTTAGGTTTTTATTTAATAATTGAGTATAAAGATGCCAATTTGCAAGAATATTTTGGCACCTCTACTCTGTTTATACATGTGCAAGTAATTGGTTATAATATGCGATGATTCTCTATCATTTTATATCTTTAAATTTTTTATTGAGTTCAATAAGTATGTCTTACTTTAATTGAAGCAGTTGCTATTGATTGAAAGAATTACATGTTAAGAGAATATGTATTCTATCTTTATATGTACTTAGGTCTACTCTATATATCCATTAGAGTTGAGCTATATCTTTATTCCTTTTGAAGTTACTTTTTGAAGTTGGATTATCTGGTGCTATTTTGACTGATGTGTTTATCATTGATTGATGTTTGTTTTGTTTTGACAACAGTTTTACGTTTCTTCTCCATCTCCGATTACAAGAATTGAACATTACGAGTTATAACGTAATTTCTTATAATTTGTTCAAACTTTCTTGTTGATTTTATGTATTTTGTTTTGCATTTGTTGTGTTTACATCATGTATTAATTTTGTTTCCCTTTTATGCTATGGTTATCTATTTTTGTACTGGTTTTCAATTAAAAGTAAGACTGATCTTATATAATAACAATATTTATCATTTAAAGACGAATCGTATGATATTATATTATTTGTGTCTGGTTTCCCATTCGTTCATCATTTGGTTTTATTTTTTATTTCTTTCTTTTATTATGGAATCCTACACAAGAAACAAATTACATATCTGGTGTCTACTGTGATTTTATGTTTAAAAAGTTGCAAAGTTAATATTCTGGAAAGATTTCTTTTTTATTGAGGTTCAATAAGCCTGTCATGCTTTGATTGAACTGATTACTATTGATTCAGAGGATTACATGTTAGCAAAATATGTATTTTATCTCCATATTTGCTTATTTTTACTTTATATGTATAATCGATCGATGTTTATTTTATTTCGACAACGGTGTTGCTTTTTCTATTTTTTATCTAATATTATTGTCTCATTCACCTTAATACCTTAGCTGATCAACTCATTACCAAACCTTGCTTTTTATTTCTTATTTCACCTTGTAGAGGATCCTCTAAAATAACCCAATCATCAAAGAATAGCCTCACTACCTTATATTTTTTGTTTACAAATTACATTATGAATTGAATACTATGATGTTAACTTTTGTATATAAATAAAGATATGCAAAAACAAAGCATTAGATCGTGATTTTGATTTTGTTCATGAGTACTAACTTATTGTTAAATGGATGGTAGTGAATGTATAAGATTATAAACACTGCCTTATATTTTTTATTTATAGACAACATGATAAATTCAACATTATAATGTTAACTTTTGTATACACACAAAGATTTGCAAAAACACGACAGCAGATCATGATCTTAACTTTGTTCGTGAGCATTGATTTTTTGTTAAATGGGTAGGAATGAATACATAAAATTATAAACACTATCTTATATTTTTTGTTTGCAACATACATGATATATTAAACAACAGATCATAATTTTAATTTTGTTCGTGGGTATTCAGCTTTTCCTAAATATGTGAAAATGAATGTATACAATCATAAACAATTATAATATACTCTTTCACTTTGTAATAAAAACTTTATCAACTTTTTTGCATATATTCTTTGTGATAAACACTTTCTTCAAGATTTTTTATTTGACCTGAATGCAGCGTGTGGGCCAATTCTAGTATTTATATATGCAGGGTATTCATTATTCTTCATTAATAGCCTTACATGGCTATTATTGATACATAGTATCACCATATATGCAGATTACACTCCACCCCTTTGGGAGGAAGTTGAAAATCTATAATTCAAGGAATATGATTTTTTGGTGTTTGGACCCCCTAATGGTTCATAATTCTTCATAAACTACCGTATCGGCATGATCCAAGAAACTAATTCGTATGAGTGTTGGCTACCACAAAATGCTAGTTAGAATGATAGCTAGAAACAATATCACTTGCAAAGTTACTCTTAGCTATATACTATGTGTCACGGTTTACATTAATTTGTAAAATATTATCTGTTTTGATTTATTAATATTTATAATTTTATTTTATAAAAAGCGCTTGATAGATTGAAGATTGTATGAATATTTAAATATCAAATCAATATGAGATTTACGGTTATTTTTTTGATGAGACGTGAGCATAGATACAAGAAAAATTAACTTATTATATATATGCAGAATGTAATTGTTAAGATTGTTCATCGAAGTCTATACAAATGTGTTTATGCTACTTATATATTTAGGTAACCTCTCTAAAACCACTCATCACACCACCTTAGTTGAATCAAAGGGGCTTGAGCTGGAGCATTACTTGATAAAATTCATTGATCAGTTAATACGAATTCACATTTGAAGTTCTGAAAAGAAAAGAAAAAGAAACTCTTTCAGAACAACAACTTCAATATACAGACACCAACACAATCAACTGAAGAGAGAGAGAGGATCAATCAAAGGAAAAAAAATTAAGCAACCATGGAAACTTGTGACATTGTCTCCTTGTGAGACTTTGAAAATATAGCTCATAAAATAAGACATACATACATAAATGCAAGGGCTGACAGATGAGGAATCGTACAATACAGTAGTAGCATCTATGTACTCATCTTTGTATAAATGTATGATGTAATTCGCCAGCCACCATTTATTGGATTACTGCAAATCTGTTATCAGCGATGCTGTCAAGCAAGCTGTGAAAAGATGGAAACGTCAGTAACATCCAAATAACCACTACACCAGCATAACGCAACACAAATTTCATTCTTCAGGTCACGAATCAGTTATTAACCAATGTTATACTTATATGCTAGGATTCAACTTCATGCTCAAATATGAAAATAATCAATAAATTAAAATTATAACGCAATGAAATAATTAACTAGTATTAAATCAGAGAAATAGTCAAATCCTACAAGATCAATGTTTGTGTTTTTCATATAACTTTCAAATTAATTATGAATACTCATAAGTTTAAGAGTTATATGCCTTACTCTAGATATTGTAATTAAGAGCCAATTAAATCAAAATCTTTGCTTCTTCACCTTTAGGATTTGTCAAATCTTCAGCCACCCAAGTGTTTGGCCTCTAACAATAATCCATACAGTGACTGAATAAAGCATTCTCAAAGGTAAGATTTTACTTATGTTAGCAAGTTTTATTTCTAAAACAAAAGGATAAAAAATTCTTGCCGAATCTTACTTTTGTCAGACAAAGAAAACTATATTCCTTTTCTTATTTTATGAAACAACTGAGAAGTAGTTGAAGGCTTAGAGTTATTAGTTTGCTAACATAACATATTTATATAGCCAAACTAAGTTGTAACTCTAAATACAATAGTTATATTTTAATTTAATTAAGTTTAATTAAGTCTTTGTGAACGTAATTAATTTCTCACTTTATTTTGATCCCTTTCAATTAAATCCAACTTAATTAATTATCTTTATTTAATCCTAATCATGTCCCATCAAGCTTCTAACATGTTCGCAATAAATATAAATTCTAATCAAATATCAATTTAATAATTGATTTATATTTATAGATCATGAGCGACATCTAACAATATATCATGACCACCCAAATGTTAGAGAGTCAATTAAAGAATTTGACAAAACCCTTCAGTGATAAGTCTCCCAGTGCAATACGATCCTTTTATTAAATATCCCGGATATGTCATTAAGCATGGCTCGGTGTTTTCTTATGACATTTCATATTAGTTCTCATAATTCATGACTAACCTTATGAATTTAGGAAACTAACTTTCTCAAATTCATCACGCTTTGGCCAAAGAGTTTATACAAGTTAATCAAAAACTGAGAACAAGTGAGATACATCCTTTCATATCACTTGGGGTGATGAATCCTCTTTTGACCACTCATTCACCTTCGCATACTTCATGGCATACTCAAAAACACTATGTTTAGGTGTCTGGTCGTCTCTAGACCCGTAAGGGTGAAATCAAAGTATGTTATTCCCCATACAAGATGACCTAGTGTCTCAAGTCCAAGGACTAGTTGCATGACTATCACATGAGAACATTTTCCATAAACACTTGAGTGAAATACCAAATGGAGTTCTCATAGCGAGTCATGTTCAGTGAACTTGTTCTTTAATAAGCACCTACATATTATCCTCAAGTATCTTATATACTTCAATCTATGAAATCGATTGCTTACTTTCCAAGTAAGGAGGCTTAACATGTATCAATCGTTGAGCATTGTCAATGCCCTGTCTTGACAATACAATGACTAAGAACAATTTTAGGAACATGACTTTGATGCATAGTGATCTCATAATTGTAACAACTTTATAATTCTTTTGCAACGCCTTTATGTTCCATAGGCTTCATCCAATTAATACTTAACAACTCCTTATTATTGCACTAACATGAAAGAAAACCCTATCACATATAATTATACGATTACGTATGCATTATATGATAATATATATATATATATATATATATATATATATATATATATATATATNATATATATATATATATTTCTTGATCAATCCAATTGGCTCAAGAGCATATACCAATACTATATATTTCTGCATTATCTTTGCTCTTTAGCGCATCTGCAGGTCATTTCTAGAAGTAGAGTACTGTATTTGCCTAAGGCATCCTTGGCTGTAGCTCTAGCAATCAAATACAAGGTGGCGTAGGTTCAATAGGTAACTTAAAGTTGCAACTACCACGGTAACATGGGCAATGAAAGATGAGAATTGATAAATGAGAGTATGACTCAAACATTACACCTCAACTGAAAACATTGAAATTTTTTATATATACTGGTGTTGTTTTACATTGGTTAAATTTTGAGATTTGGTGGTTTTATATTGAACTTAACTTTTTTTAATTATTGTCAATTAATTTTAAATTGAATACTTAGCACAGTATCAAAACTTGATTTGTTATATTCTTATTTCTAAGGAGTTGGTTCACGTGGTAGCTCCCTTTCCATTTTGTGTTAGATGCTTTACATGGTATCAAAACTCAGGGTGGTTGTGTTATTGTTGCTTGTTCTCTTTTATGAATTTGTTCAACAAGCCACCAACCAATTCCATGTGCATTAATTATAATTTACCAAAATTGCATCTTTCTTCAAGAAAAATAAGATGGAACCCTTTTCGTCATTTTTCATTAAATATTTTTTAATACACTTTTAATCATCATTTAAAACGTAAAATTAATTCATAAATTATGAAAATTATACATACATGGTAATTGAAGATATACAGGTGCCCCATTGTGAGACCATAGGACATGCAGGACATAGTGACTGGTATATAAACAACAAAGGGGACACCATAGGACTGAAAATGACAACCAAAAATGATGTTTAAAACCCAAAAAGAAAGGAAAAAATAAAAGGGTTTTGCTGCAGCCTGTATGAAGTAAAAAACTTTCAGCAACCATTCTGAAAATGCAAACTCAAGTTACCAGACAGGAATAGCTAGTAAAACAGAGGTGTTAGGAATGAATTGGTGAATGATTAAAGATTATAAAGGGTTAGTTATGAGTTTCAATTCAAGCCACCAAAACAAGGCTTTAGACGTTTATTTGCCCCACTCAGCTCCAGTTTGTTAGCAGTTTCTACTTGTGTGACAAATTGGCGTGAGGATATATGCAACAATACCTTTTAAAGTAAGTTTAGTAGGAATAGCACTTTCCTAAAACGAAAAAATCAAGACATTCAGTGAGGAAGGAGCTCCTGTTTTTGCACATATGGAGATAAAAGGATAAGAGAGAATCTGGAAACACCAAGTGTTGGCAAAAAAAAAAAAAACTCTTAATCATATTTCATTTTGGTGTTGTGTCCTAAACCATACCAAACAGCCAGAGCTGGATTTAGTTGCTACATGTTATATTCCTATCCAGTAGATCAATTGAATTTCCCTTTTTCTTTTTCTTTTTTAAATTTGGGTAAGAGGCTCCACCTACTGATTGCCAGAGCTGGATCCCATTCATCCATCCATGAGTAATTACTAAAGCTGATGGATTCGTTGATTCGAGATCACAATTACAAAAATCTTTCAATTCAAAACCATTCCCAAAGAAAAAAAATAATTAAAAGCTTGTAATAATCATCATGATCACCCAAATAAGAATGGTAATACAAATATACAATCCCACAGAGCATAAAAGAAAGATAAAGGAAATGAAGTTCAAGGTTCGAATTACATACCGAATTAAGTCCAAGTGATTGGGCAAATGAGTCAGTGATACATAGCTTGTGGCGGTCCAACGTCCTCTTGTTGGCGAAAAATATGATTCAGAGAAACTGTTGAACAGAAGCTAATGACTTTGTGGAACTTGTTAACAGGTGAGGGCAACTGAGGTACTCTCCTCCAACTGCACTTTCCATTTTCAGCACTGATTTCACAGAGACAAGCTGGATACTTTTGGTGATACTCTTCATTGAAAACATAAATGAGATTACCCATTCCCACGCATTTCAAGCTTGCAAATTTTTCATCTTCCTCGCTATCCACTAAACTATACAACAAGCTCTGCGGCATGATCGCAATCTCACTGAATTCCATTGTCCTCTCATCGATTTTCCAGAGATTAAACGACGGCCCGCGTGGCGCATTGCACATCCCAGCCAAAACAAGCATCTCATTGCATGAAATCAAGAAAGAAAAGATGACCCCAGGTGGCCTGAGAGTTTGAACCTCGCTCCACACGTGGTCTTGTAAATCGAAAGAAGAGACGAAGCAGGAGTAGATCCCAAAGACATAGAATTTGCCTTTGAATAAGGCTGATGACAGAGATTGGCTGGAGTTTCCAGTCCTGAAATCAGCTGGCAAAGCAGGGCAGAGTTCCCAAGAATCGTGATTTGGATCGTATATTTCAACTGCCAACCTGTCTTCGATATCGACCAGGCCACCGATGAACCTGACCCCACCAACAACGATGAATTTGAAGCCGTACCCACCGGAGGAACCATCAAGGAAGACACCTACAAGAGGGTTGATCCTGGAGTACTTCAACGGAGAGGTCAAACGCCAGGTCGTTTTGAGGACTGGGGTGTAGCTGAATTTCGGAGTTGTGGTGAAAAAGAAGCCATTGGAGCCGAGAAGAGACGACGAAGAGGAGTCGTCGAGGTGAGGGAGACGAAACCAGGTGTTGGATAAAGGATCAAAAGCAAAGGATTGATTGTTTTTGGAAGAAGTGTTGTGGAGACCGAAGAGAAAGAACCAAGGATGGGAAAGGGAAGGGGAGGTAAAAGAAGGGGAGGAAATGAGAGAGTGCCAAAGTTTGCAAACAGAGGAAGCGCGGAGGAGGGAAGGGATGGGAAGGGAAGAGAGGATGAGTTCGGTGAGGTCGATGCTAAGGGTGTTAATGTTAGGTTCTTTAGGGTTGTGGTCTGACATCGAAGGGATTTGGAGAGCAAAGTGACAGGAAACAGGAGAGAGGGTGACAGCGGGAGGATGGCGAGAGAGGGAGAGAGGCAGGTGGGGGAATGGAGAGGTAGTTGGAAAGGTGGAGGGAGAGAGAGGGTGGGGAGGGTGAGAGAGGAAGGTGAATTCAGAGGGCAACGCCAACGTGGAGAAAAGAATTATGCTTGTAAAATGCCACTTTAGGAGTATTATTATTAATTAGTAAGCAAGAAGTAACTAAATTATAACTGCTATTAATTGATAGTACTAATTCTACTTAATATTTTAAAATAAAGTAAAATTTTTTTCGATAATCATGTGATTAATGATTTTGCAGAGGTTGATGATGATACAAATATGTTGATGCATTTATCTATGATTTGATTTGTGTGTGTTGTAATTAAATGTTTTAATACCATTAATCTTTGGATACTATCATTGTTTTTATCCAAAATGGCTTTCACATACTTAGCTATGGGAGTTTACTTAATTTATTGATCAATTCAACAAGTAAAGAAATTTTGAATTCTTTTAACATTGTAATTGCCATCAAACTATATATAGCTTTATATGACTTAACTATCTAATTGAGTAGTGAGTGAGCCCTAATTTTTTTCCAAATCTTCCGGCAGAAGGAAAAATGGAAAACCCCATTTTCTTCTCCAATTCCATGGTGAAAAAGACTAGAAGGGGAGGGGGGGCGCGCATAAGAATTGTCGTTAAGAATGGTAGTTGAGCCCCAATGGAATAATTAAGCTTTATAACGTACTGAGTGCATCAGTTCGGGCATTGTTTGGTCAACCGACGGATTTTCTACTGCCAACCTGCACTCCTCCCTTTTTTACATTGTCAATCTTCCAACAATAAACAATAATCTTCGCACCCTGAACATTTGATTCATTAATTGATATATTATTTTTTACTTAAAAAATAAGATTCGAATTCCCTTTTTTTCAATTATAAAAAAAAAATAATAAACAATAATCTTATCAAAAAACAATAGATAAAAACAAAAGGGCAAAAGAAAAGCAGGCCAATGTCATTTACTCAATCACTAATCCCATTTCTTTTTTGTTCACTGTAATAACAAAGTATTTTCCTGTGAGGATTATATGTATATACCATTTGGATGTCTTTGGATTAGAAAATTTAGAATTGAATGCATCATGTACGACAACCCACAACCCACCATGTTAGGAATTTATCACATTTAATGAGGATTAATGATTAATCTTCTCAATAATAATAAATTAATTAGAGTTTTGGCATGTTCTTGCCACACTTGCTTTAAGCTTTATTTAATCATAATGATGAAGCAGGTACGACTTTACAAGCTTCATAAAAAGATTAAGTAAATGGTAGGGGGGGTAAATGATATACATGACTCAACAAGATAAAGTTAACCTTCAACTTTAAGCTCAACCTAAATCAGAGTCCAAGAAATAGATATCCTACGTTAATAAATAAACCCTTAATTTACCCTATAGGATAGCTAAATTTTTTTTAAGAATAGTGCTTCTAACTCGTGCTTTTGGCTTTGATGATATCCTTACAATAAAATGTATATTGAGACATAAGTCATTGTAATTTTTTGTTAAGGTATTTGTTTGAGGATATATTCATTTGTCAGAAATTTTATATCAATAAAAATTTATATAAAATTTATATTTTTAAATAAGAGTATTTTTTAATTAATAATCATAACTTTTGAATTAAAAATATAAGCTCATGACACTATGACTTCTATAGATAATTATGCAAGATCTAAGATTAGTAGCCAGGTCTTGTTGTCTAGAAAATGTTCATTCGCTCTTCCACCATAGTGGCCACATGACGAACATATAGGCCGAACCTCATGCATCGTCCAAAATTTATCATAATCAAATTAACTAATTGTATTAATTAAATTTTAACGATATTATTAATAGTAATCTTAAGGAAATTACAAGAAAAATACCATGTAGATGGCAAATGGCCAGGCTAGCAACCTACAAGCATAGGTTCAGAGGAGTTAGAGAAATAGAGGATAGGGGGTGGGCCGCAATATTAGTGGCCAAAAATTAGGAAAAATTGTACCACCCACCGTGTGGAAAATTAGTGTTTTTCAATAGCTAAAGTCTCCATGACGGGGACAATTAAAATTTTCATTTAATAATCATATCTCCTTCACTATTAAGGTAAATATATGTGAAATGCTTTTAAATTTTTACTAGTGTTATAAAATGCCTATAATATATATATATATATATTTTCTCTTAATGTCAAGTCCTACTCTATTATATACTTGTCATGTCATTCATATACTTGATAGCATATCTACATACTAGGATGCCTTGGAGAATCGTTAAAAGTCGGTATCGTACCTAGTAGTACAATTAAGTCGATTAAAATTTTGAACTAGTTTGAATAGAGATTTTAGGATATATTTGAGAGTTATTGAATCTTAGAATGTATTAATATCGTGATTCATAATTCGATGATTAATTTGGAATCAAATTAGGAATTTTTATAACGTATGGGCAAAATGATCATTTTGCCATCTGAGGGCAAAATGAGAATGTTGGACGAAATTTTTGATCAAGTTTGACTAATTGGAGCGTGATTTAAATTTGAGAAATGAAAAATTTTAATTCTGACATTTTTTCGAACATAAAGGCAAAACAGTCATTTTACGTATCCACGAGAACGTAATTGAAATTTTTAGAATTTTACACCACCATAACATTTGTCAAGCCCATGAATTTCACCTATTATTATTTTATACTTTGGATAATTAAGAGATTATATGTGATGGTGAGAAATATGCTTAATTGTTAAGTTTTAACCATGGACCAATCACATGGTGACACATGTCAAGCTTTAATATTTTTATAATTCCCTTTATAAACTCAACATAAACTCTCCCATTTCACTCTTCATGGCTAGCCAAAGCAAAGAAAAAAGAGAAAAGAATAGAAACAAACCCTAGAGAGGAAAATTCAAGAGAAATTTGTTGAATTTCAAAGAATAAAGCAATCAAATGTAAGATTTTTCAATTTTAGCTTAAAATCTACCTTTCCCATGCTTTCTTTTTCATTTTCTATGGTTGAAACATAAGTTTTCATGAGGGAATACTTGCTGGCCGAACATAGGGAGAGAGGTTTTGATGATGAATGTTGCTAGATTTCATGATATCTTAGTGTTTTTAGTTATTTGATGATGTTTGGCATGAAAAACAAGTAAGAAAATCACATGCCCTTCAACAACCCTATTTGGTCGAATGTTATAGGTGACATGTTTATGATGGATTTTGTTGTATTTCATGTTATTTAGCTCGTAATTGATGATTTATGGTATCGGATATTGAAAACGGTTATCAAAAAGTATAATTTCTTTAGTAAATGACTTGAACAATAATGAGAAAATCATAGTGAATGGACTTGGATTTGATTCTTAATGATATAGATGGATTTATTAGACTGTGTTAACACTGATTAGTACGTTAGTTCGAAATCAGAATGAATTTCGATTACGATGAATTAAGTCATAATCAAGCTCATTGAGGTACTTTGGTGTATTTGGAATATTGGAAGTGTAATGAATATATTTGAAGTTGAATTGGATGTTTTGGTTAATTCAACAGTGTATAGTTCAAGTTAGGTCGAATACAAATTCAGTCTGATCATAATTGAACCCATGTAGAACACTGTTTTTAAGTGATTATTCAAACAATTCTCATTCAATTTCATGCATTCATATAGAGCCTGAAATAGTTTTATAACAGTTTGGCACAAATATATTGAATTACGTGTCATGTATTATGTATAGATGGTGAGCCCTCTGATAAGGGTAAAGATATTGTACTCGAGGACCAAGAATAGGAATACTCCAAACTCCCGTTATTGTGAGTAATCATACGATCATCTTAACTATCTAAAATAGTTTATACTCGTTTTTATGATTTTAAAGAATAATAAATTTAAATTATAAACTATTATGTTTTATAACTGAAGTGTTGGTTAAACGAAATGAGATTCATAACTTGTTTTGAAATCGAATACTGGTTTTGAAAATTGAGTAAGTGGAGACTATATACTTGTGTTGTCTATATATATATATATATATATATATATGATTTGAATTGATGGCTTATGACAATGTGATGGCATGAATGGCTGGATTTGTGGTTTGTGGATTATATAAACTATTTTGTTTTACCTTGACAGGCTGGGTAATATTATATTAGCCATGTCATGCTGTCGAAATTTTTATTGATTTGGTGGGTTATTTGATTAGCTTACTGTAGTGGGTGGGTTTCCGTGGACCAACCTATTAGAGAGGCACGGTAAATCCCGTTATATTTTACCTTAGTATGAGAGGCGCGTAAGGTATCTCCTAAGGTAAGTTTAGAGTTCACTTCACGCAGAATCACCACGTGAGGATGAAACTCAACCAACGCCAAGGAATGACTATATTTTAAAAGTAAAAACATGTTTTATGGGTATGTCGTTTTAACATCCTTGGTCGACTCGGTTAGATGCTCTGGCCAAGGTGTCACCGAGTATGAGTTTTGGCACAAGCCAAGTTTTTAAGAGAATCATAAGCCTTATTGATTATTTCGATGAAATGTAATTGTTTTATATGAATTGAAATGAGTTTTAAATGTTATGAATCATATTATGATGAGATGATTTAATTGTCTCCATTTACTCGGCTTTAGATGTTGTAGATGAATTTTGCTTACTCACTGGGTTTATAAAAACTCACCCCTTCTTTTTACCCATTTCAGGCTCAGGACAGTCTGTAGACAACCAATTTTGTTGAGGGTTGTTTTTGGATTTGCATCCTTAGAAATCAAAGGTCTACAGTGTTGTATATTTTCGATTATTTTGAGGCCTACATGTCATTGTAAAATATTTTTGTATACCTGGTTTAGTGTGCTATTATATATATGAATTTATTTTGCTCTTACGCTATAAATATTGTTTATGCAGGATTCTATAAATATTGTTTTATAAGAAAATAGAATATTTTATTTAGTTTGATTATCCATAATTTCATTTTAAATGGATGATCTAGATTACTAAAATTATTTTTAGATAAGAAATGTATATTTTTCGATCGTATATTGTATTTTCACCAAGTTTCAAATTTTTTGAGTAAACATGACCAAAATACCTCTGTGCAGCAGAAATTACTTTTTGTTTGTTTTTTATTTAAAAATAGTTTATATTCCCTTAAAACATGATATTTAGTAATTGTTGCTCACAGGGGAGACGTAAAATTGATGCAAGAGCCTTGCAAGGTTTCGGTTGACATTCCGGGTAATGAATGTCTACCGAGACATAGCGGCAGTTGTCACGGGCTCAAAGGGAGTACCGGGTCATGACACTTAAATTTTGAAATAACTTAGATTTGGCTTAGAATATCTATCCCCTTTTAAGACGAAAAATAGTAATGTAAAAATCAAAGAGACACACCTAAATTCATTTGAGCAAAAATAATAGCTTTCATACTTATTTTATAATTGTATAAATTTGAAAATTGATTTATTTTACAAAAATTAAAAACATAATGATTTAAAAAGCCCATGAACTATTTAAAAAAATTCAAATAAATTTTTTTTTCTATTATACTCAATCGAGTCCTTTTATTTTTATTTTGGACCAAATAGATCTTTATGACTATAAATTGATTAATTGCCATTAGTCAAAATATCATTTATCATTTTATACTCATTTGGCACTGACATGATATTGACACAAAACATCAAAATGTCATATGATCATGTCATTATGTCATATTACTATCATGATGACTGTATCAACACGTCATGTTATTATTACATAACATAAAATTACAAGTGTCTAACTAAAGACAATTAATCAATTGTTAACTATAAGAACTTATTTGTCTTTCATAAAAAAGTTATAAAAACTTATATGATTCAACATAAAAATATAAAGACTTGATTAAATACAATAAAAGAATAATAACATATTTGAGTTTTCATTAATAATTTAGAGGCTTTTTTAAGTATTATGTAAAAATTAAACAAGTGGATACAAAATTGTTAAAAAAAAAAACACACAAGTGTACCCAAATTAAATAGTTTTAAATTTAAATATATATTTTAAAAGTCCAAACCAACTTAATGAATGAGCCAAATTGTCAAATTTTTGTTTGTTTGATTTTTTGGAATCAATTCAATTTGTTTATTGATTTTCAAATTCATATTAAATATTACTTATCAAAGAATCTCATAGGTCCCTGTACTATAGTGTTTTCATTAATTTAGTCTCTCTACATTGAAACTAGTCAATTTAGTCTGTATACTTTAAGATTTTGTGTAAACGAGTTCCTCTGCCTAACTTCATCCAAATTGATCGTCAGTGTTGCTGACGTGACATTGACATTTCAGATGATGTTAATATGGAACTGACGTGTTAGAGCAAAATTGTTTTTTTCAATTTTTTGCCACGTCAATTTCTTTGTGCCACGTTATAAGGACCAAATTAAACAAAACTGTAGAATATAAGGATTTAATTGAATAAAATTCTATAGTAAAGGGACTAAATTGAACACAATTTTATAAGTAGAAGGACTAAATCGAACAAAGCCCTATTGTATAGAGGCTAAATTGGATGCTTTTACCTTTTTTTTTTTATTTAGCACTACATTTATACCAAAAAATGTGCTTTTACACATTAAAGATTCTTCTTTAGTAATTAAAAATCATTTAACTTTCTATTTGTACAATCTAAATACATTGTTTAATTATAAAAAGTTCAACTCTAGTCACAAAAGGAACTTATTTATAGGAGGAACTAATGGTTCATCTCCATATTAGTATATAAAAGTAATGAGCCATAAGTTTCAAGCAATATGCATATAAACAAAACATGCGCATACCCTAAAATTATAAGGATGAACTGAATTAAGCCAAAATTTTTGCAACATATCCCTTGTATTCACACTACTAACAGTGCCTATTCTCAGCATCAGTTACAAAATAACAAAAGATCAACAGATCATTTGACATTTTTGATATGAAATTTACAACATTCGACTAGCTAGTTACAAAAACAAGTTGTTATGTTGTTATGGAGGTAACTAGCTAGTCAAATGTTGTTATTTTGACATAAAAAATGTCAAATGATTTGTTATTTTGTAACTGATGTTGAGAATAAGTAACGTTAGCAGTGTGAATACAAGGGATATGTTGCAAAAATTTTAACTCAATTCATCTCATTTATGAAATTTTGGGGGTATGCATATGTTTTGCTCATATGTGCATATGCTTGAAAATTATGGCTCAATATTTTTGTATATTGATCTAGAGGTAAACCATAGGTTCCTCTTATAATTTTTTTTGAAAATTTCCTTTTATAAATGAATTCCTTTTGCAACCAGACTTGATCTTTTTGTAATTAAACAGTGAAATTAGTTTGTACAATTTTTGTAAAAATAAAAAGTTAATGTTTTAATTACTAAAGAAGAACTTCTGATGTGTAAATGTACATTTTTGGTACAAATATAATGTTAAAAAAATGGTAAAAGTATCCAATTTAGTTTCTGTACGACAAAAATTTGTTCAATTTAGTTCTTGTATTATAGATTTTTGTTCAATTTAGTTCATGTATTTGGACTTTTGTTCAATTTAGTCCATATACTCTATAATTTTATTGAATTTGATCCTTATGATGTGTCACAAAGAAAATGATGTGACAAAAACAATTTTGAAATTTTTTTTCAAAAATTAAAAAAAATTTTTTATCTAACACATCAACATTGTCTGACGTGTTAGTGCCACTAACGGTCAATTTTGACGAAGTTAGGTAGAAGGACTCAATTGCACAAAACTTCATAATATATGGGCTAAATTATCTAGTTTTGGAATAAAAGGATTAAAATTGACGAAAACGCTGTAATACAGGAATCGATGGAATAATTTGACCAATATTACTCCATCCTTCCGTGTTATAAATATTGTTTTGTTTGCATATCTTTAAGTTTATCTAATTAATGTCTTGATCAAGAGACAAAGGAAAATACTTTCTCTTATTATCTTTAACAATAATTACCCACTTTATCCTTTTTTCAAGTTAAAGATAATTTAAAAAAAATTAGAATTTATAATCAATGAAAATCAAAATTCAACTTAAAATTTCTTAAAACTCTTGCAAAGCCAAAATCAAACACAATATGCAGGATGGAGAGACTGTATAATTAAGTAGTTAAATTCAATTCAAAATTTTGAGATTAAAACTAAATTTGCCACCACACTATGAGTCAATGTTGAATTTGGACATCGTATTTTAATTTTATTGATTTTTAAATAAAAAATAATAGAATTAACAAAAATTTCACATGCATTAATGAAATATTTCGTGAATATTTTAATTTCGTTATTTTATTAAAAAATCAATAAAATTAAAAAAATAGTGAAAAAATTTAATAAAATAAAAACATATAATAACAAAAATTCAATATTGATCATAGTATTATGGCAAATTTAATTTGTCATTGATCCCAATTTTTTACAGTAATAAAAAGGTCGGTTTCTCCTAGACTACAAGGCCATTTTGCTTGACATCACATTAAAAAGGGTAGCTTTTACACATTGGTCTCCACTTTCTAGTGTCTACGTCGAAATAGTAGCAAGGAAAGTGCCTAGTGCTTACAAGAAAAGAAGAAAAGCATCTAAAAGCTATAGTCGTAAACTATTATTGGCTTAGCAAAAGCAATACTTATAATATATAAAAAAAGTATAAACGTATGTAAAATTTTTGTATTCTGTTAATTTTAATTGAAATTATTAATTAATAATAAGATTTTATCTTCTAGATATAAAAACAATATAATTATAGTAAATTACTTTAATAAAAAAATAATTTACTTCTAACATGGTAGTAATTATTAATATAATATAAATTTCATCTAACCATTTTTGATATCCAGCAACCAAAAATTAGGACACTAAACTATAAAGTAATATCACGAAATTTCAATTATTTACATATTAAAAATTATATATTTATTAATTAGATAAAAAAGAATTCACATGATAAGAAATACTAGTAGTATCAAAAATTGGTTGGTTTGCTAAGATGAAATTGAGTGTTGAGTATTTTTAGGCATAATAAATAAAAAAAGCGTCTAAACTATTTAGAAAAATTTAAATAAGCCCTTATACTTTTATCATGTTTAATCAAACTCTTATATTTTCATTTTGAGTCAAATACGTTATTTAATTTTTATTTTGAATCAAACAAGCCTTTATCATTAATGATTGACTTAGTCAAAATCTTATTTATCATTTTATGTCGCATGACATTGACATGACATGTTAATATATCATAATTGATGATGATGTAGTATGTTGATGTATCATAATTGATGATTATATGACATACTAATTTGGTATAACAAGATGACCATGTGACATTTTTCACCATCCTCATTAGCGCAATGTCAGTGTCATGTAAATATAAAATGACAAGTGACATTTTAACTAATGATAATTAATCAATCATTAGTTATAAGGGCTTATTTGATCCAAAATAAAAATAAAGGAGATTGATTGAATGCAATAAAAGACTAAAGGCTTATTTAAATATTCTTGAATAGTTTAGACGCTTATTTGAGCATTATCTTTTTTTTTATTAAAAAGAAATAAAAATAGTACATTTATGTCAAAATAACGTGTGGGAATAAAATTCTTATAATATCACTTAATAAAATTAAAGCATTGCCCTAAGAGGATCACTGAGAAGTGACGTACCAATAGGATATTGACAAGTCATATTCGCAAGAAAATCTATCAAACGGTTAGTTTCGTGATACATATGAATGATATTGATTTGTCATTCCTTTTTTAAGAGACCTTTAATAATAAAAGTCAAATTTGAATTACCATGTAGTTCATTTGTTTTCATTTGAATTATCTATGCAGTGATTTTGTTGTCCATAATCAAAATCACCTTACAAGATCCCTCATCCTATGTCATCGACAAACCTCAAACACCCCATAATTCTGGTTGATAGGCAGAATGGTTTCCGAATCTAAATGTTTTTAAATTTGGTTAATTGTCCAACCTTGGATTTGTGCCGTATATTTCTTTACTTCATCAATGGTCCTTGGGTTTTTAGCAGCCTTACTCTCAGTCCATAGAAGATTTTACCCCTTTATTATTATCCAAGCAGGAAAATAGAACATACGAGAGATTGAAAATAGTTACCTCCTTCCTAGTTCTACCATTTACTATTTTATTTTCATCTTAGGTAATAACTACTATATTTAGCACCCCACAGCCAGAAAGAAAAGAAGTACCAAACAGCTAAACGAAAGCAATTTCTCTTCTTTTTCTTTCCATTCTTCTTATACAAACCATGATACATTGTTTACCAAATGATTTCCTTGGGCTGGATCAGATCAGGCCAATTGAGTTTTTCAATTTAAAAATGTTATATTTATTAATAGAATAAATTAATTGGGTCAAGTCGAATTCCGACCTTAAAACTCTATGCTCAAGCATGGTCCATGAACACCTTTAAGTATGTGTCTGTTTCTTATTTTTATATATCCTACTCTATGAAACTACAAGGTATTATACAGTAGGTACTTGGTAAAACTTTATTTGATAGTTCCGCTAGGAATGCAGCATTGAATCCCATCTTCCAAGGATTAAAAGATTTTTGTTTTCGAAAAGGAGATGGTCATATAATAAGCTATATAAGTGACCATCCTGATATGCTAGCAAATGTAATAAACTAGATATCATATATGCATGTTTAATTTCATCCTACAAAAAGTTGTTCTATATTTAGTGATAAACATCCTGTTGTCTAAAAACCTAGAGTAAATTTTGATTTGTACAAGATATTCAAAATAAGTTGTGTCAATTTTTTTTGACAATATTACATAAGTAAGATGTATTTTTCAACTACAAAAAGTGACTTCGCGGAAGTAATTTGGATGTTTATTCATGCTTGTCATGTCCAAAACTACAAAATAGAAATTACAATCACATTAAAGGTCATAACAATGCCATATTAATGTAGATAATAATCAAAAGTTATCACTCATAATTAAAATTTCTACATTATCACATGTAACTGTCATGATCCAAATTCGAGGGTCGTGATCGGCAAATGAGTCCAATAGATGAAGTCCGTGGGATCTGAGCAAGCCTTATAAATATCAACCCACAAACATAAATCTGAAAGGCCTTATAGTCGCATATATCACAATATATGATAAACACACACACACAACATAACTTAGGTTCAAATGACATAAACTTTTGCTTCTTGGGATATAATTACACTAGTTGTCTTAAATGTAATATTCACAAAGCCATACGTTGGCGAGCATAGCAGGTCCATCTCGTAAAACAAAACAATAGAGCAAATGGCAACATAGTGCCTACATAATCTGAAAAATAACATCTTTTTAAACCAAAATTAGAAGAGAAGCAAACTCGAACTCGGACTCAACGGAATAGACTCGTGAGATGAGGAATGCTTACCAGATGTCAAAATGTGTCTATCTAAGAGACGACACAAGCCACTTGAATCTTGCAGTCTATTTATCTACACAATGTAACAGTTGATTGGAGTGAGTCTTTTATAACTCAGTGAGTGGGAGCGGAGGAAATCAAGCCATTAAAAAAAGAGTTTTTTTTTTTTTTATAAAAACAGATAGTTCATAAAACATGTGATATAAGGCATTTATATAGCAAAACAAAACATAAAATCAATACATCACCGATAGTATTTAATCATGTTGGGATCATCCCAATATCTCCAATCACATTCATAAGACGAAACACCACTTAACCACAATCGGATCAACGTCCGAAATTCATAATCATTAGACAAAACACATGCTCTTCATATTCTAGGTCATCAAGTCATTAACATCTCACACATTCAATCTCATATCAAATGAACATAGTTTAATGAGCCTTTCACACATAGCTAACTCAAACATCAATTCCATATACTTATGTTTATGGAATGCATCAACATATAATGAATTTACACAAAGCCATGTATCATATACAAACTAGTCCTAAGCACAAGACATAACCTCATATGAGAGTCTATATAGCAATTCAATAGTCCATAACAGTGCATAAATAGGCAGCTCATTAATCACAAGGTCAAAGACAACAATTCTTATCATTGGGAGTACGAAAGGCAAGCAGAATATATTTGCCACCAAACGGCTCACAACAAGGCAAACAAAATACATTAGATATTGTGGAAGATTAAACATTTTCGAAGGGGCTTGGTTCTCATTTTCAAAATCCTACGTATATATATATTCAAAGCCTTTATCAAATTCAACGTATTTATCAACCAAAGCAAAATTCGTAGGATTTATATTCAACAATTGCCTAGGCATTTTCTTCCAAGCTAACACAACATTTAAGGCTCACATATCGACATTCGTGTATATATATATATATATATATATTACATGCTCCTAATTCAAACATAAAGCTCCACTCATAATGACAATTTGCACACTCCTATAGCGACCAAACTGAATTCCCCCTTGCTCAACAGCTAACTTTCAACTCAACAATAATCTCAAGCCTCAAGTCTCCTTTATACAAGCATGAATAGTAACTTCTTAGTCATCAAACAATTTTCTAGCAGCAAACTCAACCTAATTTCAATTACTTCACATTCGAAGTCCAAAATGCTTAAATACTAACCCTTAATGTCAGTTCAAACCAATTCCAGCTTTATCAATTGGCAAACTTAAGGGGAGTGCATCTCAACTAATCAAAAATAGAATTCCAAGATTATAACCTGATTAGATTGAGCTTCTAACCAAAGAGAAGCTTAATCTTACCTTTTGTAGACACTATAAAAAAGAAAAAAATCATAATTAATGAAAAATAAATGAAAAATAAACAAAAAAAAGGAAAAAAAGAAGAGGAAAAAAGGAGAGAGAGGTACGACTAGCAGGGTGCGGACGCACCTTGCCAGCCACCACCCTCACCCTGCCAGATGTGAAAAATTCGCGTCTAGCAGGGTAGTGGGAGTGTGCCCCTTTCAACCCAGTATAAAAGGGGCACTGTAGCACTCATTCGGGAGGAGCCACAATCAGCAAAAAAAAAAGCCCTAAGAAAATCCTTAGCAATTTACAGATAAAATCCCTAGTCTAAGCAACCAACAACCACAAACCACAAATCAAAAAATATACAAAAAAACCTAAAAAATCAATAAAAAATACGTAATGAGAGGAGGTGAGCGATTGTGTTTTTTAGGGAATTTTTAGTTAGGTCTTAGAGAGATTTAAGGGGTTTTTGGGGTGCTGTTGGTTTTTGTAGAGAGAGATCTGGGGTTTTTTGGTTGGTTTTGGGGCCTTGCCATCGTCAGCGAAGTGATTGGTGGGCAGCTAGAGGGTTTAATGCTGCAGGTGATAGCCCAAAAAAAAAAAAAAGAGAGAGCTGATCGATCGACGAAAGGAAGAGAGGAATAGGGAGAGAGAGAACTAATCGGTAAAGGGAAGAGTCGGGTTTTAGGGAACCAATGGTGGGGAGAAACCCGATCGGTGCCAAGGAGGGAGGCTAACGAAAGGAAGGAGAATGGAGAGGGGAAGAAGTCCCCAAGCCGACGCTGGTGAAGAGAAGAAAGAGGAAAGGTTTTCTAGAGAGAGGGGAGAGAATTCGACGGCTAGAGAGAGAAATAAAAGAGAGAAAATAAAGAGGAAAGGAGAAAATGAGGGTTTTATAGCTAGGGTTTGGTGACTGTAAAACGACATTATTTTGACTCACAAAGAGTTCATATTCAGTCCTTCAAACGACGCCGTTTTGGCACCCTAAAGTTTAAGGGCTACTACACAAAGGGGCCGAACAGTGCTTTGGGGATAGGCCGTAGGTCGGCCTGACAGCTTGGGTCCACTTGACCCACAAAGGTAAACTTTTTTATTTTTCTCAAATTTGTTGGGTGATTTAGGTTGATTTATTATATTGGGTCTTAGGATTAATAATTAAATAGTTATAATCTAGATTTAATAGTTTTAACTTGATGTTCTAAACTACATAAATATTAAAATAAAATATCAATGGAAAAATATAATATATATATATATATATATATATATATATATATATGTACACATAGTAATAAAAATGTTTAAAAATGAAAAGAATATTTGAACTTAAGTAAATGAAGCATATATGTAAAACAAAAGTATATTGTTAAATAAAGTATGTTTGTGGTGATAGTTTCAGAGAACAAATATAACAAAAAAAATAGTAATAAATAATAATAATAATATATAGGTTAATGAAATAAACAGTAAGCTAAAGATTTATATAGATTAAATTAAGAAAGTGGAGATTATTATATTAAGTATTAAAGTAGTTATAATAAAATAGGTATGAGAATCAATATTAAAAAATTAACTCCTAAAAATATCATGGTATTAATTACGAGTATAATATACCGATGATGGGATATTTGTATGGAACGCGAGAAGTCGTAATTCCGAAAGAATTTCCTTAGGTTAGGAATTTCGATTAGGACTCCACCAGTACAATGGGAGGGTCCTAATTCAGAATTATAATGTTTCCAATTTTAAATAAATGAGAATTATATATACTTAATCACCAATTAATAAAAATATATAAAAAATGAGAAATCAATGATAACAATAAAATTGTTAATCATAATAATAAAAAATGAATAAAATATGTATGTATAAATAATAATAACTATGTATAGTCAAAATACGCGATTTAAATATAAATAAACAAAGTATAGAAATGGTTGTATAAAAACAATAAATAAATGTGAAATATTTTGTTCATGATAAGTAAGCTCAAAGAAAAGTATTAAATAAGAAACGAACATCGAATTTACGAGTATGTCGCGTATCATTGTTACATTGTTAAATGTCTTAGCATATAAACATATTCTGTATACGGGTAGAATCCCGAGGATGGGACTTTTCGAAAAAGCTTGCGNATAATAATAAAAATAATAATAAAATGAAAATAATAATTAAATAATAATAAATGAGAAAAAAATAGATAATTGCATTAGCATAGCATATATATATATATTGCATCATACATATCATTGCATATAAATATTTCTGTTTTCGAGTTTAAGCCCCGATGATGGGATCTCCCGAGGATCTTGCGAAAGCGGGCATTTCTCGAAAAGTTCTCTAGGTGAAAAGATGTCCTCGGGTCCCACTAGTATGATGGGAGGGCTCGAGAAACATCTTTAATAAAAGACTTTTGCCCAAATTAGGTTCATTATGCACGAAAACGTTATTTTTAAAGAAAAACGTATGGTGACCCCAATGATGAGAATTATTCGTTAAATTTACGAAGGCGAGTTTATCAGATAATTCCCTAGGTGAGAGAACACCCCGGATCCCACTAGTATGATGGGCGGATTCAGGAGAACGTCCTCAATAAAAGGTTATTCGTCCTACATTTTTATCCCATGCCATAAATTTCATCTTGCCTCACATTTGCATTCCATTTTAGGTTAAATAGGAAGTAAAATAAGAGAATAATAACTAAGGAAATATAGTGAAATTAAAAATTAAAGCCTAATAAGATAATCTAAAAATGGTACCGTTCATGAAATGGGCGTTTCGGGGGTGCTAATCCTTCCTCGAGCGTAACCGTACTCTTGAGCCTAGATCTAGAAAATTGTAGACCAGTTTAAAGTTCTCTTTGGCGAACCAAAATTAGTTTAAGGCCTCGTCGATTAGAATCGAGTCATTAGGTGGCCAATCGCTCCTAGTAAAAAAGATTGGTGGCGACTCCTAATTTTTTAGAGTTTTCACTTGCGTCTGGCAGTCAAGTTCCCGGACCCTCACGTTGCGACAGCTGACGACTCCACTGGGGATTTTTGAGAGTCGAACCATTAAATAATAATAGGTTATCCAAGGCTTTAAATAATTCGATGTTTCTTTAGTGTTGATGATTTGTTCTGCATATTTTGCTTAGTGCATTTGTTTATTTTGCATTTGTTATTTTATTGCTTTTAATAATTGTGGGGATTTAGGATTGCGGGATGTGAGAATGATACTCTGAACTCTATGTTTTCCTTCACATACGCAGCACATTTTGCATTCATGCATAAACCCTCCACCCGGGTTATGTCCCTTTTAAGAGGGAGTTTAGTAGCTACGCTCTCGTGAGGTGATAACCTCCGCACGGGCTAGTGAAGACTCCCACTCAAATCGAACTTAATCCATTTGAAGCCTGTAATGGGTGAGGACCGGGGTGCCTTACTAGTCCGCGTGGACGACAGTGAGGTACGATTTGAGAACCTTAGCTCTGTTTATAAACCCCGTTCAACGTATAGAATACCAAGAGCAGCTTAACTCTAGGTAGGGCCATACCCGTAAGAGTATACCCTATAAATAGGTACACATGAAGGAATTTCTTCCACTCCCTCTATTTTAAATTATGCCACGAGGTAATAAAGTATCGTAGAGTAGACAGTAATACCCATGATATTACTTATTATTCTCTCATTACTTTTTAACATTCCACTCTTTCTTTTTACCATACTAATTTAAGTTTATTTTGCTTGTCATGTGCATGTTACATGTTCATTTGCATGCATCGTAATTGCATATAGGAGAAATATTGGCTACACAACATCCAACCTAAGAGATCCCGGTTACATCCATGGCATCTTCATTAGCAAGCCCACTCAACATATACAGAAATGACTATGAGATAGAGTTATAGATGGGGCAGATTCAATAAGAAAAATGAGATTGTTTGACTCAAGGACATATCCGAACTTTACCCGAGAGAGTTCACTTGGACCTTCAGCAGAATGACTTCACAAAAATGATAGGAATTTGGGAATAATGGAGACGTGCTCACCAAGACAATTTTCAGAGCAAGTATGGACACATTGCATGGCTTCTATATGTACCTGTTGATGATCAGATGCTCCGAGCCATCGTCCAGTTTTGGGATCTTTCATACCTTTGCTTTGTCTTTAACAAGGTGGACATGACCCCTACCATAGAAGAGTACTCCTCTCTACTCCAGATAGATCACATGTAGCCTGACAAGATCTATTAGAGGGCCCAGAAGACGGGACACCGGCAGAAGTTGGCCAAGTTGCTAGGAATGACTACGGTAGAAGTAGATCAACACCTGAAAAAGAAAGGAGACACAGAATACCTTCCATGGAGTTTATTGAACGGATATATTAAAAGACACATGGAGGATGAACAAGGTCTCCTAGCTTTCACGATGGCAATCTATGGCTTAGTGGTCTTCTCGAAGGTTTTAGGTCATGTGGAGGTATCAGTCATAGACTTCTTCGATCAGGTGATGAGGAGCATCAACCCGACCCCATCCATCTTAGCTGAAACCTTCAGATCCTTGAATTTTTATCGACGCAAAGGTGAGGGACGATTCATCGGATGTGCCCAACTCTTAACCGTATGGGTCAAAAGCCATTTCGAATGCAAAGAAAGCAAATTTCAGAAGCCTTATCTATTTGCAAGTTGCCCTATCCTTGAGTTCTGCGAAAGTGTATGGCCCGACTGCAAGAGGAAAGAGGAGCGGGTCGCGAATCTCCAGAGGTTAATGAGCGTTAAAGTAACTTGGAGAGCTCCATGAATGTCGCGAATGCAAGTGATGTATAAATGAGGGGACAAGCTGTGGGTGCCATTGATGGGACCATGGGGAACCATTAGCTATGCACCGATAATGATACGGAGACAGTTCAGATTTGAGCAATTCGTGCCCATGACTCACCAGCTCAATCAGTTAGAGTTTACATATGGAGAGCCAAAAACGCTAAAGAAAATTGAGAAAATTGCTCAAGACTGAAAGAAATGTGCCAAGTAGATCAAGGGAAGGTTACCGATGAAGTCACCACAGGATATCATACTTGGCACGACCAAAGGGTGAAAGATGTCGTATGCCCCTCGAAAAATCCATCAAAACATCCCATAAACCTAGAACCTCAATATGTCTTGCTAGAGAGCCAGTTGACAAGAAAGAGACTTGAAAAGAAGATGATGAATATGAAGCGGAGACATGAGGATGAGCTAGAAGAAGTGAAGAAAGAGACGACAAGAAAGGGACGGATGGCTTTGGAAGAGCGAGATGAGTGGCGAAGCAAGTTTGAGGAAGTGAACATGGCAAATTCTTCTTTGATAGCTAGAATGCAAGAACTCCAAAGTGTAAACAATGCTTTGTAGTACGAGGTACGAAAATAAGAACACACTATCCAAGAATTGAGAAATGACTACTGCTTTTTGGAAACTGCCATGGAGGGCTACAAGGCATAGTATGAAGCAGTAAGGCAAGAGTATTTCCAAATAAGGGAAAGAAATGATTCGTGCACACAAAGCCTTCAAAGGAAAGAAGCTGAAATGCGATGGATACTAAGACAGATGAGAGAAGTGGCATTTAGAGTGCGAGTAATGGCAAACAAGATCGAAGAACTCAGGCTAGAGATTCTTCCGAGGGATGAATTGAGTGAGCGATTGATCGATCACCTCAAGATGGTTAGGGACCAATATGACAAAGTTGGTTTTTCCTTTTGGTAGTTATGTAATGGTTTTAGACAATGATGTAATCGGATATTTCAGTTCTATGGATGTGGATTTTCTTATGGTAAATGTTGGATGGCCAATATTTTTCCTATTTTTCTTTTCTTTGCAAACACATTTCACTTGCATCATAGTTGCATGATTCACATAAATAATAACAAATGACAATGCATTCATCAACATAAAATTCTAACTTATCCATTTAACTCGTAAAGAACAAAATTCCAGAGAAACGAACCCTACACAGATACAACACAAAAGCTCGCTCTAAGATCATGGGTCAATTGTCAAAGATTTTGGAGTTGATGTCGACAGATAAAGGGAAGAGAGTGGCGGAGAGTTCTAGTGTGCCAGAAGATGTTCAACAGACAGAAGACAATACAGGCCCCGTATATCCACTAGGATTCACACCACCCCCGACAAGGAATGAGTCTATCCTCATGCCATCGATGGGTCAATATTCATTTTTTGGAATGCCAATGCCTATAGGGCCACCACCGACTTATGCCCAACAGAGGCCAATTGGAGGGGCAAGTCCTTCAGATCCAATCTCTGTACCTGATTTGGACAATCCAAAAGAACAAGAGAAGCTCAAGTGTGGATCTGTTGAATTAAAGGATTATCCTGATACCTACAAAAAATTTGACCTTTTTGAGAAGAGACTACGCATGATAGAAGGAATGAGAATGTATTGCTCTATGGATGCAATCGAACTCTGTCTCATTCCAGATATGGTTATACCTCTAAAATTCAAAGGTCCAAACTTTGAAAAGTATGATGGAACCAAGTGCCAGGTCACACACATCACCATGTATTGTAGAAGGATGGTCGCATATGCCCATGATGACAAGCTCTTGATACATTGCTTCCAAGATAGCCTCACTGGTGCTGCAGCAAAGTGGTATGTCCAACTGGACTGCAATCGAATCCACACGTGGAAGGACCTTGCTTGGGCATTTGTAGCTCAGTATAAGCATGTTACAGATATGGCTCCGGATGGCCTTTCTTTACAAAACATGGAGAAAAAACTCACTGAAAGCTTTAAAGAATATGCTCAAAGATGGAGAAATATGGCTTCTCAAGTTCAGCCACCATTGATTGAGAAAGAGACCACCGTGATGTTCGTTAACATCTTGCGAGCCCTTTACTATGAACGATTGGTCGGTAGTGCCATAAAAAACTTCACTGATATAGTGATTTCAAGAGAGATGATAGAGACTGCCATTAAGTAGGGGAAGATAGAAAGAGGTGATGCAGCACACACAAAAAATGGGGAACTTTTAAAAAAAGGGAATGAGAAGCCTAAGCCATCACTTCAGGACAACCCCAAGGAGGAAGCTACAACCCTTATCAGCCATATCCACTATACCCCTATTACCCAGTTGTGAATAACGCTTCACAAAGCCCATACCTATATCCACCCATGCCAAATGCCTTTTTTAACCTGTACCCATATGCTCCCATCCAACAGACACCTTACCCCACAAATAGCCACCCACCTACTTCCACACCCGTTACAGCTTTAACCACATAACAAACAACACCTTCAAATAACCATACTACCGGTGAATCAAGAGGATGGTGAAACAAGCAAGAGAAAGTGCATTTTGACCTAATCCCAATCCCATATGCTGAACTTTTCACTCAGTTAGTTGCAAACCATTTGGTGGCACCTTTGTACATAAAGCCATTAAAACCTTCATTCCCGAGATGATATGACGCTTTTGCCCATTGTGATTATCATTATGGAATCGAAGGTCACTAGATCGAGAATTGTACAACATTCAAACATATGGTGCAAAGGTTGATCAAGGTAGGAATCTTGAATTTTGAAAAAAAGCCGGAATATAATGTTAACAACAACCCACAACCAAATCATGCTGGGCAGGGGTAAATGCAATCAAAGGGGAGGTGTATGTTAAAAGAAACAGTCGGGAAGTGGAAACCCCCATGGAAAAAGTGTTTGAAGCCTTGGTAAAGACCGATATGCTCGATGTTTGGCTGAAATGTCCTAATGTGAATGACTAGAGAGATATCCAAGGATCATACTGCTTATATCACAAGAGATGTGTGGGGCATTTAATTCAAGATTGTAGTTCTTTTCGGTAGGAAGTGCAAAGGATGATGGATGAATCAAGGATTGAATTATATGTGGAAGCTTTAGGGCCAACAGTAAACATGATAGTCAAAGATTTCGCTCACCCAACGAAGATAAAACCTTTAACCATTTTCTATGAACCAAGAGGAGAGTCTGTGGAAGACAGAACCCATGCCAAAATGACCATCGAAGTCCATAAACCTTTTCCCTATAAAGATGACAAAGCTGTCCTATGGAACTACAATTGCAATGTACAAGTTTCAAATGCGGGGAAATGGATGACCGAATCTCAAGGTAATGCTGCAAATATAACTGGTGTTGGGTGGATTACCCGCAACGGACGTTGCGATACACCAGAGGCATTAGAGAATCTCAGGAAGGAGAAGGGAAAAGAAAAAGAGCAAAATTTGAAAGAAGAAAAAGTGCAATCTTAAGAATCGACAGATGGCTCAAAGGGATCGGTGACGGAAAAAGAAACTACAGAGTTCCTCAAGTTCATCAAACGCAGTAAGTACAATGTAGTCGAGCAATTGAATAGGTTGCCTACTCGTATCTCACTATTATCATTGCTCCTCAGCTCAGAACCATATAGGAATTCTTTGATGAGGATTCTGAACCAAGCATATGTGGATCATGGCATTTTAGTTGAAAATTTGGACTACATCATTGGGAATATTTCAATGGGTAACATAATATCCTTTAGCGATGAAGAAATCCCTTCTGGAGGTAGCGAAAATTACAAAGCCTTGCATATCACTACCAAGTGTAAAGGCTGTACCGTCACAAAAATGCTGCTTGATAATGGATCGTCCTTGAATGTGATGCCCATGAGGACCTTGGCTCACTTACCCATCGACATGTCTTATATGAGAAAGAGCCAGATGATTGTGAGAGCCTTTGATGGGACCAAAAGAGAAGTAGTAAGGGACATTGAGATACCGATAAAAATAGGTCGGTGTACTTTTACCACTGAATTTCAAGTTATGGATATCGCTCCTTCATACAATTATTTGTTGGGAAGACCTTGGATCCACTTAGCTGGGGCTATACCTTCATCGCTTCACCAAAAAGTCAAATTCATCGTGGAGGGGAAGATTATATGTGTTAACGGGGAAGAGGACTTACTCATAAGCAAGTCGATGGATACTCCTTACGTGAAAGCGGTAGAAGAAGTGCCTGAATGTTCCTTTCAATCCTTCGAGTTTGTTAACACCACATATGTTGGAGAAAGAACCACACCACCTATTCCGAGGCTTTTCAAAACCAACGAGATGGCTGTCAGTCAGATAGTAGGGAAAGGATACCAAGCGGGGGTATGACCAGGAAGAGAACTACGAGGCATTAAAAGGCCAATATGTTCTACCAAAAATGAAGAAAGGTTTGGCTTGAGATATAAGCCGACCAAGAAGGAAAGAGTAAAAATGATAGCCGAAAGAAGAAAGGAAAGGTTGGCTCGCTTTAAGGGGCACATGTTGAAAAATCATAGAATGATATATCCTAATCTCTACGAGACATTTAGGTCTAGAGGCTGCATCTTTCTTGAATCACTCACCATTGGGAGTCGAGAATCAGTGTCAGCATTAGGGGAAGCCTTTTCTGATTTATCAATATGTGTAACGGAGGAAGATGAAGAGCAGCTAGGAAATGTGGAGGGGATCCCTACTACATACCTCAGACCACTTGAGCTGAAGTTGAGCAGTTGGACCACCATGAGTTTACCAGTCACTTGTGATTCAATTTCAAAGTAATGCAAACTAAACATCCATGCTTATGCCCAAGAGCATTGGCAATTTTATGTATTGGGCTTTTTATCATTTATCATTCTAATAAATTGACATGCGTAGTGCATTTCTCATATTTCCTCTCATGATTCACCATTTCCATTCTTATCATCTCATCCCTTTATTTTAATTGTTTATCTATACAATAGTTCTACATCTTTCAATTCCCTTTACCTTCTAGGATTCCAAATAATGAATGCAAAGATGATAATGACAGTGGTTTTGAGGTTAATTTTGAAAAAGGTACAAGTGTCAGTGAAATTGACGAGACAAAAAACATGAAGGATTATGATTTAACTCCGGACTTGTTAAGACTAGTAGAACAGGAGGGGAGACAAATTGTCCCACATCAAGAGACACTTGAAACGATTAATTTGGGAAATGAAGAAAATAAGAAAAAAGTTAGAATTGGTACGACGTTGGTGCCAATTGAAAAAGAAAAACTAATAAAGCTACTTCACGAATATGTAGATGTGTTTGCATGGTTCTATCAAGATATGCCAAGACTCAATACAGACATTGTAGCCCATAAACTGCCTTTGAAACCCGAATGCAAACCAATTAAGCAAAAGTTGAGAAGAATGAAACCTGAAATGCTGTTGAAAATTAAGGAAGAGGTGAAAAAGTAGTTGGATACAGGATTCTTGAAAGTAGCTAAGTACCCCAAATGGGTTGCAAATATTGTCCCAGTGCCTAAGAAAGATGGGAAAGTAAGAATGTGTGTGGACTATTGAGATTTGAATAGAGCAAGACCAAAAGATAATTTTTCTCTACCCCACATTGACACCCTTGTTGACAATACTGCTCGCCATTCCATGTTTTCCTTTATGGATGGTTTTTCAGGGTATAACCAAATTAAGATGGCACTAGAGGATAGAGAAAAAACTACCTTCATAACTATGTGGGGGACATTTTGTTATAAGGTAATGCCATTTGGTTTGAAGAATGCTGGGGCAACTTATCAACGAGCCATGGTGACTCTTTTCCATGACATAATGCACAGAGAGGTTGAGGTGTATGTGGATGATATGATTGTAAAAGCTCGCAAAACAAAGGACCATGCGACCAATCTTGGAAGGTGGTTTAAGAGGTTACGAAAGTTTTAGTTCAGATTAAATCCGGCAAAGTACACTTTTGGAGTCACTTATGGAAAGTTACTTGGTTTCATAGTTAGTGAAAGAGGAATAGAAGTTGACCTAGAGAAGGTTCAAGCAATCTGTGATTTACCTCTTCTTAAAATGCAGAAAGAAGTTAGAGGATTCTTGGAAATGTTGAATTATATAGCCCGGTTCATATCACAAGTCACACTCAAATGTGGCCCAATCTTCAAGCTCCTTCGCAAACACAATCCTGAGGCATGGAACGAGGAGTGCCAAGTTACTTTTGACAAGGTTAAAGAATATCTGTTGAGTCCGCCAGTGTTGGTACCACCTGTGGTTGGGAGACCCCTCATCTTATACTTGACAGTAAATGAAAGATCCATGGGATGTGTGTTGGGACAGCATGATGAAACTGGTAAGAAAGAAAGGGCGGTTTACTACTTGAGTAAAAACTTCACTGAGTACGAGTTTAAGTATTCCTCGTTGGAAAAAATGTGTTGTGCTTTAGCATGGATGGCGCATCGACTCAGGCAGTACATGCTATATCATACCACTTGGCTCATTACAAAGTTAGATCTTATTAAATACATCTTCGAGAAACCATCCTTATCAGGTAGAGTGGCAAGATGGCAAGTGTTGTTGTCTGAATATGATATTGTATGTGTGTCCCAAAAAGCTATCAAAGGAAGTGCAATCGTAGATTTTCTGACGAAAACGGTGGAGGAGGATTATGAACCAATGGAGTTTGAGTTCCCCGATGAAGACTTGATGTCGGTTTGTCAAACAAATGAAGAGGAATCAGAGGAGAAAGAGAGTTGGAAGATGTTTTTCGATGGAGCTTCGAATGCCTTGGGGCATGGCATAGGGGTTGTGTTAGTATCACCAGAAGGAGGTCATTATCCCATCATAGCCAAGCTTAATTTCTATTGCACCAATAATGTGGCTGAATATGTAGCTTGTGTCATGGGTCTTCAGGCAGCAATCGAGAGGAAAATTCACGTTTTGGAAGTGTATGGGGATTCTGCTTTGGTTATTTATCAGTTACGAGGAGAATGGGAGACACGTGACTCGAAGTTAGTCTGGTATCATAAGTTTATTTCAAAGCTGATTGAAAATTTTGATAAGATTTGCTTCACCCATTTGCCTCGAGAGGAGAACCAAATGGCTGATGCATTAGCCACGTTGGCAGCAATGTTCAAAGTTGGTACCGATGTCAAGATTCAACCCATCATGATTAATCTTCAAGAGTGCCCTGCACACTACTCTAGTGTAGAGGAAGAAGTATACGGGAAACCATGGTACCATGATATTGTACATTATCTCCAGTTTCAGCAGTATCTGGAACAAAGCTCAGAAAATGATAAGAAAACCATTAGAAGGTTGGCAATGAATTTCTTTTTGGATGGGGACATCTTATACAAGAGAAGTAGGGATCAAGTGCTTTTGAGATATGTGGATTCAGCCAAAGCTTAGAGAATAGTTGAGGAAGTCCATGAAGGAATTTGTGAGGCACATGCAAGTGGGCATATGTTGGCAAGACAGGTCATGAGAGCAGGGTATTACTAGCTTACGTTGGAAACGGATTGTATAGATTTCGCTCCAAAGTGTCACAAGTGTCAGATATACGTATACAGAATCCACACTCTTGCAAATTCACTGAATGTATTGACATCACCGTGGCCATTCTCAATGTGGGGCATGGATGTGATTGGGTTAATAACCCCGAAGGCATCAAATGGGCATTGGTTTATTTTGGTGGCGATTGACTACTTCACTAAGTGGGTAGAAGTAGCATCTTATGCCAATGTGACCCAGAAAGTGGTGTGTAAGTTTATCCAAAAAGAAATAATATGCCGCTATGGTCTCTCGAAAAGGATCATCACAGATAATGCTAGTAACCTCAATGGTTCAATGATGAAAGAGATTTGTGCCAAGTTCAAGATCAAGCATCACAATTCAGTTCCTTATCGCCCAAAGATGAATGGAGTGGTAGAAGCAGCCAACAAGAACATCAAAAGGATAATTGAAAAGATGACAGATGTATATAAAGATTGGCATGAGAAGTTACCCTTTGCTTTGCATGTTTATCGTACAACAGTCCGAACTTCCACGGGAGCTACGCCGTTCTCTTTGGTATATGGGATGGAAGCAGTTTTGCCAATTGAAGTAAAAATCCCTTCCCTAAGGGTCCTTAAAGAAGTACAATTGGAAGAAGCCGAATGGGTTAACGCTCATTATGAGCAATTGAATCTCATAGAAGAAAAAAGGTTGACGGCACTTTGCCATGGGCAGTTATATCAAAAGAGAATGATGAGGGCATATGACAAGAAGGTACATCCTCGTCAGTTCCAAAAGAGAGAGTTAGTATTGAAAAGAATTCTTCCGAACCAGCAGGATCCTCGAGGGAAATGGACGCCGAATTGGGAAGGACCATTTATGGTGAAGAAAGCTTTCTCAGGAGGAGCACTAATTTTGACAGAGATTGACGGAAGGGAGTTTTCCAACCCAGTGAATGCAGATGCTGTCAAGAAATATTTTGCGTAAAAAAAAATCAATAAAAAAAATAAAAAAAAGGGAAAGAAAGAAAAATTTTCAAGTTGAAAACCTGAAAAGGCGGCTTGAGTATGGGAGATGTGTTTAGGGCAAAAACCCGAAAAGGCGGTCTAGACACGAAAGAGGTCCAAGTACTACAAGGGCTTAACACATAAAGGGTGAAAATCATGATCCGAGATGTTCAAACAAAAGACAAGAGAACTGGTGCTTGTGCCTGCTTTGAGATAAAATGTTGAGGCTACTGTCAATATCTATCGAAATAGTCATTAAGAAAGAACTGTATCCCTTTTGTATTAATTGGTTTTCCCTTGTCATTATGCTTGATTGTAGAAACCTCCATTTTTCTAATGAAAAATAGCCTTTCTGCTCCAAACATTGTCATCATTTCCATTCTGCCAAGAGAGGAGATATGAGTACATTGCATTGCATTTGTCATGAAATTGGAATGATATTTAATAAAGATCATGATAAAGTAAGAAATGTTTGCAATATTTTAAAAAAGGATCATAATTGACGGGGAATGAAATGGAGTCTGGTAATGTAAAAAAGAAAGAGAAAAGACTAAGAAAAGAGAGAAAGAAATGGAAATAGCAACAGAATGGAGAACAGTAAAAAATGTGAAGAATGATTGGACCATGCATATGATAGAGGAAGAAAACAATTGTGAGCAATGAATCAGGGAAGACGAGAGATCGGAAGCGTGATCGGTTCATACCCCATTGATCAAAGAGAAAACTCTAAAACACCTAAAAAAATAATAATAATAAAAATAAACTGATGAAGATGATTAGGATATTTAAATTGCCATGTTCAAAGTTTTAAAATAACTGAAAATGAGGTAAATTCATCTTTAAAGTCGTAGAGCCTCAGATGAGGAATTAATTTATTTTTCACCACATCAAAAAAAAAAAAGGTTTTGTTACCTCAGTTTTGAGGAGTTCATTTTTAAAAGTTTCGTTGCCTTAGCTTTGAGGAGTTCATTTTAAAAGTTTCATTGCCTCAGCTTTGAGGAGTTCATTTTTAAAAGTTTCGTTGCCTTGGCTTTGAGAAGTTCATTTTAAAAAGTTTCGTTGCCTCGGCTTTGAGGAGTTCATTTTTAAAAGTCTTGTTGCCTCAGCTTTGAGGAGTTCATTTTTAAAAGTTTCGTTGCCTCAGCTTTGAAGAGTTCATTTTTAAAAGTCTCGTTGCCTCAGCTTTGAGGAGTTCATTTTTAAAGTTTCATTGCCTCAATCTTGAGGAGTTTTTTTCTTAAAAATGTCATTACCTTAATCTTGAGGAGTTCATTAAAAAAAAAAACAAAAAACAAAAAACAAAATAATAATAATAATAATAAAAAAAACTAAACTTGGTAAGAGAATTAAAGAATTAGTCAAATACAGTGTCTACGTCTTTGCACTATTTTGGATTTTCGATATGCGCAAAGAGGGGTAGCTGTAAACATTGTAAAAAAGAAAAAAATCATAATTAATGAAAAGTAAATGAAAAATAAACAAAAAAAAAAGAGGAAAAAAGGAGAGAGAGGTACGACTGGCAGGGCGCGTCCGCGCCCTGCCAACCACCACCCTCACTCTACCAAACGTGAAAAATTCGTATCTGGCAGGGTAGTGGGAGCGTGCCCCCTTCAACCTAGTTTAAAGGGGGCATTGTAACACTCATTCGGAAGGAGCCACAACCAGCAAAAAAAAAAAAAAAAAACTAAGAAAATCCTTAGCAATCTGCAGATAAAATCCCTAGTCTAAGCAGCCAACAACCACAAACCACAAATCAAAAAATATACAAAAAAAACCCAAAAAATCAATAAAAAATACGCAATGAGAGGAGGTGAGCGATTATGTTTTTTAGGGAATTTTTAGTTGGGTCTGAGAGAGATTTAAGGGGTTTTTGGGGTGCCGTCGATATTTGTAGAGAGAGATCTAGGGTTTTTTGGTTGGTTTTGGGGCCTTGCCACCATCGACGAAGTGATGGGTGGGCAACTAGAGGGTTTACCGCTGCAGGTGATAGCCCAAAAATAAAAAAAAAAGAGAGCTGACCGATCGACAAAAGGAAGAGAGGAATAGGAAGAGAGAGAACTAATCGGTAAAGGGAAGAGTCGGGTTTTAGGGTACCAACGGTGGGGAGAAACCCGATCGGTGCCAAGGAGGGAGGCCGGTGAAAAAAAGGAGAAGGGAGAGGGGAAGAAGTCCCCAAGCCGGCACCGGTGAAGAGAAGAAAGAGGAAAGGTTTTCTAAAGAGAGGGGAGAGAATTCGGAGACTAGAGAGAGAAATTGAAGAGAAAAAATGAAGAGGAAAGGAGAAAATGATGGTTTTATAGCTAGGGTTTGGTGACTGTAAAACAACGTCGTTTTGACTCACAAAGAGTTCATATTCAGTCCTTCAAACGACGCCGTTTTGGCACACTAAGGTTTAAGGGCTACTAAACAAAGGGGCAGAACAGTGCGTTGGGGACGGGCCACGGGTCGGCCTGACAACTTGGGCCCACTTGACCCACAAAGGTAAACCTTTTTATTTTTCTCAAATTTGTCTAGTGATTTAGGTTGATTTATTATATTGGGTCTTAGGATTAATGTTTAAATAGGTATGATCTAGATTTAATAGTTTTAACTTGATGTTCTAAACTACATAAATATTAAAATAAAATATCAATGGAAAATATAATATATATATATATATATATATGTACACATAGTAATAAAAATGTTTAAAAATGAAAAGAATATTTGCACTTAAGTAAATGAAGCATATATGTAAAACAAAAGTATATTGTTAAATAAAGTATGTTTGTGGTGATAGTTTCAGAGAACAAATATAGCAAAAATAAAAAATAGTAATAATAATAGTAATAATAATAATAATAATAATAATAATAATAATAATAATAATAATGTATAGGTTAATGAAATAAAGGGTAAGCTAAAGATTTATATAGATTTAATTAAGAAAGTGGAGATTATTATATTAAGTATTAAAGTAGTTATAATAAAATAGGTATGAGAATTACTCTTAGAAAATTAACTCTAAAAAAAAAATACCATGATATTAACTATAAGTTTAATTTAATACCGATGATGGGATGATCGATCGGGACGTGAGAAGTCACAATCCTGGGTCAATTTTTCCTAGGTTCGAAACCAAATTAAGGCTCCACCAGTATGATGGGAGGGCCTTGATTTTGGGGGTTTCGAGATTTTTAATTTTAAATAAAAAAAATAAAAAAAAATAAAAAATGATAATCATTCAAATATGTAATAAATAATTAATTTGTGAAAATGCAATATACATGACATTAAATAAATAGACAAATAAATAAAAAACCCAAAACAATAACTAATTTAAAATTGAGTATTAAATATATAATGGTATAAACTATAGATGAATAAAATGTTATGTAAAAGAAAAATAAAATTTTGTTCACTAAAATAACATGGAATTATAAACAATTTATCTAATTATAAAAGGAAAATATAAGAACTTAGAATAAAAAATGTAAAGTATGAAAAAATAATAATAATAAATTAGAATAGAAAATATGATAATAATAAAAATAATAATAAATGAGAAAAAAATAGATAATTGCATTAGCATAGCATATATATATATATTGCATCATACATATAATTGCATATAAATATTTCTGTTTTCGAGTTTAAGCCCCGATGATGGGATCTCCCGAGGATCTTGCGAAGGCAGGCATTTCTCAAAAAGTTTTTTAGGTGAAAAGATGTCCTCAAGTCCCACCAATATAATGGGAGGGCTCGAAAAACATCTTTAATAAAAGTTTTTGCCCGAATTAGGTTCATTATGCACGAAAACGTTATTTTTAAAGAAAAACATACGGTGACCCCGATGATGGGAATTATTCGTTAAATTTACGAAGGCGAGTTTATCGGATAATTCCCTAGGTGAGAGAACACCCCGGATCCCACCAGTATGATGGGCGGATTTGGGAGAACATCCTCGATAAAAGGTTATTCATCCGACATTTTTATCTCACGCCATGCATTTCATCTTGCCTCACATTTGCATTCCATTTTAGGTTAAATAGGAAGTAAAATAAGAGAATAATAACTAAGAAAATATAGTGAAATTAAAAATTAAAGCATAATAGGATAATCTAAAAATGGTACCGTTCATGGAACGGGCGTCTCGGGGGTGCTAATCCTTCATTGAACGTAACCATACTCCCGAGCCTAGATCTAGAAAATCGTAGACTAGTTTAAGGTTCTCTTTGGCGAACTTAAAATTAATTTAAGGCTTCGTCGATTAGAATCGAGTCATTAGGTGGCCAATCGCACCTAGTAAAAAAGATTGGTGGCGACTCTTAATTTTTTAGAGTTTTTACTTGCGTCTGGCGGTCGGGTTACTGGACCCGCACGTTGTGACACCTTTAGGATTGTTTTCCAAGCTCCTAAATACCTCAATCAAGCTCCAAAATACCGATAGGAGTCGTGGGGTTTCAAAGGGCAAAGCATGGGATGTTTTTCTTTTATTTCTTAAATGGGCAGATGACCCAAAGATCTTTTTTCTTTGTTTCTCCACATGCATGTATCGATACATTTTTAAATGTATCAATACATTCTTAAGAATTTCATTTAAATCGATCGATATATAAGGCAATGTATCAATAAAAATTCAATAGAAAACCCTCTACCTCAAATGTATTGGTAAATTGGGGAAATTTATCGATACAAATTTTATAGAATGTTCCCCTTCACGAATCTATCAATACATTTGTCAAATGTATCTATAGAAATTTTACAAAATTTTTCCCAACTTAAATCTATCAATACATTCTTGAAAGCATCAATAGAAATTCTGTAGAATGCCTTCCTCCTTCTTCCTGCCAAGAATGCATCTATACATTTTCTCTAGAATGTAATTTTTCAACATTTCTAACTTTCTAAGTCCAAATCCAAACTCGCAAAACAATCTAAAATCATTTCTTGCTTCCACCACACCCCAAAGCGACTATACAGCTCACAATTTCAATACACATGTTCAAAATATAGCCTATTATTTGATCAAACTCCAAAAACATGCTAGTTCGTTGATCATAAATTCAATATTTTGGCTAAGTATCATGGGTCACACTTTCATAGAGTTAACCTATACACCACATCATCAGAAGTCCTCAAACATGCGGAAATTTAAAGTCACTCCCTATTAACATAGACATATCTTTAAGTTTACAAGCATATACACCAAAATTCAATTTAACTCCCCAAATAGCTTAATTAATATCATATTTAGTCTATGCCATAAGTCGTGGGTGTTACAGTAACTTTCTTGAAATAATTAACGTTTATTCATAATTAAAATTTACTTTTAATTAAAATTTACATTTTTACATTTTTATTATTCGTAATTAATGTTTTTTGAAATAATTTCTTAGGTTAAAATATGTACATGAAAAATAAATAAATAAAGACATAAAAAATTGATTAAAAATTTATTTTTTCATATTTTATTATTTAAAGCATTTTTTAAAATAATTTTTCAAATTTAAATATGTGCATGAAAGTAAGAAAATAAATAACTAAAAATGGAAATAGAAACAAATTGACCCGAATAATCCAATGGTTGAATCATTGGCCCGATGGTCTTGAATAAATAATTGGTTCGGTCCAAATAACTATGATCCATAATCATCTATGAATTAGCTTCCACTGGGTGTCCATGCAAACACTGTTAAACAAAGCGCGGCATTAACCCTTTCAATTTATCTGTTTGGCTTGCTGATTTTGAATGTAGATAATAATCTAAATCATTCAAGGTTAACATTTGGCCTAAATTCTTTTGAGTAATTTAATAAAAAACATGTTCAATAATTCAAATTACAAAATAAAAGAATAATAATGATATAGTGTACAAATTAGGAGGGTACCTACGCTACGCAACGAGATTTATAACAAATAAAGAATTTATTGTAGCAATATCATGATTTTCTTAAATGTTTGATTGATGCAAATTTTGTGAAATTTTATCAACAGTTGATGTTAAAATTTGTAAATAGTATTACATATTGTAACAACAATCGAAACAAAAGTATATAGCATATGATAAGAAAAGTAAAAATAAAACTGATATCATATATACATCTTTAGCTTTATCTTGCTGATCAATATTTTCTATATGTAAAGAAATAGTTTAGCACAAAATGTAAAAAAAGTTTTTCAAAATGTTTTAATAATATTAAAATAATAATAATAGTAAAAAGAGTAATCTTAAATTTAGAAAAACTATAAATAATAATAGTAATAATAAATTAAAGATAAATATTTTAAAATATTAACATTTAAAAAAAAATTTCTTGTACCTTGTTGTTAGAGAAAAATTTTTATTTACATAATTTTTAATTTTCAAAAAGATTTAATTTTTGTATATCTTAACTGTGATCTTTCAAATAACAAAATAAAATTAAAATTGAGAAAATGTAATAAATTAAAAGTAATTATTCATCAAATTTGTAATTTATATCATAAATTTATTAAAATGATATGAATATTAATTACACTTATTAAAATTTTTTAATTTTAAGGATGAAATTTTGTAAATTATTTTCAATTTTTATAACACCCACAATCTTGATGTTAACTATGTATGATAGCTAAGCTAGTTGATGGGCTAATTTAAACCTTGATGTCTATGACTATGAATGAAAAGAGGATGATGTCAATATGTACATAGAGGAATGACTATGAAATTTATAAGTATGTGAAGGCTCAAAATGATGTTGTGCATATGTTTGGCACATGAATGATAAAATACATTGTTTGGCCCTTAGATGAATATGATACTTAAGCAATTTATGCTAAGTTTTGATTGATGCACTATGTGGCATAGAACATGAATGAGAATTTGAATTGTATGATGAGTTTATGTATTCATATTGAGCATAATATGATTGATTAAGGTGATTATGCAAGTAAGAAATGAAATAGGACTTTAAGTTTGGAGTTAGGGAGTCAAAAGGCAGGAAATTCTAAGTTTTGGAGGTGAGTTATCAATAGATGTTCCTCATCTATTGATGTATACAAGAAATCTAGGAATGTGAAGCAGTGCACATGAACATCTATCAATAGATGTCATGATTTATCGATAAATACAAGGTAGAAAGCAAGGAAAAGTATTCTGGATGCTAACTATCAATAGATAACCAAAATCTACTAATAGGTAGCAACTTGAGAGCAAAAATGAACAGTGCACATCTTTATTTATCGATAGATATCCCAAGTGCCATTCGAGAGCAAATTGGAACAGGGCAAAGTGCCATCTATTGATAATTGAGCAAATCTATTGATTAATGAGGCACGAGATGGAAAAATAAAAGAAAGAACTATCAATAGATGTATGTCATTTATTGGTAGACGCATGAAAGTTGGCAAAAAATAAAAGGGATTTTAGGTAGTCTGCCCATTTAAAAAAAGAAAGAGAAAAAATCTCTCTCCTCTACCTTTTGAAGCCACATTCCCACGTGTGATTTTAGAGCAAAAAAGAAGTGGATTTGAGCTTAGAAATCAATCTAGAGGTAAGATTAAAGCTTTTAATCTATTGATTTTCAATTTGAATAGTTCATAAGTTAGAATTTTCATTGTTCCAGCTCTAGTGGCTGATGATGCTTGGAGTCGCTGGAGATTTGGAATATCAGTGAGCTAAACTAGCCTCTAAGGTAAGAATTAAACACCTTGAGTAAGAATTAAAGGAATTTGAGTTTTTACGATAAATAGCTAGAAGTTAAGCTACTTTGAAAAGCTAAAAATAATTTGAAAGCTAGAATTTAGCTTATAAGTAGAGAATAATTGCATAAATATTGATGAATTTGCATTTGTTGAATGTTAGATTACAATGGGAGTAAGAATTCTGCCTATTTCCCAAATGTTGAATTGCTTGAGTTGAAGTTAAGGCATTGGTGAGTTGTAATTACAAGTGTTGATAAAATAGCATTTGGATTGTCAAGGTGAGTGGGGAGTTTTATGAATTAGGAGCATGATGACTATGATGTGCATATATTGTCACGACCCGGTACTCCCTTCAAGCCCGTGACAACAGCCGCGGTGTCCCGATAAACACTCATTGCCCGAAATGTTAACCCGAAACCCCGTAAGGCTTTATTATCAGTTTCTCATTTCTCTTGTGAGCAACCATTGTCAAATATCGTGTTCTAAAAGATTTTAAACTGTTTCTAACTAAAAATAAATAAAATATTAATTTTTGTCTCACAGGGGTATTTTGGTCATTTTTTCTCAAAATTTTTGAAACTGGCTAAAACGTAATATACAAGTGTAAAACACATAATTCATATTCAAAATGAGTTTAAAACTTTAAAATCTTCATTTAAAATGAAATTACGGTTATTTGAATATAATAAGAAAATAAAGAAATATTAAGTAAAATATTCTATTTTCTTATAAAACAATAGTTATAGAGTTATACGTGAATAATTTTTATAGCGTAAAAGCCAAATAAATTTATACATATTGAAATACAGTAAGCCAAAATATTTAATT
>NC_030850.1:17276351-17306549 GCF_000208745.1 Theobroma cacao
CTCTCTCTTCCTTGCTTGGCCGAATATTTGGAGAGTAATGGGCTGATTTATGCTGATTTTTAGTTAAATAATAAAATATCCTAAGCTTAACACATGGCATTTTCTTATTGGTCCATTTTTAAAATTTTAAAAATTTAAACATTTTATCTCCACCACATGATTAGTCAAGGGTCAAAGATGAAGATAAAGGAAGACCATGTGCTGAAAAAAATGTCCTGATGATGGAAAATTATAATTTTGCCCCTAGGGTAGCAAAATTATCATTTTACCATTTTACTCCAAATTATACCGAAATTAAAATTTTTCACTTATAAACCTCAAATCATACTCCAATAAGTCAAATTATACTCCAATAAGTCAAATGAGGACAAATAAATCTTTTCCAAAATTACCATTTTATCCCTAGGTGGCAAATGACCATTTTGCCCCTAGATGGTGAAAATTCTGATTTGACTCCAAATTGATCCTCAAACTCCTAATTACCATTTTGAGTCATCCTTGGACTGTGACGATCTTAATTTCATCTTAAAATTCCTATTTGATCTAGTTCGAGGATTAAATCAACTTTGTTGTACCTCTAGGTACAATATCGACTTTTTGTAAATTTTTTGGGACTCTCCTACCATGCAATCATGCTATCATCACATGTATGTCATGAATAGTATTTTATAAGGTCGGGCTTTACATATATGCTTCTTGTGATAGTATGTATGCTATGCTTCATGTGCATATGATGTGTGTGTCTAGAAACGTTATGTCTAGACTTGTAGATGGTTATGATTTATGTATGATGCTTAGAAAAACTATGTCTGGGCTAGATATTGATAACGTATCTATAAATTATGTCTTTGGAAAGTTAATGTATGCTGCCTTGAGGTTTCTAGAATTGAACTTCATGGTTGCAATGACGGATCTTATACTATGAAATTGATGATATCCTACAGGCAGTTAATGGTTATATTATGTACTCTTAATGGTACTTGAAGGAGCCAATTTCATGAATAAGACGTATGAAATGAATTAACATGTACATACTTATTGTGTAAATTTAATGAGTGGTAATGACTACCTATGATTATGAGAAATGAATATATTCAGTTCGAGGATGAATTTCAGACGTAGATATGGTTAAGCATGAGTAAAGTCTTTCCCTTGTGACTATGTTTCGCTTGCATGGATGGTGGTTTAGTCTTGCCTGTTGTGCGTGTATGTGTACACATGTATCTTTATGTTCCCACCTGCAAGGATGGTGGTATAAGTCCTGCCTTTGATTCCCTCATGTAATGCTACAATACCATTCATCAATTTATTCTGGATGACGACTATGACTTTCGCCAGTTGCCTTGGCATTAAGTGAGATATGAAATTTTATGTTGTCCATCGGTTGGCCATTGTACGTTGACTATGTTATGTCCAGGGGGGACCACTCTATGATTTGATGTTATAATTATGTGATAGCATGTTTAGGACATGATTATAAGAAAAGATTTACGTTATAAATTTGTGAGGCTTAAGGTGAAGGTCGTATATATGTGTTAGAATGAATGCGATCTTTTATTAAGCTTAAAGTGTCCACAAAATTAGTGTCAAGTTGAGACAAATCAAGTATGATGAGCTAGACATGTAGAAATAGATAACAATGAGTTGAGCTAGTTAGATGTACGTAAGTGCTACTTCAACGGCTATTATGATGATGCTTTGGTACATGTGTTAGATGACATCCAATATGATGATTTTGCTAACATGTGCTAGCTTGTAATGTTTATATGTTTTAATGGATATGTATTGTTGCTATCCCTACATATTTACTTTTGATTATATGTTCTCACTTACTGAGTATTCGGATGACTCACCCTTTTGATTGTATTGTGCAAATAAATAAACTTCGTGGTTTAGTTGGCTTAACGTTGTCATCTAGGCAAACAAGTTTTGGAATTTGGTAAGTTTCCCACCATGACAAGTCCATGTCGCTGAGTTAGGGTTATTTTTTACACTTTCGCATTAGATGTTTACAGACCATGTCATGTAACGAATTATGTGGGCACTACATTGCCCTATATTTTATTGAACATGATGTATTAAAGTTTTTCTGAGCTAGCCAATGTATGGCTATGAGGATAGTATGTATATGGTTTATGTAAAATATCCCAAGGGGGTTAATGTTTAATGTGAAGTTTAAGTAAGATTATAAGTGTGATTTGTGGCTATGAGGCCTTGTTTTATGTAAAGTTATATGATAAATAAATTGATGCACGTAGGCTTGCATGAATTTTGCAAGCTATGCTTGCCAGGCTTGTGTGCCGGTTACGGCTCCCTGGGTTGGGTCATGACAAAGTTGGTATTAAAGCTTAGGTTTTAGTGTGTCTTAAGTCATCTTATGTCTGTTAGCGAAGTGTTAGGACCAGTGTAGAGTATTGTTCATGTTTTATGATTGCTGCACAAGTCATGAGTAAGAGACTGCGCAAAATCCCAAGTCTTTTAATAAGTTCATCCTTGAATGTTGGAAATTTTGAATTATGAATTTTGAATATGGTGTTGCTTTGTCTAGATAAAGATGCCATCCAAGATGAAAGTAGCCTTAAGAGTTATGGAAGAACAAAATGCCCTTGATGAAACTATAGTTAGACAACTAGTGTCCTCGACTAGAAGCCATGGGAGGAATAAAGCAGCTAGGCGTGCTTGAAATGCGGATCCAATGATATGCCTGCTGTCATAACTTGTGAATTCAAAAATTCAATAGTTCGACTTAGGAGGAGTCGTATCAATCTTTTTTGTTTAGGTACGATTGACCTCCTGTGTGAATTTATTTGTTCTAATGAGGTCCTAGGCTTGATTTAAGTTCATTAAAAAATATAGGTTATAGTCTATGAAACATATTAGATTTGGAAGTCTTTTACGTGTGAGGAAGGTATTAGCACCCTCACAATGCCCATTTAATCATTGCTCTATTAATTATGTATCATTTAAACCTTATTTCGTAAAATCTAGTTCAACATTCAATTTTATTTCCCTTACACAATTTATTTTATTAGTTTTTCGAAATAACAAAAATAAGAATTCTTGATATTGAAAATTTCTCAAAATCTCTTAAAAGCTCATGAAAAATTTTTAGAAAATTCTCTTACTTAGAAATTCCCAAGAAGTCACTTTTGGTTTTCTTGAGATTTCATTATTGGAGAACTTATCTATTTAATTCTATAATTTTTATCTTCTTTGTATTTTATTTAAATATTTATGTAAATTCTTTGATATTGAGAATGTTTCAAAATCTCTAAATTCTTATGGCAGAATTTTGAAAAATTCTCTTACTTAGAAATTCTCAAGAAGCTATTTTTGGTTTTCTTAAGGTTTCACAATTGGAGAATTTATATAAATTATGTGAACTTCTAATTTTTAAGGATTGGCAAAAATAAGAAAAAAATTAGAATCATATAAAAAAGAAACCTACCTAATAGGTTGAAAAGCCCAAAAAGAAAACCAAATTGCAAATTTAGATACCAAACGTGCATTGTTAGGAATGAGGAGCACTTCTCTAAACCCTATTCAAGAAACTAGGAAACTCTTTCTATTTTTTTTATCTTTCCCTTTAATCAAAATAATTTCTTTAGAAACTAAATTGATTCTCCTAGATCTAAAAGAAATTGAAACCCAAAAACCTCAAGAACTCAAGAACTATTTTCTCTCCTTTTTTCAAATACCTCTACTTTTCTTTCCTAATTCTTTTCTCTTCTTATTCCTTTTTTCTTCTCCTTGTGTTCTTTCTAATTTTTTCTCCCTATGTCTCTCCTTTGGCCTTGATGCTTGGCTATATTTATAACCAATATGTCTTATTCCTTCTTGAATTGGTTTCTAAGTTTTAATTTAATAGAACTTAATCTTCCTTTAGATTTTCAATTTGATTTGGATTAGTGCAAACCTATCTTTATCTTTTCATATTTATCTCTCCTTTTTTTTATTTTTGTATTTTTTTGAAAAAACACACTGGACAAAATTAAGTGTCTACAACTGCCCTTTTTTACGCATTTCTTCAGAATAAAAAATTATGCAAAGACGTAGACACCATTTCGGTTGAAAATATAGTTTTTCAAAGAAAAAGCTTTTCATCTAAAATAAGACTACGTAACTTTAAAGAAGAAATAGCTCCGTATCTAAAATAAAGCTACATGACTTTGAAATAAATAATCTTCTTATCTAGATTAAGGCTACATAACTTTGAAAATGAATAAGCTCTTCATCTGGAATAAGGCTACGTAACTTTGAAAATGAATAAACTCCTCATCTGGAATGAGGCTACGTAACTTTAAAAATGAATAAGCGCCTCATCTAGAATGAGGCTACATAACTTTAGAATGAATAAGCTCTTTATCTGGAATAAGGCTAAGCTCTTTATTTGGAATAAGGCTATGTAACTTTAAAATGAATAAACAAATATCATTTTTGAATGCATATGATGCAAGTTGTTATTATGGTATGCAAATGCTTGACTACAATGATGATGTCATGTATCCATATTTATCGTTTCTCAAAGGTCCTCAAATTCCATCATTCATTCTTTCTTTTGTCTTCTTCAACTAAATCATTGTTAATTTTTGCAATTTGTGCATTTTGTTGAATGCCATTCTCTTTTGAACGCTTTTGCTTTTCTTCTTCACCAAGATATTAAGGCTATTTTGTTCTTTTTTCATTTGTCATTGATTTCTTTCTCTTTTTTTTTCAAAGATTTCAATGGATGTCGTTAATCCTTTGTTCGTTATCATTTCAATTGAATGACAAATGCAATGCACTTTCAAATCTCCTTAATTCATGGTAAAATGGGAAATTAGTGGAAAATAAAGGTAAGTGAGGAAACAATTGGTGTTCCAAGAAAAGTTATGATTAAGAAAAAGAATTATGAATGGGGATAGCAAATTTGTATCCAAATAACGAACATTCTAAACACTTTCTAATTGATTTAAGATTCTTTTCTAGAAAGAAACTCATTCATTGATGTCCTCGATATCTTGAGTGCATTTGATCAAATGTTGCCTTTGTCTTGCCAACTACTTTTGTGAACTTCAATGCTTGCCCCTCATTTCATGTGTCTCTTAGATTTATTCCTAGATCACCCTTTCAGTTTTTCAGCATAGGTGTTTTCTTTCTTAGGTCTAAGCCACCCATTTTGGGTTTTCGACTTGAACTTTTTTTTTTCTCTTTTTTTGACTGATTGTTCTACCATGCACTTGAAAAATTCAAAATGCTTCCAAGGTAGATAAATGAATCTTAAAAGGAGGCTCTTCAATTTAAGTATCCATACCTGATCCAAATGGACTTTTCTAGGTACGTAAAGTAAGCTAGGGCTAGGGGTTCTAAAAGAAAGGTAAATAGGCCCAAAACATGTGTCTAAGGGTAATCAAACCAAAGATCATTTTTGTCATGTGAAGGATCCTTCTCAAGACCTTAATCTTTGTATGCTTCTTAGGTCTTTTTTGTCTTTTTTTTTCATTATTTTTCTTTTTTCTTTGTACGATGTTGAGACCTAATCAACACAAGGCATTTATTTTACCTTGAAGTAAGTCCTTAATCCTTCTTTGCATTTGCCCCCTAGTGTGGAGGGTGATCCTTCGTTAATGTTGAATTTAAAAAGAATTTGATAAGCTCAAAGAGGACAACAAATGGATAATATCATATTTGTGAAGGGAATATGAAAAATGGCCATTTATCATCTCAAGTATTGTTACTTTCATTAAAGAGCAATCTTTGAAGATTTGTTTTTTCAAGTTGTGCATTGCAAGTGCATGATGCTACCATCAGTTTTTTCCTTAACATTTCAACCTTGATTAACCTCAATTTCTACTTGAACAACAGCTTGCGTACCATGACATCTGTGCTAAGTATTGGCATATCTTGACATGGTCATGCGAATGCATCAACATATCTTTGAAGAAATTAATTCATGTCTTTTGTTGGCGATAATGACCTGCCAATAAATTGTTGGGAAATTTTTTTTAGCCCTTAAAAATAAAGTGTTTTTGGAAATAAGCCTCCAGATAATTTTAACTATTTTTAGCCAAGAGAATAGATTTTGGGAAAAAATTGCCCTTAATGAGACATCTTCATTGACGCGCACTCTCAAACACGCAGAAAATGAGAAAATAAATATGCAAAGAATTTGTGAACATCTAATTTTGTGCAAAACATCCATTTTTTTTTGCGAAGCTTGTGCAAAATAAAATAATGTTGCATGAGATGGTTTTTCAAATATTTCGGACATGGCATTCAAATAATACGAAAAGAGTGATATTAAACCAAATGAGGAACCAGTCGTGATGAATCGAAAGCATTGAGAATGATGTGAAACCAGAAATCCCTGATATGGTGGTGAATCGAAAGGAGAAATATGTGAATCCAAAGCACGAAATGGTTGTGCTACAGCAGGCCATATGTGACACGGCTGTGGCACGACATGTTAGGAATGTGTGACACAACATGGTGAGAATGTGTGACACAGTAGGATTTAGAGTTTGTGACACGCCATAGAGGGAATATGTGACACGGTAGGGTGAGAATATGTGACACAAGTTAGAAGGAAAATGTGAGCTGACATAGTGAGAATATGTGACACACCAGTGTGAGAATGTGGCATGCCATGGTGTGCATATGTGAGACGACATGGTGAAAATATGTGAGACGGCATGGTAAGCATATGTGGCACGACTGTGACATGGCAGGGTTCAAAATTTGTGACACGCCATGAAGGGAATTTGTGACATGGCAGGGTTCAGAGTTTGTGACACGCCATGGGAGGGAATTTGTGACACGTCAAGGTTCAGAGTTTGTGACACGCTATGGAGGGAATTTGTGACGCGGTAGGGTTCAGAGTTTGTGACACGACATGGAGAAAATCTGTGACACGATAGGGTTTAGAGTGTGTGACACGACATGGCTTGAACATGTGACATGACATGGTTTGAAATAGGGAAAAAAATAGGCAAATAACGAGGAAACCGATTAGACGTCCACTGAATGAATGAAATGAATAAATGAATAAATGAATATTATAAGGCCATTTCATTTTAATTAAATATTTTTCAAAATTTGCAAACGTTTGTGTGAAGGAACTCAAAGAGTTTGATTCATTCCTCATTCCCAAAGGTACCAGAGTGTTCAACTTCATTTTTTGCAAGCTTAACGACACCACAGCAACAATGTCAGTTATCAGTGAAGAGGTTAGTTAGTCTGAAATTAAAACTTTCTTCTGTTCGTTAATTTTTTGTTGGGTTTTTTGATATGTTCATTTTTTTTACAATTGTTATGTTTAAATTGTTTTCTTTTCGATTTTATGGTCGTACCAAAGTTTTGAAGGGGATTCGCGTCTGCATATCATGTAACACAAACTACAACATTTAATATGTCGTGTAGTGGGTTAACTGCTTTTTGGGGTTTTTAAAGTGTCACGACATTGGTTATTTTAAGGCGTTTTATGTAACGAGTTAATAATTACACTGATTGGCGTGTCACACGCCATGGGTATTTTAAACCAGTTTGTGTAAAGAGATTGTAATTATAGTAATTGGCGTGTTAGTGTTGGCGTGTAACAACATTTGACTTGATATGCATGGCATGTAACAACATTTTACTTGATATGCATGGCTTGTAACAACATTTGACTTGATACGCATGGCGTGTAACAACATTTTACATGATATGCATGGAGTGTAACAACATTTTACTTGATATGCATAGCGTGTAACAATATTTTACTTTATATGCATGGTGTGTAACAACATTTTACTTGATATGTGTGGGGTGTAACAACATTTATTTCTTTCTTCAATATACCTTGCTGCACATTATGGGTTAACTCACTCATGCATGTATGCCATGTTTTGCAGATGCAGTCCAGACAATATGAGGATCTTGACAGTTTGCTTATTGTGTCGAGGGAGATGTGGGCATTCAATATCTTTATTAACACCCACTATAAGTGGTCGCAATTGCATTACATCAACAAAACTCTTCAAGAGAAAGGGGAAGACGATGTAGTGAAGCGTACGTGCTTCGAAATGCTACTAGACATATATCCACAAGGTTACTTTTACACTGGTCTCCTGCATAACATCATGATTCGTTGAATCACTGAGACATATTCAATGGACCATGAGCTATGGTTTGCCATTGGCAAAAGCAAGGCTTGTATATCAAAGCGGTAGTTCTGCCTTATCATCGGATTGAAGTTTGGTCGAATGCCCAATGTGTTCACACGACTGTGTGAGGTTGTTGCAGGCGAAATTCATGAGAGATACTAGAACGAGCAGCAGAGCGTTAAGCTATAGGCATTGCTTGATACGTTTTGCACAGGCAACTTTCAAAGACCAGAAGACGCGACCAAGATGGCACTTGTCTTGATCACGAATAACATTTTATTTGGTCAAGATTACTGCAGACTGGTGACGCCTTGGCTCTTGTCATTGGTGGAGGACATCGACGCTTGGAATGTCTTCCTATGGGGTCATTATATTTAGAGGCTGACCTTGGATGCTTGCCTTAAACTTGCTGAAGGATACTCATTTACGGATTTACGTGGGTGATACAGGTACTGTCATGTAACATTTTTCATTTTCCTTTTTACATAATAATTTATGGTTGCACTTGTTTATCATTTACGATTTGATAATAGTTACATTTGACTTGCAGTTTTAGGCAATGGAGGCAATTCTGGCCTTGCGAAAGATAGTTGCTCCTTCTGCTCCGAAAGACAATGTCTACCCACGTATGTGCAAATGGCAATGTAATCAGAAGCCAAAAGACTTCTACAAGGCAATTGAGAAGTTGGAGTCATTTCAGTATGTGAGTGAACAACTACTAATTTTTTCTATGAATTTGTATAATAAATTTCCCTAAAATTTAATCACAATCCTTATTTTGCAGTTGTAGGTAGTCGAGACCTTGGAGCCTACCCCGGATGAAGCCAGATAAGAGTATTTTGTGGACATTGATGTCTCGTTATCTGAGGGCCACCAATACGTGCCAATAGGGCACATGGAGGATCAGGTGGACTGAGGCTTAGGTGTAAGGGAAAAGAGGAGAAACTTGAAGTAGAAAAGAGCCACTGGTCCCATGAAACAGAGGTGCACCGCCACTGCTGGAGTCGATGAGTTGTTGGGCCCGAAGTTGATGGAGGAAAGGGACAACAATGGCAATGGTAGTGAACAGTCGGTAAGGATGGTTCTAACGGTTTGTGTTCAACAATTTCTTATGTGATTATCGAATAACATATTTGTGTTTGCAGTTGGACCATGCGACGACAACTCCACAATGACCGAAAGGTCCTCCTCAGATGCACAATGCTAACGAGGTGTTGGTAAGATCAATTTTAAAGGTTTGTGTTCAACAATTTCATATGTGATTATCGTATAACATATCTGTGTTTGTAGTTAGACCATGCGACGATAGCTCCATAACCACCGAGAGGTTTTCTTCAGACGTATAGTGCTAACGAGTTATCGGTAAGATCAGTTCTAATAGTTTGTGTTCAACATTTCCACATGTTTGTCGAGTAGCACGGTAATTTTTGTTATGACAATTGTCGGAGGTGACAATAGCTCCTTAACGACCGATCGATTCCACTCAACCGCACAGTGCTAACAAGCCGCCGGTAAGGATATTAAATTTCTAACTGTTAATGTTCAACAATGAACATATATGATTATTGAATAACACAATCATTTATGTTATTGCAGTTGACCATGCGACCAGAGTCAATGACGGAGTAGTCACGAAACGTCAACTGCGACGGATCATGAACAGGCATGAAAAAGACATGTTGGAGCTGAAGGTTTCAATTCAATCATTGACTTTCATGATGCAGACGTTTGAGGACCATATCGTTCATCGAATTCTAGACGGCTTGAAATCACAAGTATGTTATTCTATCTTTGCTCATATATTGGTGGTTTATGTTTAGCAGGTGTAGTCCTATTTTTTTTTCTCGATTTATGGTTGATGGTATTTTATGAGCTAACAAATTTTCCCATTTGTCTCATTTTGTAACGTAGTGCTTCATCGCATGATATTGGTGACAACCAAGATGATGCTGATTATGAGCAGCGTGATGAACCCGGTGTTCAAATTCACCATGACGTTGTTACTGTTGATAGAGATAATGTAACTCATGTCGATGATGTTGTGGCAGGGGATGTCACCCTTTAATTAGATGATGCTGAAGGCGACCATGTTCTTGAGGTTGATTCAATTATCGATGCATCTGCGGGAGGGAAGGGGGACTTTCACTCAGTTGAGGCTGAAGGGGATCATCTTTCTAAGGCCGATGCAATAGTTGAGGCAACAACAAGAGGGGATGGGAACCTTGCATTAGTTCTAGCTGAGGGGGACCATCTTCGTTAGTGCACTCTTGAAGGCAACGTATCACGGTGTCGTCACCAGAGTTGTCTGACATCCATCATTGTGCAACACTGATTTCAGACCCAACTGAATGGGCATAGGTCAAAAGGGTCAGTAAATACATGGCAAGCCCATATGCCAACCCGTCAGTGAGCTATCGGGATGTTAAGAACTGAATGGTTAAAGGGCACGAAGCTTTCAAGAAAGATGGGCGTGCGAGGTAAGCTCATAAATAACATTGCAAATATTGTTTTTGAATGAAACATTAATCCACCAAGCCTTTTGAAATTCATTCTGTTACATGTGCAGGCGTAACTTCAAGATCTTAGAGGATCAAGGGGTTAACTTTTTCACAACATTAGAGGATCCCAAAGAGGAAATGACAAGTGAACAAATAGACGTATGCCTCAGCGTACTCTGTAAATGATGACAGGGCCAAAGTCCAAACTGTACAACACCCGTAAAGTGTAAGCTAATGTATACATGTTTCGTAAGACACCATCTATATGCTCTACATCGCATTTCCAACTGAAGATGACCGGTCCACAATGGAAATTTTAGATGAGTGATGTGAGTACGTGGAGGGTGAGAGGCCGACATATAGTAAAAAATGAGAAAATGTTGATTTCATCCTCGTGCCTTCCAATATGGGTGGGCATTGGATGATTGCGAAGATTGACTTTGTTAGGTGGACGATCAAGCTGGTGGACTCCGCAAGAACTTTGGATGCTAAGGATAACGGTGTGCATACGGCTCAGATGACACTCTTTACGACAATGATCCCAATCTTCTGCCACAAAGTTGGTTAGTTCCACAAAATGCTCTGAAAGACACAAGATTCAACGCCGATGCCATTAGAAATTCATTTGCCAACAGCTAAAGTGCATCGGTAGAATGATGTGTCAGCTACGGTATGTTCACCATAAGGTACATTGACGATATTTTACAATTAGAACTGATCACAGTTAAGCAGAATATGATTGCTAATATGCATCGCCAATATGTTCTAAAATTTTTTTTCAATAGTTGTGAGAGCGAACCTTGAACAAATTTGGAGTTGTATGTACATTTTTTATAGATACAATTAATTTTAATATTTGTACATTTTGTACATTCATTTTTCAATTTAAACATAGTGCCTATAAATCTCAAAAGCTGATGTAAATTTTAATTAATACTGTAACCATGTGACTTGTCACCCCATTGGGGCATGGCATGTCACCCCTGAATACTGCAACAAGTCAGCGTGTCATGCCATAAATTTTCTTGCACTCAGCGTGTCACGCCTTAAATATGCAACAAGTCAGCGTGTCATGTCATAAATTTGCTTGAACTCAGCGTGTCATGTCATAAATATGCAACAAGTTAGCGTGTCATACCATAAATCTACTACAACACAGTGTGTCACGCCATAAATCTGCTTGCACTCAACGTGTCACCCCATAAATCTGCTACCACACAGTGTGTCATGCAAAAAATCTACTTGCACTAAGCGTGTCACTCCATAAATCTACTACCAATGAAAGTGTCATGCCTTAAATCTGCTACCAGTCAGACTGTCACGCCATAAATTTGTAACAAAATAATTACCAATAGGAACCATTGTGCAAATTCAGCCATCCAATTTGTCACGACCCAAATTTTCTGGCCATGACCTAAACCCAAGAGCCCAATAAACGTAGTCTATTAAGCCCAAGCAAGCCTATCGATTTATCCTACTCATCATTCCATCAAATATCGCTAAGTCATATTTGATACTTTTGAATCAAAATAATGATATACATTGCCAACTCGTACTGGCATTACTCCTTAAAAATTTACATACAATGTGTACATCATGTATTCTAATAATTTACATTAAGTTTGTCTATACAAAACAAAATAACACTCGACTTCCAGCGGAGGGACTCGGATGAATGTACAGCTATTGAATGCCGAGACACCTACCAAAAGATGGACACAGGTCTACAAGGATACCTCGTCCTAGTTATCGGCTGCCTCGTCATCTGAAAACATGAATTTGAAAATGGTGAGTATAAACCTAGTGATTGAACAAGGAAGGGAACAAACATACCATAAGGAATCTTTAATGAAATCATGATGCATTCTTTTTCAAAACAATGCAATTTGTTTCTATTCTTATTAAAAACCCCTTGTCAAGCTCTTAAATGATTAATCATTTGCAAATCATTAACCCATACATAACGAACCATTTGAAGAATAAAAGCTTCAATATTACACAAGTAAGTCAAATACGTTAACGAATCTTCGCTGCAGCGAAAAGGTATTCTCGCTGCAGCTACGCTGCAGAGAGAATGAATTTTCGTTGCAGCGACGTTGGGATTTAGTATTTAACTGAACGAGGGTTTCTCAACTGGTCGAGGATTTCTCACTAAACCTCCTCATTGTAAACTTAACTCATTTAATCCTTAATGTTGAAAGTCCATGCCCTGATATGGTAGCAAATAAGTGAAAGATAGGTCAGCAATTGGACAAGATAGGAGACCAAAACAGAAGGTTTTTCGTTGCAGCGAGATTGAATCTCGCTGCAGCGAAATTGTAACCCAGAAACAGAATGTTTCTTTCTGCAGCGAGATTGAATCTCGCTGCAGCGAAATTGCAACCCAGAAACAGAAAGTTACTGCAGCGAGAATGTATTTCGTTGTAGCGAGAAGCTACAATGTCATTCTCGTTGCAGCGAAAATGCATCCTCGCTGCAGCAAGTTTTCAACCAGCCTACCCTTTCAAAACCCGAGAGTTTCTCGCTGCAGTGAAATACAAGGCATCAAATGAAAATTTCCCTTTCTCCCAAAGAAAACCACTCTGTTTGAAATGTTCAAAACCAATATGAAACACATAACAATTTCTCAAGGTTTAACATGTCAAGTTTCACATGCATTACAACCATAAACCATTATCCATCAATTTCCTATAACACACATATTTACATATGTACATATATATACGCATATACCCATCATCATCATCATCATCACTAGCTCATGTGCACTCCCTACTCGCACATGGCTGGGTCATCACCAGGTTATGCGCACTCCCTACTCGCACGTAACCGGGTCATCCTCGACTTATGCGCACTCCTTACTCGCACATAGCCGAGTCAATATAATTACACAACATTATATTCAAGCATATATGTATATCAACATAATGCAGCCACATAGAAATCTATAATAACCACATATCATAACATAAATCATTTCTCAAAAGCTTGTTCCCAAGGCATTCATTTTCATGAAAAATCGTATAAAATCATTCAAACGTTTGTCAAATACATTATATTCCCAAAATAAGTTTTGAAGGTAGTCCACTCACCAAATGATTGTAGAGCCTTTAGATGACTCTAATTCCCTGAATTGTCCAAATGGGATGATGAGGCTTCCTTAAAACCTAGGATCACATTAACATAAACAATAGATCAATTTACACACTATGAACACTAAAAGCTATCTCTTAGCTAGTTTTCAATTGCCACATTAAATGGCCATCTATGTTCACTATCTTAATAACTAAAAGTAATGAACACACTCAACAATAAAACAACTCATAAATCCCAATTACTAGCCATTTTCTGCAGCTAAAAACCAAGCTTAATTCATCACTTACCCTATGGCTTCTTTGTAGTCAAATTCTCTTCCAATTGCTTCCAAATCAATGGGGTAATTCTCTTTTTCTCTCTCTAGAATGCCCAACTAGTGAGAGAAAGTCTAGAAATAAGCTTATTAAAGGTTTTGAAGTGAGAGGATGAAAGAATTCAAAGGTTTTAGTCAAAAGGGTTCAAAGGTGTGAAAACTAGAGCTAGAGAGAGAAAAAATACTCAAGCTTCAAATCAAGCTTCCATGGAGTTTTGAAGAAATGTGAGAGAGGAGAAGGGAAGAAAAAGACCAGCTGCTGGAAATTCAAGAAGGTGCTAGAAATTTCAAGATATTTATAGGTCAACTTATCCATTCCCATAAAATTACCAAATTGCCCTTCCACCAATTAACTTATTCTTCTCCAATCTTTTATGTAATCTTTTTGCTATTTTAACACTGGGACAAGATCCATAATGGTCTAGACATGTTCGGGTTCATAAAACTTAAAATTTTAACCCGAGGTGAAAAATGACCATTTTGCCCCTATTATGAAAATTGTTGAAACTTCTAGTTTTCTTCGTGTTTTCATCAGCACACATCATTTATGTAGTCTTATACCCATTTAAGCCTTAAAATATCATAAAAATTTCTTCTGGAAACTTATTAGAGAAAATGACAAAATTACCCCTGGCTCGTATTATTACATCTATACTTAGTTACAAGCCTATAGAGGTTGAGGTCTCACACAATTTTTCCAACATATATTCTGAAGCTTTTAACATTCAATTAAATCAGAAAAAGCTTTGATCAAAATGATCTACTAAACCCTAAATTGAAGGAAATCACTCCTATTAACAGTACCTTCTTAGTAGCCCTCATTTTTTCCTCTTCTTCACAACTTTTGATGTAGTGGATCTAGCAACACATGATCTTGCACTAATCTAAAGTGCACTTGCAACAGCAATAGCTTCACTTGGTGCAGCAGCAGTAGCTTCACTTGGTGCACCATTAGCAGTTTCAGTTGCTCCACTAGCAGATTCAGATTTTTTCTTTTGACTTTGACTTTTTCCTGTGCTTGTTTGACCCTATACATCAAAATTTAAACAAGTCAAGAACTAGTAATATAAATAATAACTAAATCAAGCAACAAGATACATAATAGTACACTTACATGTCGTATTGGACAATTTGACTTATTGTGTCTTTCTTGTCGACAAATCGTGCATTTAATTACCCTTCCCACCTTTAACATCTTTTTCTTTGGCCCTTAACCTTTTTCTCTTCTCCTCTCCTTCTTCGGTCGTTCAGCAAATCTCTTTACATGCGAAGGTAAGACAACCTTCTCATTTCCTTTAGGCCAGAACATTGGGCCCTTGACAAGATGGAGCAGCTGTTCATAAGCCTTAAGTTATTCAGTCTTTTTAAAACAATATACTAAATACTGTGTAGGGTCCTCTCACTCATAATAGATAGTGCTGATGGCATGCTGGCATGGCACTCCACTGATTTCCCAAGCTTCGCAAGTACATGTCCCATTTTGTAAAGAGACCGTGTAACTCTCCCTTACCAGCTTTTCAGGATTTTCCCAGAATACTTCATTCAAATAGGCCCTATTCGAATCCACTTCGTATTTTGTTACCAGCCCCATAAACTTCTCTAATTTCGTTACTATACGAGGGCCATACTCAGTAGTCCACCTCATGCCATATTCCCTGTTCTGAACCAATCACCTCATGACATAAAGCCTAATATCCTTAAGCATGCTGATGACTAGTTTGCATCTTGCTCATATAATTACTCCATTAAAGGTCTCATGCATATTGTTCTCAATAACATCGTACTTGGAGAAATTGGAGAAGAATGCTTGATACCAATGCATGGCATCCTAGTTCTGAATCAAGTGATTGTATGCAGCCTCATTTATGCCGTATAGAAGTTCCATTTGCTTCTTGAACTCTGGTTGGTTTGGGGATCTAGCGTAGTGCCAAAATTGGAACTTTAAGTCTTCGTCTCTAAACTTCTTCCCCCACATCGGATAGATGTGTCGTGCACACATTCATTGTTCAACGAAGATAAAAAACTCACTGATAGCACTTAAAAGACCCTATAACAAAAAAAACTGGTAAATAATAAGAAGATATACATTAAAGATTAATTCTAGACAATTAGCTTATTGTTCTGAAAGTTCATGCACAGATGGTAGCCTATGCATGAGGTTAGGAGCTAAAATTTATGATCTTCATGGTGGAAAAGAACGTTGAGATAATTTGCAGTATGTGTTTATTTATTTCAATGTAAAAGCTAAACACTAAATTGATACCAAAGATACATAACATACAAACAGTACATAACATTTAATAGTCTTATTTACTATTTTATTAAAAAAATACCTTTTGCATGTCGCTAACGATGGTCTATTCCATTCCATTTTTGATGCCTAGATCAGCACATAAGAGCTCCAAAAACCATTTTCAATTGTCTTTGTTCTCTACACCACTAACCACTGCCCATGCAAAAGGGAACATTTGGTTGTTCCCATTTCGGCCCACAACAGCCAAAAGTTGTCCTTTCACTAACCCTTTTAAGGAACAACCATCCAATCCAAATATACATCTGCAACCTTTTAAAAAATTATTCTTCACTGCCCTAAAGCAAATATACATTTGATGAAAAACTGTTGCCTCATCTGGTGCAGAACTGTCCACCTTAATTTTAATTGTTGACCCCTCATTTCTCTTTAAAAGCTCATCAGCATACTGTCTTAATCTACTGAACTCCTCAACATAATTATCTCGTTTTTCCTTCATAACTGCTAACTTCACTCTTCTAGCCTTTGTCAAGCCAATCGCCACACCTAGCTGTTTTCTCACTAGACCAATGATTTGTCTTGCTCTTATGAATGACTTCCTAATAATATCATCTTTCAAGTTAATAGCCAAAACCCTTGATGTCACTCTTTTGTTCTTAATTATAGGCAGACAATTATGTGTTCTGAGATAGGTTTTCACTCTGAAGGAGTTATCATTCCCATGCTTTGAAGCTAGTATCTCCCACTCACATCCAATTCCAACACATTTAGCTTTAACTCTGACCTTGTCAGTTTTTTTGAAAATGAAAGAATACCTCTTAGCCATACTATTCTAAAAAAAAAAAAATAGCTTTGAAATGTCTCGGATCCTTTAAAGATTAACCCACAAAGAAGTTCGATATTGACTGATCAAAAGTAGAAAACGGTCGACTTGACCTAACCTTTTGTGCCACATTAGGTTTAGACCCAAAGCTTGTAGAAATGTAACCCCCTAGGTCACTAGAGTCAATGTAAACACTATGATTTTTTCCCATGGATGGTCCAACAACTAAGCCTCCATCATCTCCAACAGCTTTGTATGGGCCACCACCAACTTCAGATGGGCCTCCACCAGCTTCGGATGGGCCTTTAGTAGCCTCAAAAAGGCCACTAGAAGCTTTAAATTGGTTTCTAGCAAGTTTAGATGGGCCGCCAACAACTTTAACTTGGCCTTCAGTAAGTTCAGATAGGATGCCACCAGCTTTAATTGGGCCTCCAAAAGCTTCAGATGAGCCACTAACAGCTTTAATTTGGAGTCCAATACCTTTTGATGGACCTACAACTATTGATTCAAACGACCTTTCCTCTTCTAATTCCTTTGATGCAACAACCATCAACCTATCTCTACTTGTATTAAATTCTCTAATTTTCTCCTTAGCAATTACCAACTCATCATCCCCTTCATCATTTAACCATGTTTTATGAAAATAATCTCTATTTAAACTTTCTTAATCTCCTATCACTATTTGATGATAGAAACTCCATATCTTCATTGAGTGATTCAAGCATTGGAGTACCATGTTGAGTATTCTCCCCATGCTAAACATAAACAGCAAGAAGACCCTTCTCCTTAAGTAATCCGCACAAATTATTCACACTTTGATCATTTAAAATTACTCTCCAAGCATTCCTATCTTTATAATATAAGCCTTTAATCAATCCTATATCATATTTTAAAGCCTTTACCATCTGTAATAGAGTCCAACAACAGATGGTATTGATATATGGTATATCAACCATCTTCCTCTTCTCGCTTTAATATACAAACTTGGGTTCATGAATTAAGATCCCTCTATGATGAAAGCATAATTGAAAGCAATTGTTATCTATGTGATAAATTCGAAAGACCCAATCAACATACATTAAAACAAATACAAATTCAGGTGATGACCATGAATTAAACATTAATATTGTATGTGCCAATTAAGGGTGTGGAGAATAAAATGCTATGTAATAATGCAGAAAAAATTTAATCAAAATAATAGACACAGGAATATATTACATCTCAACAACATATAGACTTAGGCATGGCCAATTGAAAGTTACAGGTTAACAGATCCAACAAAGACTGAATCTAATCAATTTTTTTCCAATCACATCTTCACATGTCAATTTCATTTACTAGCATGTTTGAAGGGTCATATTGTAATGTTCTATACACACTTTGGGATATTGCTATCAACCATGTGTTCAAAATGGATAATTTACTACCAATAACATCATACTCCTCTTTATGTGCCCTAACCACCATAAAGTGCCCACATAAAGTCATATAATCTGCCAAAGTTGGAAACTGAATTAAGGAGAATCTTGGTGCATTACTTTTTGCCTATAGTTTGTCTTATGTAAAACATTAGCCCTAATAACAAATTAAAAAAACAAAGCCAAATTAGCATACATTAAAAACACAGCTTAATACTATAAACAAATACATTAGCAACAATAAAACATGAAACAACAAAACCCTATATCAGTAAACATTAAAAACAAAACCTAATACTATTCATCATCAACATACTGAAATTGTATCGTGCTTTTCCTTACCAACATCCTTTTCCTTTTCTTTTCCCTTTTCTTCTCTTAATTTTTTTCCTTCTCCCGAGCTCTTAGCCATAAGCTTTCTCGATTTCAGGTTTAGGTTTAGTTTTTAGCCTAGGTTTCAATATCAGAATTTCAAAGGTTAACTGCTCCGGTGCGGATAACGGTTGGTTTTGGGTTTAGCCACTGTTTAGGGATAATTATCGGGGTTAATGAGAAATGGAACCTAAAAGCCAGATCTCAACCCCCACACCATCTAATTAAAATGATGACGTGGCATTTCTTTTATTAGCATCATATATTTTTTCACTCATTTTCATCCTCATACATCGAAATTTTTTTCACATTAGTCCCTGTACCGCTGCCATACCCAATCTGATAGTATGATGTGTCACTGCCACATCATATCATTAGGTGATGTGGCACCACCATATCAGCATATGTTATGATGTGGGACCACCACATCATTCAGCCAGATACACATATGCTGCCACGTTAGCCAAGTTTGCGACGTCAACACCACATTCGCTGTTCGGGGGAGGGACTAAACTAGAGAAATTTCCAAAATCGAGAAACTAAATTACTTCAATTCGTTTTGAGTCGGAGGACTAAATTGAACAAAATAAGCGAGTACAGGGACTTCCCTAGACTTTGGACCATTTAGTTACAACTCCTTTCACAATTTATTTACAAATACACATACGTTTGAAATTATTCAACTTTTACCGAATTTACCTTTTATTCAAATTTACTCAAAATTTCTTATACAATAATTTTATTTAAATTCAAATACTACAATCAAATTCTGCTAAATTTAAATTTAAATTATTCATTTCAGAACGCAAATAAAAAATTATTAATAACATAAGATGGAACCAATATTAAAAATTATATTTTTATCAACCATGAATATAGTCTTTAATCTAGGAAATTTTAACTTAAAAAACTATAACTTAAAATATTCAACAAAATGAAAAAATAAAAAATGAATAAATAATTGCAAGCGTGGAACTCAGATTCTATGGTTGTAATAAAAGGTTTGTCATGTCCAAATTAAGCAAGTTAGAACGAGGAATTAATTTTATAATCATCGATAACTCCATAACTCTGTTTTTCAATTTTTTAATCAGAAAACACTAAATCAACATATTTTTCCTTATTTGACTTTTGCTCAAGTAAAAAATGAAGTTAAATAAAACATTTTTTTCTTTACTATTATAAATAGCAGAAGAAAGAAATTATTTAGTCATTTTATATTATTTTATTTTAATGAAATACAAGTTATTCATCTAAATTTGACGTTAGATATGAAATTTTTACAAATTTATTTTTCTAAAAGGAGAATTCAAACTTAATTTTTGGCCAAAATGATAAATTAATTTATTTACTCAACAATCAAATAATCAAGTAAAAAATATGTATATATATTTTTAACACCCTAAATCTTTTACACTTAAATATTTGGCTTGTTAGTAAGCATATCAATAATAATCTACACGAATAGTATAGAGATTTTGCAAGTCTATTCACTACTCAAAACTACTGACAAAATGAAATGAATAATCAAATAATATATCTACAAAATAAATAAAAAAATAAAGACTCATCTACAAGAGGAAACTAACAAATACAAAATATGAATGAATGTAAGAAACTGCAAGAGGAAATTGTCAAAAAGGTATTGCATATGGCTCACACATTTAGTTAGGCCGACAAGCTGTCTTCATCCACAAGACACCCTACATTTTCATATATTGTCCTTCGTATTGGATAGTTGTTGAGTGTGTGATCGGTTTGTCTGCAACTTGAACATACTTTCGGTCATTGCATTCGTGGAGGTGCCGATTGAGTTGAACATGGTGCCAAATTTGTGGATGGAACTGCAAATAGGGATGGGCAATTCTATCTATTATGCCCATAGCTCTTACATTGCGAACATCTTCGTGCTCGACTACCTTCACCAGCAGTTGGAATCTTTCTCCACCTAGGTCTTCTCGCTTGGCCTCGTCAAGGTGGTGGCAACATGACAATTTGTTTCACATGAGGGGGGATGTCCCACTCACTAAGATGCCCTACCAGGTGAATGGACCCTACATAACCCTCCATCAAAACAGTTGTCTTGTAGTAGTCAGCGCAGAATTCAACGGCTTCACATTTGCATTTACTGAAAAATACAATGAACTCAATGTTTAAGCACAATGTAAATGCTATGTCAATTAGGGTTCAAATAAGAAGTAAAGATATTCTGACCTTATTGCTGCAAAGGCATGGCTGCATGGCAGTAAATTTGTTTAGAACTCTAACATGAACACATCTTCTTAGATAGGTTTACATGTCTGTCCATCTTCTCGTCTTTAACTTTGAACTCCACTCAATTGATAGGTTTAACTACAAAGTGATGTGCATCATTGAACTGTTTGCTCAACTGCCTGACAACCCAAAGGTTGCGAGGCGTGGTCACCTTGACGGCCTCCTTGTACTGGTCATGGAACCAACGCTGGAACATGTCTTTGATGAACTCGATCAAAACAATGATTGGCATTTGTCTTGTATGCTTTAAGCATGAGTTAACACATTCCGTAATGTTGGATGTCATGAGTTGGTATCGCCTTGTCGGTGAATGTGCACGTGCCCATCTCTCAAGGCCTATCCTCATAAGGTCAGCATGGGCTCCCACATGAATCTGCTTGAGCTAATTCATATGTCAGTTGAAATTAGAAACCTTATAGCTATCTCGAGCAAGGGTAAAAATCATAGAAACATCGTCACACTTGAACTTGTTTTTAAAGTTTTTCTTCAAGTGGTAACCGCATAATTCGTGGTGCGCTTCTGGGTATGCATTTTGGATTACTTTCTTAATGCTGAGATGCTAATTAGAAATGAATATAATTTTTTCAAGACAACCAACCACATCACATAGCTTGCTAGGAAACCACGTCCACGAGTCTTCGTCCTCAACATGGTCGATGCCAAACGCAACTGGATATACGCACTCGTTCACATATTTGCATACAGCAACAAACAAAACACCCTGGAACCTGCATTTCAGATGTGTCGCATCAATTGTAACTGAAAGACGCATTACATCCCCAAACCCCCGAATACGAGCCCCATATGATCAAAAACAATATTTGAATCTTTCTACCTCATCAGTAGCCACTGCAATGATTGTGTCGAGATTTTCTTGTTCTAACATATAAAAATATGAGGGTAATAGTTGAATTGAGTCCTCCAGGGGATAGAAAACAAGCCTCTCCGCATACTCTTTCTCTTGCCAAGCCTTACCATACAAGCATTCCAATTCCCACTGAACCTTCATTTCACCAATTATGTCCTTAGGTCTTAATGCTACTCCATTAGCTTGAAGTTTGTGTGACATAAGTTCACCAATTATCTTTGCACTCACAGTTGGAAATTGCCCTTGCAAACCATCGACAGTACACGTGTGTACTTTGTGGAATGTCCAAACTTGCCAATATTTTCTTTCAAGTAACTTCGTTGCATGCACACTGAACTTGCATGCCTTGTCCTTACAACCAACCTCATAACGACCTTTACATGACCTTTTTACTCTTATCCCAAACTGCTCTTTTAACGCCAACATATTTAAAGCTCATTTCAACTTGGCCTTCGAGGAAAACATCACTCCTTTGTATAAGCAATCATCGGCATATGTCGACTCCTTAGTGGTAATTGTTTGGAAGGAGAACCTTTCTGCACTTGAAATTACCAACGTACGAGATATCCCTGCATTTCCCCTTTCCTGATAACTATCATGGAGCAATGTATCAAGGGAACTAATCTTGTTGTCATCAGCGATGGGGTTATTGTTTATGGGGTCATTATACTAAACATCTCTTACATCAACACGTCCAACAGGTTCCGTTTTGCCTTCAACATTATTGCAAATTGGAATGTCACTATCATAAAGCCAATCATCATCTGAACTCTCATTATGCCATTCATCAGGCCCATCATCTAAATTGTCATCAAATTTATCTTCATCGGCAGGGAACAACTCCTCATTTCCCTCATCAGAAGCAGTATTATCCTCGAACATTACAGTGTCACCTTTTAACATCGTAGTGTTGTCCTCAAGTGTAGCATTCTCATTTGAAAATGCCATTACACCCTTTACAGTTTCACCTAATCGTTGCATTTGTTGGACAGAAGCAAGTAATTAGTTTGATGCACATCCTGATCAAAATTGTGCAGCCAACTGTTCTGTGAATGTAGTGTGTCTACTGGGCTGAAAAAACTCTTGTGCATAAGTCAATTGCCATTGTTGTGGGTTACAGATCGAATGTTGTGGTATATGTGAAGCATTGTAAATCTCATTTTGATTGAGATGATTACCATGTTGTTCAGCTTCTTTATTTGACATAACATTTGTTTGGCGTCCTTTAATGCTGACATACACAGCCAGAACATTCCTCTGTTTTAGCAAAATTAATGCAACATGCTCATCGTCCTTGATAATTGGCCGTGATAGCTCTTCGGGTGTACTGATCAATGCATGTAACTCAATCTCATCAATTTCTGAGTTTACCCCAACAACATTTTTAACCAGCTTCATCAAGCCCACGAACGACAAATCACTCTTAACCCCCCGCATTCGTGACTCACCACCCTTGTAAATGCCATCCACCCACTAACCACCGTGTCTTATCACAAGTTGCACAATTGAAACCCCACTGAAATTTTGAAAGCAAAAAAAATTTGTCAATCATTTTACACATTACATGCCGTGTTCTAGAATTTGTCAATCATGTTGTTACACGCCATGTTTAGAAAATGTTACAAGCCATGTCCAAAAATATTACACGTAAGTTCAAAAAATGTTACACGCCTTGTTCAAAAATGTTACACGCAAATTCAAAAATTGTTACACGCCTTGTTCCAAAATGTTACATGCAAGTTCAAAAATTGTTACACGCCATGTTCACAACATGTTACACGCCATATGTTAACACATGTTATTTCAGTATATTTTGTACATGCCATCTGTTTTATAGATGCATGGCATGTAACAACTCTGAGCAATGTTTCTAATCCATGTTCTAATTTACACAAAAAGTTTCAAAAATTTTTGTGTTGCAGCAATAAACCCAATAACATACCTTGATGTCATCTCTGTTATAGGGTCTGTTTATCGATGACAATATGGCTAGATGCTGAGAGATAGACCACAGATCAATGACGATGGTGCTCAATAGTGAGTTGACAAAGCTCATACAGTTCAGAGAGCTGAGAGAGTTAATACAATAGTGCTTAACAGAGAGTTGATAGAGTTGATACAGTTCAGAGAGTTGAGAGAGAAAGATGAATGAGCTGAAACAGTTGAGCATTTATTTTTATTTTCTCTCTGACGGGAGGGAGATATCGGTCATTCTTCTTGCTCAACTATTCTTAGCAAGTCAAGAGATAAAGTGTAATCATTTGCATTCTCTTCATTATCAAGTTCATCAATGTTTGCGTTTCTTTCAAAATTGAATTCCAAATTATTATCATTGTTTCACATTCATTATTCAAATACCTATAAATGGGTAAATTGAAGAAATGTGGGTACATATCATGAAATTAATGCATGGAAGCGAAATGAAAAAGGAGATATGAAAATGCACCACATGAATCATTTTATTAGAAATGATAAAATGAAGAAAATATGCCTCTTATACATTTAAATTTTCTTAGTGCTCTTGGGCAAAAGGACCACATGGGTCATTTCATGAAAAAAGGAAACCTATCCTGCTTAAAACTTCTAAGTGTTCTTGGGCATAAGCATTAAACATTGTGATTCATTGTGTCCCTACCTAAAAGGTTTATAGGTGTGTGGTAACTCTTTTGCCTCTCAATTTCTTAACTTCAAAGTGTTGCCAAACCATTTCATCACCCAAAGCATTTACTGATGCCCTTAAGGATTTTTTTTTTATGTTTGGCTCAACTTTCTCTGAAAAATTTAGCAGTCTAACCTTAATCAAACTTTGCACCTTACGCTTAGTGTTGTGCAATTTTCTATTGAATGTCCTTGAATCCCATTGTTGGTATATGCCTTTGAGCCAATTAGATTGGTCAAGGAATATAATATTATCATTTTATGCATATTTAATCTTATAACTATATGTAATAGAGGTTTTCTTTCATGTTAGTGCAATAATAAGGAGTTATTAAGTACTAATTGGATGAAGCCCATGGAACATAAAGGCCTTACAAGAGAATTGTAAAGTTGTTACAATTATGAGATCACTATGCATTAAAGCCATGTTCCAAAAATTGTTCCTGGTCATTGTATTGTCAAGACAGGGCATTGATAATGCTCAAAGATTGATATATGTTAAGCTTGCTTACTTGGGAAGTAAGCAATTGATCTTATAAATTAAAGTATATGGAATACTTGAGGATAACATATGGGTGCTTGTTAAAGAACAAGTTTACTGAACATGACTTGTTATGAGAACTCCATTTTTCTATTTCACTCAAGTGTCTATGGAATATGTTTTCATGTGATAGTCGTGCAACTAGTCTTCAAACTTGAGACACTAGATCATCTTGTATGAGGAATAACATACTTTGATTTCACCCCTACGAGTTTGGAAGCGACCAGATGCCTAAACAGGGTGTTTTTGGGTATGCCATGAAGCATGCGAAGGTGAATAAGTGGTCAAGAGAGGATTTATTACCTCAAATGATATAAGGGAATGTATCTCACTTGTTCTTAATTCTTGCTTAGCTTGTATAAAGTCTTTGGCTAAAGCATGATAAACTTGAGGAAAGTTAGTTTCCTAAATTCATAAAGTTAGTCATGGATTATGAAAACTAATATGGAATGTCATAAGTAGACACCGAGCCATGCTTAATGACATATCCGGGATATTTGATAAAAGGACTATATTACACTAAGAGGCTTATCATTGAATGGCTTTGTCAAATTCTTTAATTGGCTCTCTAACATTTGGGTGGTCATGATGTATTGCTAGATACCGCTCATGATCTATAAATATAAATCAATTATCAAATTGATATTTGATTAGGAATTATATTTATTTGCCAACATATGAAAAGCCTAATGGGTCACACACATTAAGTGACATGATTGGGATTAAATAAGGATAATTAATTAAGTTGAACTTAATTAGAATAAACCAAAATAAATTAGAAAATTAATTAAGTTCATAGAGACTTAATTAAATTAAAATACCACTGTTGTATTTAGGGTTACAACTTAGTTTGGCTATATAAATATTATGTTAGCAAACTAAAATTCTAAGTCTCCAGCCACTTTTCAGTCATTTCATAAAATAAGAAAAGAAAAATAGTTTTCTTTGTCTACAAAAATAAGATTCGGCAAGAACTTTTATTTTTTTGTTTTAAAAATAAAACTTGCTAGCACGAGTAAAAAAAAAAATTCTACCTTTGAGAAGGTCTTATTTGGTCATTGTGTGGATTACTGTTAAAGGCCAAACACTTGGTGGCTAAAGATTGGACAAATCCTAAAAGCGAAGAAGCAAAGATTTTGATTTAATTGGCTCTTGATTACAATATCTAGAGTAAGGTATGTAACTCTTAAACTTATGAGTGTTCATAATTAATTTGAAAGTTACATGAAAAATACAAACATTGATCCTATATGATTCGACTGTTTCTCTAATTAAAAGCTAGCTTATTATTCTGCTGTGTTATATTTTTTAATTTCTTCATTATTTTCATGTTTGAGGATGAGGTTGAATCCCAATTGCCATAGTGGTAGTCATAATGTGCATTGGCATCATACCATCTTGGGTAAAGAGGCTTTAAGGGCTCTAAGTGGACTGGTGCCAAAAAGTGATGCTTAATAAGTTGGGGAAGTAAATTGGTATAAGATATGAGAATAGGGTCAATTTGGATTTTCTATTGATTATTCTTGAGTTCCCCATGATTGTTTCCAACGTTATTTAGTTTGGTTGTGGTAACCACTAATGAGGATAAGTGTTTTGAGAGATATTATTTAAAGTGGGGTAAAAAAGTTGGTAAGTGGAATAAAGTTGATAAGGAGTGTACTCTTTCACTTGCTACCTCTCATATGTGATTACTTGTGCTTCGCCGTCCTTCTTCTTTAGCACATTTCCTTTCTTAGGATCTTTAATGTTGCCACTCTAGATTGCATTTTCAATTATTTCCTTTGACAAGACCATCTGGAAAGTTCTTGGTGGCATTGCTGATCAACCTTTTGTAGTATAGGGCTTTCAAAGTGTTAACATACATGACTGTTATTTGTTTCTCAGTCAATGGTCGCTAGACTTGTGAAGCGATATCTCTCCACCATTAAAAGCATTGTCTTTGAAGCCTTCAATAGCTTTCTTCTCCATGTTTTAAAAGGTCAAACAATTTGGCGCCATGTCTGCCACATGTTTATATTGAGTTACAAATGCTTGTGCTAAGTCCTTTTAAGAATGCATATAGGTTCTATCTAGCTTGTTGTACCATATGATGGTTGATCTTGTAAGGTTATGTAGGAAACAGTGGATCAACGACTTATCGTCGTGAGTGTAAGCAACCATCTTACCATAATACATGGTTCCATGTGCCATTAAACACTTAGTACCATCATGCTTTTTGAAATTAGGAACTTTAAACTTGGGAGGAATCACTAGTCTAGTACAACGCTCAATTTTAATACATCGATATAACCCAAAAGAGTTGTCCCTTCTATAACATGTAATCATTCCTTTAAAAGGTCAAACTTCTTCTTTACTCCTAAATTATCCATAACCTCGGATGCACCCCTACTTAACTTTTCTTGTTTTCTTGCATCATCCAAATTTGGAACCGCAATAAGATTAGTAGGGCTTACTCCAATGGTGGTTCCTTGCATCAATAATTGTCCTCTATAATACAAATGTCTCCCCATAAGTGGTGTAGGGTATTGGTGTTGCTTTTAAGATATTGAGGGTTGGTACATGGAATCATCATTACTTGAAATCTGTTGGTTGGTTTGGTTGGCAAGTTCTTCAACCATTATTTTCCCCTTGCTGATATTCATAATTAGCTCCATCATCTTAGCCAACTGCTTTTTTATCTCTTCTTGAGCTTTCTCCACTTGATCTATTTGCACAACTTGTTTGTTTTCCATGATCTTGGTCTGTAGTTGAGTATTTTATAGGTGACAAATAAGTGATTTTAGTGGTTGAGCTATCTTGAGGACCCTTTTTACCATAAATATGAATTACGATGCTTCCCATGTAATTGAGCAGATGTATGTTCTTATTAAAAAAAAATCTTGGTTATATAAATGCACTTTCTAAATATGTTCAAATATTTACCACATAACAATAAAGAATGAAAGGAGACTCTCTTTTGTCATATGTTGCATGGCAATTATCCCTATGTGATGGACGCATGATGCATGTGCATGATTGTAAATTGATAAAATTAAACAAGTTAACACAAAACAACATATAATACCAAAATCATGTGTACCTATCTCTGGGTGTTTTTTATGTGACATAGTAAAAAGGCTTTACTTAGGGTTGGCTCTTAAGGTTCACAATATGTGGGTTGGGATTTAACAGAAAGCTAAAGGTTCCCATATTATTCCTCATTGTTGTCTACTTTGGACTAGTAAAGTCCCTCAATCCTCACCCATTATAGGATATAAACGGAAAGGGATCAATCTAAGTAGAAGTATTTCATTAGCCTATGTGGAAGTTATCACTTCACAAGAGCAGAGATGCTCTACTTTCTCCTAAAATACATAAAGCCTGGGTAGAAAGCTTATGCATGCATGCATAATGAGTGTGTGAAGAAACATATTATACATATAAAGAAATGAAAAACGGAACTAAGGAAAGTAATTTTAAAAATTGAAATATTGTTAACTACAAGGCTTTTAAGACAACACATAACTAATTATTGGCTCGACTCTCAAGTCCTCGACGAATTCACCAAGCTATCACAATGTGCAAGTTTGAAAACTCAATAGTTTGACTAAAGAGGAGTCATCATCAATCTTTTTTGTTTAGGTGCAATTGACGACCAATGTGAGTCTATTTTTCCTAATGAGGTCCTAAACTTGACTTAGGTTCATTAAAAAGAATAGGTTATAATCTATGAAACCGATTAGGTTCGGTAGTCCTTTACGTGTGAGGAAGATATTAGCACCCTCATAATGCCCATCTAATTAGTGCTCTATTAATTATGTGTCTTTTAAACATTATTTCATAAAATCTAGTTCAACATTCAATTTAATTTCCCTTACATATTTTATTTTATTAGTTTTTCAAAATAAATAAATAAATAAATTTTATATTGAAAATTTCCCAAATGCTCATGGCAAAATTTTGAAACATTCTCTCATTTAGAAATTCCCTAGAAGCCACTTTTGGTTTTCTTGATATTTAATCATTGCAGAACTTATTTATTTAATTCTATAATTTTTATCTTTCTTTTTATTGGGGGAAGAGGGATTTGAACCCTTCTCTTTGGGTAGGGGTGTCACGACCCGAAACCTCCCTCGGGCCCATGACAACCGCCTCGACGTCCCGATTGACATTCATTATTAGAATGCCAATCGGAACCCCGTAAGGCTAACGAATCAGTTTCTTTCCTTTCCTGTAAGCAATCGTTGTTAAATATCAAGTTTTAAGAAAATATAAACTATTTTAGATCGAAAACAATCAAAATAAAATTTTCGCCACATAGGGGTATTTTGGTCATTTTTACTAAAAAATTTCTAAACCTGATAAAAATACAACATATGGTAGAAAATATCCATTGCCGATTTAAAATAAATTTTGTAATCTAAATCATCCATTTAGAGTGAAAAGTTGGCTAACTAGACTAAATAAAAATATTTGATAATATATTTCATTTTCTTATAAAACAATTTTTATAGAACTATATATAAATAATTTTTGTAGCATGAGAACAAAATAAATTCATACATACTATAATTTACAAAATTATAATGTACAATAATAATTACAATGACAAGTGGCCCATAAATACACCCAATATTGGTGATAGTAACCTACTGTTTGTGGGATAGAGGGGTCAACTGGAATCCTCGACAAAATCGGATATCTACAAGCTACCACAGGTCTGAAATATTTTGAAAAGAGGTGGATGAGATTTTGCAATCCCAATGAGTAAACAGACATTATCATAAATATCTAAAGGCGAGTAAAATGGAGGCAAGTTTAAACAACAAATCACAAACCATTTCATAAGGTTTTCAATTTCTTTCTTAAACCATAAAACATTTGTAATTTACCAAAACAGTTGTCAAGGCTTATAACCTTTATTAAAAACATGGCTCAAGCCAAAATCTAGTCCTCGGGGATACCTTGGCTGAGGCATCTAACC
>NC_030850.1:17307653-17355142 GCF_000208745.1 Theobroma cacao
TGTCACTTTTAGATCTCTCTCCTCAAGCATGCTAAATGGAAACAAAGGCATAGGAAAGGTAGAAATCAAGCTAAAGTCGAAAAATCTTACCGTTAGACGCGTAAACAGGTGCGAAAAACGCGAATTCCCCTTTGAATTTTCTTGTTTCTCTTTGGTTTTTCTCTTTTCTTCCTTTCCTCTCTATTTTCCCTCTTGTTCTTTCCTTATGGCCGGCCAGCACTTAGTATGGGGTTTAAATGGGCTGACTTTTTATTAAAATAATATTAAATCATTAAAAAGTGCCATGTGTCACTTTCTCATTGGCCCATTTTTAAAATTTCATCTTTTAAACTTCAATTTTTCACCACTTAACATACCATAGTTGTTCATACCAAAAATAAATAAATCCTATGATTTTGATAAGTTTTGGGTGGTGAAAATTATGATTTTACCCCAGGATGATAAAATTACCGTTTTGCCCCTATGTTCTGAAAATTGCCGAAATTGAAAATTTTCACTTCCTATCATTAAATTATACTCCAAATAGTTAATCTTGGTCAAAAATTTCACTCCATGATCAAATTATTATCTTAGGTGGCAAAATGACGATTTTTGCCCTTGAACATCAAAATTTTTAATTTTCTTCCAAATGAACCCTCTAACTCTAAACAATCATTTTTAGTCATTCTTGGACTGTAAAATATTAAATTTCATCCTACGATTCCTATTTGAACTAGTTCGAGGTTAAATCAACTCAAGTGTACCGTTAGGTACAATATCGAATTTCGTCTATTCTTAGGACTTTCCTAGCATAATAACATGCTACTCAGTGCATGTTTGTCATGACATGTGTTTATAGGGTCGGGTTTTACAAGGGGGATCATGCACCAACCAATGAGCCAAATGTTCGAGTGCTCTATAATTTTTATCTTTTTTTTATTTTATTTAAATATTTATGTAAATACTTTGTTATTGATAATTTTTCAAAATCTTCAAATTCTTGTGGCAGAATTTTGAAAAATTCTCTCACCTAAAATTTCCAAGAAGCCATTTTTGGTTTTCTTAAGATTTCATATTGGAGAATTTATATAAATTAAGTGAACGTCTAATTTTTAAAGATCAATGAAATAAAATAAAATAAAAATAATTAGAGTCATATAAATAAGAAACTTTTTGTTGGCCTTGATACTTGGCTATATTTATAGCCAAAGTGTCATATTCTTTCTCAAACTGGTTTCTTGAGTTTTAATTTAATCTAACTTAGTCTCTTTTCAGATTTTCAATTTGATTAGGATTATTGCAAACATAACCTTATCTTTTCATATTTATCTCTCTCCTTTTTTTTGTTTTCATATTTTTTTTTATAAAAAATGAGATCAAATTAGGTCTCTACACTTGTTGGTAATGATTTTAAGAAATATAAGGATGATCACCCGACCGAAGGATGTGACACCCTAGAGGATTTGATAGCAAGGTTGCAAAGTTTGGCACATGAGTTTGTTGAGTTTTGTAGTTAGTGTGAGGAACAACCAAAGTTAGGTTTAAAATGATTATAGTTTTAATTATAAAAAAAGATCAAATTTGCTTGAACATTATTTGAATGATCTTTGAAAAATTCTTGAAATGATTTACCTCTTATACATTTGTTTTTACCTGATTACAAGCTTGATTGTTTTAGTTGTGTGAATTATTGAAGCAATTGAATTATCACACACCTGTTTTACAAATGTCTACAAGCTTCAATGACTTAATGGTATGAGTGATAAATTTGCTTGAATGATTTCTATTTATGATCCCTTTAACATTTATCTTTAAGATGTTTAAGTTGCAAGATAGGTTCGCAAGTGTTGAAACTTTTCTCAAAGCATTCAAAGATGGTTGATCTTTACAACACTAAGGTTGTTCTTAAGCCATGAAGTTCACTCTCAACTCAACTTTTCATCACAAGGAAGAAGTAAGGAAGTAGCTAAAGTTAAGTACCAAAATGTTAAGGAATCTAGAAGAAATAAAGCTCCAATCGATCTTAGAGTAAGGAAAGTTTATCTTATGGAGATAAATCATGCAAGTATGACTCAATGCGTCTCTTGTACATGCTACAGTATTTCGAGCATAAATCTCACTGCAGAAGTCCAATTGACATGATTCTTGAACAATTGGAAAGCTAAGAGACAAGATTGGATTGTTGCAAACCAGATCGAGGTTAAAATCACACAAGAACAGGTTGGACTACTACACTTTCTACATTATGCAGCATGAAAACTTGAAAAGAAATAACCATAGTTGACCCCATACAGTTTGTAGTTGACCCTAAGGAAGTGAGCATGTGAAATCCAAGCCTTTATGAAGCCATAGTCGACCTTAAGCAAGTGGTAGTCTATTACACCAAGCCAAATTTCAAAAATACAAGATTTCTAGAAGATGAGTGACTAGAGAACTTCAATAGTCGACTACAAGTGACCATTAGACAAAAAATTCAAAAGGAATATGGCTAGGACTACAAGTGACCAGTAGACACAAATTCAAAAGGAAAACTGCTAGTTTCTTGCTTTAACTACCTCTAACGGCTTCAAGACTCTTTCAACTATAAAAGAACCACTAGAAAGCATTTCAAGTTAAGGAAGAAGAAAGAAAAAAGGGTCAAACTCTTGAAAATCATGGTCTTGAAAAGAAATGAGAGAAAACCAAGCAAAACCAAGATACTTGAGCTAAACTTTCTTTATGCTTTCACTCCCATCTTTATATCTTATCTTTATACCCAATGTTAGGCATTCTTCCTTCATTATACCCATTTAGCAAAATCTACCTTTTAAAGGCAATATTGCTATCCTTGTAAAGGATATAGCTTAGCCTTGAAAAGTAATTTTGTAAATGTTATCGTTTCCTATCAAAAAGTAAGAATCCTTTTGTGGATTGTGTATGGGTTTGTGGTGAGCTTGTTAACAATCATGGGTTTGAGGTGAACTTATTAAAACCATGGGCTATTGCTTGATCTCGTTAAAAGAAAGAATTCTTTTGTGGTTTATGTAAGGTTTATCGCTTCCAGTTAAAAAGCAAGAATCCCTTTGGTAGATTGTGAAAGAGTTATCGTTTCCCGTTAAAAGGTAAGAATCCTTTTTAGTGGATGGAAATTCCTTGGTGTGCCAAGGGAGTGGATGTAGGCATTTGAAAAAGCCGAACGACTATAAGTCCTTGTGTTTTCATTTTTATCCTTGCTTTAAATTTCTGCACTTGACTTTACAAAATTCATTTTACAAATTGCTTAAGCCTTGATTTCATACTCATTACAAAATTGGTTTGTGTCTTTGTTAAAAACATTTTTCAACTTTCACAAATTGTCCATTCCTTGTTGAAAAGATTTTTTGAAATGTTTTTCTCAAAGTTGTCTTTATTTGATTTACATTTGAATAATGTTTAAGCATTTCAAAGTAACCATTTATCTACGATTAATTAAGTAGCTTTGAATAAAATTTGCATATACATCAAAGTTTTTGTTGAAATTCCTCTTACAAGTTTTCAAAATGAGTTTTCTAGTCTAGGATTGATTCTTGAGTCTTTATAGTTAACCACAATTTGTTTCGAAGACATTTAAGTTGATTTATGAAAAGAATTACAACCATAGTCGACTAGAAAATTTTTATAATCGACTATAGCCGATTGTTTTACACTTTCCAAATTTTTTAAAAATCTAATTCACCGCCTTCTTGGATATCTTGCTACTTGATTCATTGTGCTAACATTTCTAACATAGAGGAATGGGTTGATTCTAGCTTAAAGGACCCGAACTATATGCCAATGACAGAGTCGGGCAGTAGGGCGATTGTGGTAACACTAGTAGATTTTATGAAACTTAAGCCCCTGATGTTTACTAGATCAGATGTCGAAAAGGATCTGCAGAGATTCCTAAAGGTTGTGGAATGTATATGCTCAACATTAGGATGATCCAGCCAGTGATCAATTGAGTTAGTGGGTTTTTAGTTGAAAATGTGGCACAAATTTGGTTTTTATCCCTTAAGAGATGAAGATCAACTGCATTGGATTGGGAGGAATTTGTCCAAGTATTTTTAAACTGTTTTCTACCTAATAGCGTGAGAGACACTAAAATTCTTCCTTCAATAAACCTACTAAAGCATAAATAAATCAATAACAACCTATCTTAATCACGTTAACACCAAATTAATCATAAAATTACTTAAGATTATATTGACTCACCTAAATTAACTAACTTAAAATAATTAAATAAACCAACAAATATCTATGCATTACTACTAGAACTAAGCTAAATTACTATCAAAATTAAGTCTAAATAACTCTATATCATAAAGTTATCAGTTCTTTATTAAAACTAAGCTAATCAAAGAACTTTTCACGTGAATTATTACATTCTATAGCAACTTATTCCTAGATCGAGAAGTGGAATTAATACCTTTTCCTATGGGATTTCTTTTATCAACTATTCCTTTCTTTTTCTTTGAAATCTTCTTCTTACTTTTTCTCTTCTTTTCAACTGAGAAATCTTGTATTTGTCCTTTCTTCGGAGGAAGAGATGGTGGGTCATCACTTTCTCTTTTTACTTTCCCTTTTTCAACCACTTTGTGCTTGAGAGAGGTTTTTGCCATGGGATTTCTTCACTTAGGGTTTATCAGATTTTAAAGGAAGGGCGAGAGAAAAATTTGGAAGATTTTGGGTTTTTGACTTTCTAGGGAATGATTCTCTTAATAGTTGGAAGGTTTTTTAAGAGGAGTTTATTAACCGATTACCCCACGTTTTGAGTGGGTGCTTTCTCGTACCACTTGCTTAGTATTTTTATTTTTGAAAATTTTCTTGCATGACAGTTCTTTTACTAGCAGGGATGCTCTAATTGATTAATGCATGTCTTAACTGATTACTGTATCTCTAACTTAAAGCTTTCCAAAGTGTTTGAATTTCATTAACTAATTAAGGACACCTTTAACTGATTAAGAGCTCACTGACTTATCTTAACTAACTTAAGACAAAGATGTTTTAATTGATTAAAGGGGGTCTTAACTAATTAATGTGAGTCTTATTTCCCTTTTACCATCCCTTTAACTAATCAAAACACTCTCTAATCAATTACATCAAGGAATGAACTTGATTATCATAAAGTATATCATAAAAAACATGATCAATTTAGCATAATCTAGACTTCATTGACATCAATCATTCCTAGATCTTTCCTAATTCTACAAAATTGTTCTTCACTCAATGGTTTTGTGAAAATGTTAGCCAATTGATGCAAGCTGTCCACAAAATCTATTTCAATATCTCCCTTAATCCCATGATCTCTAATGAAATAATGTCTAATTTGTCAATTCTCGGAACTCCCATCGAGCCCGTGACAACCATCGCGATGTCCCGATAGACATTCATTACCCAGAATGCCATTCGAAACCTCGCAAGGCTTAACATCAGTTTTCTCGCTTCCCTTGTGAGTATTAGTTACTAAAATCATGTTTTAAAGTGATATGAACCAATTTCAATTCAAAAACAGTCAAAGAGAAATTACAACTACACAAGGGTATTTTGGTCATTTTATTCTCGAAAATCTTGAAACCAACTAAAAATGTAATATGTGAATGGAAAACACATATTTCATAATAAAAAATAAGTTTAGATGTCTAAAACATTCATTTAAAGTGAAACTATAACTATTTGAATATAATTAAAATATTCAATAAAATATTCTATTTTCTTATAAAACAATATTTATAGAGTTACCGATAAATAATTTTTTTAATGTAAAAGCTAAATAAATTCATACATATTGTAATACAGATAACCAAAGCATAAGATTTAATTTATAGGGACACGTGGGCCCACGAACGACCAAAAGTATCAAAAACAGTAAACCTACAATTTTTGAGGATGCAAGTCCAACTATAGCCCTCAACGAAATGAGTTATCTACCGACCATCCTGAGCTTGAAATGGGTGAAAATGAGGGTGGTGAGATTATATAATTCCAGTGAGTAAACAAATATCATCTAAAATATCAAAAGCCGAGTAAATTGAGACAGATTAAAATAGATTATCATATTGTAATTCATAACCTTTCAACTCATTTCAACCAAATAAAATTAATTCATATAAATCGAGTATTCAACATGGCTTATGAATTTCTTAAAAGCTTTAGCTCATGCCAAAATTATTCTCATACTTGGTTGTCAGGGATACCTTGGCTTGGGACTATCCCAACCAAGTCCGCCAAGGCTGTTAAAAAAATCATGTACGCATAAATCATGTTTTTATTTTGAAACCATAGCAGTTCCTTGGCGTTGGCTGAGTTCACCCTCACGTGGTGGTTTGGCGTGAAGTAAACTCTAAAGATGTACCTCGGGAGTTACCCTACGTGCCTCTCCAACCGAGGTAAGAATATAATGGGGTTACCGTGCCCCTCTAATAGGCTGGTCCACGAAACCCGCCCACTGCAGCAAGCTAAACCCACCAATTCAATAAAATCTCAACCGCATGACATGGCAATTATATCACAATCCAGCCTCTTAAGGCTAAATACACAGTTCATATATTTCAACACAAATACCAATTCAGCCATTCATGTAAATATTGTCATAAGCCATTTGATTCAAACCATGAATTTACAACTCATGAAATAGTCACTAATTACTCTATTTTCAAACCATCATTTAATTTCAAGACAATGTTATAAAATCATTTCATTAAATCACATTTTAATTACAAAACACAAAGATTTACCATTTAACTCATTTTCCATAAAATCACAAAAAAACCAATAAAAACCACTTTAGATAATTAAGATGATAGTAAGGTTACTCACTGTAATGGAAATTGAGTTTCGAGTACTCCGATTTTTGATCCTCGGGTACTATCTTTTTACTTTTGCTAGAATGCTCACCACCTAGACATAATGCACAATAAGCCATTTACTACATTTGTGCTAAATTGTTATAAAACCAATTCAGGCTTTATACTAATGCATCAAATGGGATGTAAATTGTTCGGATTATCGTCTAAACACGGTGTTCTACACAAATTCAATTGTGTACCTAAATAAAACTGTATTGGCCTAATTCGATCTATCACTCGATTAATTGGCCAATATGTCCAATTAAACTCCAATAATTTCATTTTTCTTCCAATTCTCCAAACCATCAAACACAAGTTAAATAACTTGAAATATGGCAAAATCATCCTCACATTTTCTCTTGGAAAATTCGGCCATGGTGGGTGCATCAACATTATAATTTTTCAAGCTTGATTCTCACACCATAAATCACTAATTCATAACCAAATCACTTGAAATAAAATTAAAATCATCATCAATATTCCACATGGAGAATTCTGCCAATGAGGGTTATAGAAGAACATGAATTTTTCTTGCTTGATTTTCATGCTACACATCACCAATTAACTAAAAATACTAGAATATCTTAAAATCTAACCAAAACAAACATCAAAATCTCTCTCTAAGTGTTCGGCCAGCAAGAGATTCATCATGATTTCATGTGATTCAACCATGAAAAATAAGAAAAAATGCTTAAGAAATAGTGATCTCAAGCTTAATTGAAAAAATCTTACCTTTTTTCATTTGTTTCCTTGAATTTTCACACTTTTCCCTTGAATTTTTCCACCTAGGGTTTTGTTCTTTCTTTTCTTCCTTTGTTCTTCCTTTGGCCGGCCATAATGAAGAGAAATAGGCTGGTTTTGTGCTAATTTATAAGGAAAATAATAAAGAAATAAAAGCTTGACACTTGTCACCTTACCATTGGTCCATTTTTAAATTCTTAACTATTAAGCTTTCTTTCTCCACCACATAAAATCCTTCAATTATCCATAACAATAATGGGTGAAATTCATGTGCTGTATAAGTGTTGGGTGGTGTAAAATTACAATTTTGCCCCTGGGGTGGCAAAATGACTATTTTACCCCTATGCTTGAAAAAATGTCAGAATTAAGATTCTTCACTTCTCAAACTCAAATTATATTCCAAATGATCAATTTTAGTCAAAAATTTCATCCAACACTCACATCTTAACATCGGGTGACAAAATGACTATTTTACCCCTAGGTCATGAAAATTCCAATTTGACTTTAAATCGGTCCTCAAACTCCGAATCACCATTTTGAGTCATTCTGGGGTTTTAAAATTCTCAATTTCATCTTAAAATCTCTATTTGGACTAGTTCAAGGCTTAATTCAACTTAATTGTACCATTTGGTACAATACCGTTCTTAACGATTTTCAAGGTACCTAAGTAAGCAAACATGCATTATTTTGTAAGAATGACATAATAAACATATTGTAAAGCTGGGCTTGACAGCACTATCCCCCTTAAAATAAAATTTTGACCTCAAAATTTTATTTACTGAACTCAGAGAAAAGGTGAGGGTATTGTTTTCTCATCTAATGCTCGGCTCCTTATGTCCTCCCCTTTATAGGGAATTTCGATTTGTTCACCTCATTTACCTCCAATTCAACTCGAGTACATCACTTATGTCTATTATTATCCTTTAAAATCAGATCAACAGTAACTTTCACAATTATGATCTCTTATATCGAGACACCAAGCATGCTTCTATTACTATCATTAAACTTGAACCATAACTCCATCTCAATCATACCAATTTCGATCGCATTTGATACTTATTTAGGTATACCAATCACTATCTTATTACTTCATTCCATATCAAATTTCTTGACTTTCATTCATTCATCCTATCCTCATACATTATTGTGTAGTTTACGGCATCATTAACATGCCATACTCATTCTTGTACATATCCTCAGCGTTAGGGAATATTAATGGCTTCAATTATTTCCACATACTTCATGTTTATCTTGCATTTAGGAAATTTCAATCTTCTTAATCCTATTAGTCCATCTCATATGGCTTAATCGCACTATGGATTACATTCCCTTAACTATTTCCCCAAAATTTCTTAGGTCGCCATAAATCGACTTCTGATAAGATTCTTGATCGTTACATTATCTATACAACTCATCAAATAGATTGAGTTCAATCTCGAACCACTAAAACCATTCTTCATTTTAGTTGGGTACATCACTAACTCCATACATACGTATATACGCTCATTCAAATGTCATATTCCTCATTATGTATACTGGTCTCTATTTTCAAATGCCTTCAAACTAATTTCTCTTTGTTCATTCCCATCCATAACCAAGATTCAATAGAATAATCTTCATAATTCATACAAATTCTCATCATGCTTGTGTATAGTTCCACATCATTTACATACTTATACTCTCTTCTTATCATTTCCAATTATATGCTTAAATTTCCTTATACTATATATCATTGCATCACAATGTCATCTCCATTGAATTATAATCTATTATGCGTGTATGCTTTCTAATCCCATTGATGCCTCAAAGATTTATCTTGACTTGATCATTGCCTCTTATGCAATACCACAATTCCTAAGAGTCATTCTTTTTCCTCGATTATCCTTCATGCCTCTACATTACCTTGTATCCTTCTTGCATTCCGATATTGATTTGTGACTTAAAACTCAGACTCATTTGAATCATGTATGCCTCAAGCATTTTTGAATTCCAATTTCCATAATATATTAGGAAAGTTTCATTATCCGACTTCATTATCAAGGTCAACTTCTATCATCCTTTGTTCCACTCTTTCATACGAATATAACATCCTTCTTCCTTAACCAATTTACAAATTGTACTTGAAATTACAAGACTTGAAACTAGATTCTCCTCAAGTACTTTTCAATATTAATACTAATAACACTCTCAACTTACAGCTTCTTTTTTTTTTTTTTATAACCATATAACTTAGTGCTTGCTTTCACGAGATCCATGGCAGAACTTCTCTTGAGTATTTCCTTCAGGATATCTATCTTAAACTTATGTCTCACAGTAGGTGATCACTTAACTTGTGACTTAGCCGTTTGGCTCCTTAGCAAGTTTCAAAATCACACATCTTATACTCTTCTCGTATAATTTATAATTCTTTCTCAAAGGTGTTTAAACATTCTTGAAACACTTAATCACTTATTTGCTTTTTCATACTCCAAGTATATCATTTCCATAAAGGCATGCCCAACTACTCATGCTTCAATTTATCTCCAAGGGTTTCTAGCATACCACGTAGTTTACTTGTGTTGTCACTAATCCTTTCCTTTCAACAACGTCAATTTCCTTTCAACAAAGTCAAGACAAGATTTGTAAATTCTCGTAACAATATTCTATATAAACTCATTTGCTATATCATTCTTGAAATCTTCATTCACACTTTCATCACTTGATATTGACATCTCTTATCAATATCTCATACATTCATCTAACTTTTAACTCGCTTTCTCTTTAGTCTTTAACAAGGCTTAATCTCTTGTCTTCTTTATTTCTTAAGATTTGATTTCAGTCAACATATTATTCATCTTAACACTCCACATGTTAGTTTATTTTTATGTAGCCATCTCAACAACTTTCTAACTTTTCTTTCTCTTACATGCCAATATATAAGGCAATAAAGAAACTTTGCAATTTCACTCATCATCTTTATCTTAATACCTCCCCAATGCACTTAAGACTCGAAACAACAAAGCTTAGCATCAAAACCAATGACCATTCTTCAACTCATGAGTTTCATCTTCATGCCACTCTCAATTTGCTCGTGCTTTCTAGCCATAAAGGGGTCTTAACCAATTACATTTATAAAGTGGATAATTCACTTAATTATTACATATCATCCTTGCAGTTATAAGATCAAGATATCTCAAATTTAGGATGCAGAAGTTCCCTCCTAGAGCATATCCAAAAATCCACATATTTCAAGTCCCACTTTAGGACATCTTTCCCATATGGTGTAATGAATTCACAATATATACATCATCATACACATAATTACTTATTATTTATGGTATCCCACTATTTTCATTACCATTATTAATCATCTTCCTTGTCTTATAACTCCAATAGTTTATTAACTTCCAGTACAAAGACCATGAAAATAGTTCATCTTTCACTACATTTATACTCACAATCCTTATTAATCAAAAATTTATCTTTTTCAAGTTCCTTCATTTATCTCTAATGGACCATATTTGTATTAGATTATCTTCCTATAATGTTGTGGCATTATTTTATACTTCCTTCACTTTCAAGTTTACAATCTTTGACTTTATCACATTAATCGCTCAAAATGTCATTTAGAGCCTTATTGATTTCTTCCATATCCTTTCGAATTGTAACTACAGTTAAGATTCCCAATTTCACATCTCCATAATTGATTGTTAGTTTTACCACACTGTCTCCCAATATCCTGTGCAATTACAACACACTGAACCCGCTTATTATAACATAATCCCCTAGTTCAATGTGTTTGCTCGAGAATCATCTTCTCTGATACAATTTGTCCCATAAACCAGAATTTTATTTAGTTAGCTTTGCATTCGGAATCATATCAAAACTCACATACTTCGATAAGTAATAATTTCCAACAAACATCATCAATTCAAATGGCATTTTATACCTCGTCAAAATCTAGGGTTATCACTCCAAAAGTTCATCACGTTAACTGGTATCCATTTCTTAGTACTGCAAAATACATTCATTGTTAATTAGGGTAATTGCTTGAATCATTAATGACTTTCCACATCAGTCTTCAATAATTATTTGAGATGATCAACCATGCCACTAAGATAAATATCTTTCCTTAATAGTCATAATGCTAATCCACTTCTGTCCTACCAAAAGATTCCCATATACATCTAGTCACTTAAACAGCTACTTTATAATACATTCTAGTCATACACTTTAAAAGCCAAACTATTAACTTCTTTGTACAGATAACTATTATCTCTTTTACACTACATCTACCTAGAGTTAAAGTATTACAAAATCCCACGAAAATATTAAGTACCATTAAGATCATCATCTTAGTCTGAACATATTGGAAAATTCTACTCCAAGTCCTCTTCCTCCTTCTGAGATTTTCTCCTTTGTTCCTCAATCCAAGCTTGTTGTATTCTCTTGCATTCTTCATCACTCACAAGTGCAGCATTTCTTCCATAACCGGGAGGAAAATGTCGTACAACGTTGACCTTTCTACGGGGATAATTTGCAACAGTTACTTTCTCCTTATTCTTTTCCTATTGTTTCTTTACATTTATCCCACAGCTTGGAGGAAAGTGTCGAACAACGAGTACAAGTACCTTCCTAGGATGATAATCTCCTTCAGCTATCATTATTTCCCCCCTTTCTTTAGCGTATTCCCTAGATTCTTTCAAAAGGGAATTTCTCATGCTTATATTAATGTCATTACTATCAACACTTTCAATGGTCTCACAAGGGTCGAAGCTTTCTTTTTCACGAACTCTCATCTCCAAATCCGGTGGCATCCAATTAATAGGAATCCTAGGCGAGGCACTTTCTGGACTACTTGGTTCGGGTTGCCATCTGCTCCTAGCAGTAAAATCTAGCGATCCCTCACTAATACTATGAGAGGCATCGGGACTACCATCTCTCCTAGACATGGTGTGTGCAACCAGCGTACCTCAAAACCTATGCACAATCAAGCAGTAATTTCTTAATTATTTACGCATCACAAGAACGGGTAGGTTTCTATATGCAAATGCATGCATTCGACTCAACTTAACCTAACTTAACTCGGGGCCAAATTGACACTGTAAATTTTAAAACAACTTTAAACCCAAAAGCTTTGATACCAATGTAATTATCACGATCGGAACTCCCATCGATCCTGTAACAATTGTCGCGATGTCCCAATAGACATTCATTACCCAGAATGCCAATCGAAATCTCGCAAGGCTTAACATCAGTTTTCTCCCTTCCTTTATGAGTATTAGTTACTAAAATCATGTTTTAAAGTGATATGAACCAATTTCAATTCAAAAACAGTCAAAGAGAAATTATAACTACACAAGGGTATTTTGGTCTTTTTTTTCTTCAAAAATCTCGAAACCAGCTAAAAATGTAATATGCGAGTGGAAAACATATATTTCATAATAAAAAATAAGTTTAGATGTCTAAAACATTCATTTAAAGTGAAACTATAACTATTTGAATATAATAAAAATATTCAATAAAATATTTTATTTTCTTATAAAATAATATTTACAGAGTTACCTGTAAATAATTTTTTTACCGTAAAAGCTAAATAAATTTATACATACTGTAATATAGATAACCAAAGCATAAGATTTAATTTACAGTGCCACGTGGGTCTACGAATGACCAAAAGTATTAAAAGCGGTAAACCTACAATTTTTTAGGATGCAAGTCCAACTATAGCCCTCAATGAAATGAGCTATCTACCGACTATCCTGAACCTGTAATGGGTGAAAATGAGGGTGGTGAGATTATATAATCCCAATGAATAAACAAATATCATCTAAAATATCCAAAGCCGAGTAAATGGAGACAGATTAAAATAGATTATCATACTGTAATTCATCACCTTTCAACTTATTTCAACCAAATAATATCAATTCATATAAATCGAGTATTCAACATGGCTTATGAATTTCTTAAAAGCTTTGGCTCATGCCAAATCATTCTCATACTCGGTTGTCAGGGATACCTTGGCTTGGGACTATCCCAACCGAGTCCGCCAAAGTTGTTAAAAAAATCATGTTTTTATTTTGAAAACATAGTTGTTCCTTATCGTTGGCTGAGTTCACCCTCATGTGGTGGTTTGGCGTGAAGTGAACTCTAAAGATGTACCTCAAGAGTTACCCTACGTGCCTCTCCGATCGAGGTAAGAATATAACGGGGTTACCGTGCCCCTCTAATAGGCTAGTCCACGGAACCCGCCCACTACAGCAAGCTAAACCCACCAATTCAATAAAATCTCAATCACATGATATGGCAATTATATCACAATCCAGCCTCCCAAGGCAAAATACACAGTTCATATATTTCAACACAAATACCAATTCAACCATTCATGCAAATATTGTCATAAGCCATTCGATTCAAACCATGAATTTACAACACATGAAAACAGTCTCCAATTACTCTATTTTCAAACCATCATTTAATTTCAAGACAATGTTATAAAATCATTTCATTAAATCACATTTTAATTACAAAACACAAAGATTTACCATTTAACTCATTTTCCATAAAATCACAAAAAAACCAATAAAAACCACTTTAGATAATTAAGATGATAATAAGGTTACTCACTGTAATGGAAATCGAGTTCTGAGTACTTCGATTCTTGATCTTCGGGTACTATCTCTTTACTTTTGCTAGAATGCTCACCACCTAGACTAAATGCACAATAAGCCATTTACTACATTTATGCTAAAATTGTTATAAAACTAATTCAGGCTCTATACTAATGCATGAAATGGGATGTAAATTGTTCGGATTATCGTCTAAACACAGTGTTCTACACAAATTCAATTGTGTACCTAAATAAAACGGTATTAGCCTAATTCGATCTATCACTTGATTAATTGGCCAATATGTCCAATTCAACTCCAATAATTCCATTTTTCTTCCAATTCTCCAAACCATCAAACAGAAGTTAAATAACTTGAAATATGGCAAAATCATCCTCACATTTTCTCTTGGAAAATTCGGCCATGGTGGGTGCATCAACACTATAATTTTCAAGCTTGATTCTCACACCATAAATCACTAATTCCTAACCAAATCACTTGAAATAAAATTAAAATCATGATCAATATTCCACATGGAGAATTCAGCCAATGAGGGTTATAGAAGAACATGAATTTTTCTTACTTGATTTTCATGCTACACATCACCAATCAACTAAAAACACTAGAATATCTTAAAATCTAACCAAAACAACCATCAAAATCTCTCTCTAAGTGTTTAGCCAGCAAGAGATTCATCATGATTTCATGTGATTCAACCATGAAAAATAAGAAAAAATGCTTAAGAAAGAGAGATCTCAAGCTTAATTGAAAAAATCTTACATTTTTTCACTTGTTTCCTTGAATTTTCACACTTTTCCCTTGATTTTTTCTACCTAGGGTTTTGTTCTTTCTTTTCTTCCTTTGTTCTTCCTTTGACCGGCCATAATGAAGAGAAATGGGCTGGTTTTGTGCTAATTTATAAGGAAAACAATAAAGAAATAAAAGCTTTACACTTGTCACCTTAGCATTGGTCCATTTTTAAATTCTTAACTATTAAGCTTTCTTTCTCCACCACATAAAATCCTTCAATTATCCATGACAATAATGGGTGAAATTCATGTGTTGGACAAGTGTTGGGTGGTGTAAAATTACAATTTTGCCCTTGAGGTAGCAAAATGACTATTTTACCCCTATGCTAAAAAAAAGGTCAAAATTAAGATTCTTCACTTCTCAAACTCAAATTATATTCCTAATGATCAATCTTAGTCAAAAATTTCATCCAACAATCACATCTTAACCTCGGGTGGCAAAATGACCATTTTGTCCTTAAGTCATGAAAATTCCAATTTGACTCCAAATCGGTCCTCGAACTCTGAATCACCATTTTAAGTCATTCTGGGGTTTTAAAATTTTCAATTTCATCTTAAAATCTCTATTTGGACTAGTTTGAGGCTTAATTCAACTTAATTGTACCATTTGGTACAATACCGTCCTTAACGATTTCCAAGGTACCCAAGTAAGCAAACACGCATTCTTATGTAAGAATGGTATAATAAACATATTGTAGAGCTGGGCTTGACATAATTTCTATGTGCTTTGTTCTAAAATGTTGAACAGGATTTTTGAAGATATTTATGGCACTCATATTATCGCAATATATGGGAATTTTATGCATAGCCATTCCAAAATCATTTAGTTGTTGCCTAATCCATAGTATTTGTACACAACAACTACCTAGTGAGATATATTCAGCTTCAGTAGTTGATAGAGGAACAGATCTTTTATTGCAAGATCAAGACACAATTATGTTTTCAAGGAATTAACAAGTACCGCTAGTGTTTTTCCGATCAATTTTGCCACCAGCAAAATTAGCATCAGAATAGCCAAAAAGATTAAAAGATGAACCTTTTGGATACCATTGGCCTAAACCTTGAGTATCCAAGAGATATCTAGAAATCCTTTTTATTGTAATCAAAGGTGATTCCTTGGGAGATGATTGGAATCTTGCAAATAGGCAAACACTAAATAAAATACTCTATAATCAATTACATCAAGGAATGAACTTGATTATCATAAAGTATATCATGAAAAACATGATCAATTTAGCATAATTTAGACTTCATTGACATCAATCATTCCTAGATCTCTCCTAATTCTACAAAATTGTTCTTCACTCAATGGTTTTGTGAAAATGTTAGCCAATTGATGCAAGGTGTCCACAAAATTTATTTCAATATTTCCCTTAATCCCATGATCTTGAATGAAATGATGTTTAATTTCTATGTGCTTTGTTCTAAAATGTTGAACAGGATTTTTGAAGATATTTATGGCACTCATATTATCACAATATATGGGAATTTTATGCATAGCCATTCCAAAATCATTTAGTTGTTGCCTAATCCATAGTATTTGTACACAACAACTACCTAGTGAGATATATTCAGCTTCAGTAGTTGATAAAGGAACATAATTTTGTTTCTTACAAGACTAAGACACAAGCATGTTTTCAAAGAATTAATAAGTATCGTTGGTGCTTTTCCGATCAATTTTGCCACAAGCAAAATCAGCATCAGAATAGCCAAAAATATTAAAAGATGAACCTTTTGGATGCCATTAGCCTAAACCTTGAGTATCCAAGAGATATCTAGAAATCCTTTTTACTATAATCAAAGGTGATTCCTTGGGACATGATTGGAATCTTACACATAGGCAAACACTAAATAAAATGTTAGGTCTAGTTGTAATTAAATAAAGAAGTGAACCAATCATACCTCTATAGAGCTTTTGATCCACATCTTTTCTTGTATCATTTTTGTCAAGCTTTGTGGAGCGACTCATAAGAGTTCCAATTGATTTCATATCCATCCTACCAAATTTCTTCAATATAACTTTGGTATATTTCTCTTGGTTGATGAATATTCCATCCTCACATTGCTTGATTTATAGGCCAAAGAAGAACTTTAGCTCTCTCATCATGCTCATTTTAAATTCTCATTACATTTCTTTAGCAAAATTCTTATACAACCTTTTTTTTTTATTGTGCCTTTGAGCAACTAACCTTGCCTTATTCTTTACCACATTTCCCAACTTATCCATCTTGTTCTTGAATACCCATTTGGTACCAACAATTGGATGGTTGGTTGGCCTTGAAACTAAAGACCATACCTTGTTACTTTCAAATTGGCCTAGCTCTTCTTGCATAACTATGATCCAACTTTTTTCTTTTTCAACTTCCTCAACATTCTTTGGTTCCACTTCTGATATGAATGTAAGATATGCACAAGCTTCTCTTAATCATCTTCCAGTTTTGACACCTTCAAAGGGATCACCAATGATTATTTCTTAAAGATGATTCCTTACAAATCTTTAGCTTCTAAGAAGATCGTTGTGTTGTTCTTTAGTTCTTTGAAGTCTTTTAATGGTGGTTCATCATCATCTTTCTCCTTCAAGCTCTCTCCATCATTTTCTTTGTTATCCAAGCTCATCTTCTCCATTTTCTTCTCAATGTCATCTGTATCATTATCATTAAGCACTACCATCCTTTATGCAGCATTAGTCTCATAAAAAACAATATAAATTGACTCTTCTATAACTAGAGTTCTTTTGTTAAATACTCTATATGCTTTAGAGTTTAATGCATAGCCTAAGAAAATTGCCTCATCACTCTTAGCATCAAACTTTCCCAAGGTGTGTTTTTTATTACTTAAAACAAAGCATTTGCATCCAAAACTACTTAAGAAATATTTGGTTTTCTTCCTTTGTAAAGCTCATAAGGGGTTTTAGAAATCATGGCTCTAATGGAAACTTTGCTCAAAATGTAAGTTGCATGAAATTCAAAACTTCAGCCCAAAAATATTTTGGCAAATCATTTTCACAAAGCATTACCCTTGCCATCTCTTTTAGGGTTTTATTCTTCCTTTTAAGAACTTCATTTTGTTGTGGGGTTCTATGAGTAGAAAAATTGTGATCACAATCATTTTCATTGCAAAATATTTCAAAGTTGCCACTTTCAAATTCACCACTATGGTCACTCCTAATACTAACAATGGTAAGGCCTTTTTTATTTTTAACTCCTTTACAATGTTTAATAAAAATTGACAATGTATCATCTTGATGAGTAAGAAAATATACCCATGTATATCTAGAGCAATTATCCACAATAACAAAGCCATATAACTTGCCATTTAGACTAGCCACAGTGATTGGTCCAAACAAGTTAACATGTAATAATTCAAGTGGCCTAGAAGTTTATATAACTTTCTTTGTTTTAAATGAACTTTTAACTTGTTTCCCAAATTGACATGCATCACAAACCTTGTCATTTTCAAATGATATCTTTGGTAGTCCAATGACTAAGTTTTTTCTTAAGAGTTTTGAAATAGTGTGCATATTAGCATGTCCTATGTTGACTCCATATGTTTTTTATGATAACAAAACATTCTTCATTCATTAATGTCTAATCTTATTATTTAAGTGTGTAGGATTTAATTTAATACCCCTAACAAAGTTGTTAATTAAAGGCAAGTCAAGGAGCTTGCTAAGTTTAATGAAGAGTTAATCAGTTAAGAGGGAAAGAGCAAGTAATGAACATAAACAAAACCTTAGTAACTGATTATCAAAGGACCTTAATTATTTAAGGCATGGTTGTGTGATAAGTTGAAGCAAAATAGAAATATACTAATCGATTAAGAGGTCTGGTTAATCAGTTAGAGCACAAGGTCCTAGTATCTTCAAGCGCCAAAAACAAGTTTGAAAATATAGTTGACCATTGAACGGAGCCAAAATAGAGAAGTTCAAAATTCAAAGATCTTCTGGTTGATTAAAGGTGATTTTAATTGGTTATGGTTAAAGGAAGTAAGCTTCAATCAGTTAAGGGACAAGCTAACCAAATTGAAGAAGACTATTGTGTAAAGAATAATGAAAACAGAAAGTTTGTAATCGACTAGAGTCTCCTATAATCGGTTAAAGTAAAGAACTCAGTAGCAAGACAGTGCAAGGCAGAGAAGCTGTAATCGGTTAGAGCTGCTTGTAATCGTTAGCCGAAGTATGTCTTTCTTTTTGAATTTAAATACTAAAGGATAAAATAACTGCTAGAAGTACATCAGAGTTGTTTCTAACGGCTAGAAACTATCTCCAACAGAAAAATATGACTCTCCAGGTCTAAAAAGAAGCTCCAACGATCAAAGAATGTAGATTTGAAGAGAGAAGAGCTACTTTGAGCAAAAAAGCCAAATATTTTTCACCAAAAACACTTGTCTTTCATTCCAAATTAGAAAAAGTGTTTGAGCTTGATTGTAATCTATCCAGACTTGTAAAGGTTTTTTTTTCTTCTTTTTCTTGGGAGATTAGAGTGTGGGAAGCACTTTAAAGCTTGTTGCAAGGGATTAGAGCTTGAGTTGAGAGCTTACCTTGTAAAAGCTTGGTGGAAGCTGCTAATTCCACTGGCTTAGTGAAGTTAGGTTGAAAATCTTTGATTGGGAGATCAAGGTAATGGATGTAAGCCAAAGAGACCGAACCACTATAAATAGCTTTGCATTGTCCACTTCTCTTTACCCTTCCCTACTTGTTGTCTTTTAGCAACTAGAAGCTTTATATTCATTTTCCTCTACTTAGTTAAAAGCTTTATCTTTCAAACAAGGCTAAGTTTAAATTTTTAATGCTATCCACCCTCTCTAGCACTCAATTGGGACCAACATCCTAATCTTCTATGCCACAACCAACTATCATACAAAATCCACTAAACTTAATCTCATCAAGAAAAATAACATACAAATACTTAATTCTTTTGCCAATGAATACTACTTTGTTAGTGTTAACATTAATCACTTGACATCCATGAGAATCAAAGCATACTTTAAAGCCTTTATCACAAAGTTGACTAATGCTTAGCAAATTATGTTTTAAAACTTTAATAAATAAAACATGCGTGATTTAGGTTTGAGATATGTTACTAATGGTTTCAATTCCTTAAATAATACCCTATGAGGCATCACCAAAAGAAAAACTACCACTCTTGTTTCTATCAAGTTTAGTAAACTAGTTCTCATTACTGGTCATGTGACTTGAGCAACCACTATCCAGGAACCAAGGCTGCCTTTCCTTTGGTTGAGCTTCAAAACATTAATCCTTTTGTCTTTGCTTAACCTATAAAATAGATTTTCAATTTTTCTTTAAAGGTACCCATACTTTAATGGCCCTTAAGAGTTAGCAATCACATGGGATCCTTTAGGAACCCAAACCAGTTTAATTTTAGGAAAATTTCTATTATGATGATAACATTCATAAGACATATGACCTTTTTTACCGCATACATAATAATGACATGAGAATGCATTAATCTTCCTTCTAAAGCTTGTATTTCTTTTAGGCTCTTCTTCACTTTTTGATCTCAATTTTGATCTTTCTTCTATTTCAACTTTAAGTGAAACATTTTCATCAACTATTCTTTGTAATTCTAAATTTTTGCTTTCTAGTTTTAACCTTAGAAGTTCAAAGTCAATTTTTGAATGCTCGAGTTCTATTTGAAAAAAATTTCTTTGCTCAAAATTGCATTTGAAAAGAAACTTTACTTTTTCTAATTTATCATTCAATGCCATAACCTATTTTCTCATAGTTTTACTTCAAGATGTTACCTCACATTTAGCATATAGGCACTCATGTTCATCTTGCAAATCATGATAAGAAATATCATATAAATTAGATGTTACCTCACATTTTTCCTATTTTGCCATGAAGCAAGAATTTGCTCTTTTTTTCAATTTGTCTTTTTCTTCTTCTAAGCTTAAAGAGTCACTATCGGACCTTGTTGCTACCACTATTACTTTTTTTATTTTCTTCATCCTTTTTGAAGATTTTTCCTTTAGTAATGGACATTCTAATATAAAGTGTCTAAGTTTTTTGCATTCAAAATAGATCATTTCATCTTTCTTGCTAAGACCACCCTTGTGCTTGCTTTTCCAAGTAGAACCTTAATCCTTATTGAAGTTTCGTTTCCCAAACCTTCCGCCTTTTTGTCTCATCAGCTTTTTAAATTTTCTGGCCATCATGGCTAGCTCTTCATCATCATCGTCACTTGACAACCCTTCTAATTCTTCCTCGAGTGTGTTGATTTTGAGTGCAAGATTGTTTTTCTTTTTTTTGGCTTTTTACTTTTCCTTTTTTCCTTCTTCTTTCATTTCAAGTTCATGTGTGAGGAGTGAGCCATAAATTTCATCAAGTGTGACTACATTGAGATCTTTAGCCTCTCAGATGGTTGTGACTTAGGGTTTTCAACTTTTTGGGAGGTATCTTAGTAATCTTTTCATTAACTCATGCTCAAGGATGGTTTTCCTAAGTTGATTGAGGTTATTTGTAATGTTGATAAACTTATTGAACATGTTAAAGATGCTTTCACCTGGTTCCATTTCAAACATTTCATAATTGTGGGTGAATAGGGTTATTTTAGACTCCTTTACTTGTGAAGCCCCTTCATAATGACTTTAAGTTTTTCCCAAATCTCTTTGGCTGTAGTACAGCTAGAGATTTTATTGAATTCTAATGGGGTCAGTGCACAATGTAAGGTGTTAATAGCTTTAAAATTAATTTAAACCTTTTTTACTTCAGCTTTAGTCCACTTAACTCTTGGCTTAGGCATTCTCTCATCTATAACAAAACTAGGTGAGGTGGGAACATAGGGTCTTCCCGTGATTATATCCCACATTTCATAATCAAGGTCCCTAATATATAGACATGTTAGTACTACAATATGCATAATTTGATCCATCAAATAAAAGAGGCTTATTTTTGGATTGACTCTTAGCAACAACAGACTTTTGCAAAGCCATAAAGATCTCCCCCAAGGATATTAAGCCTAAATAAAGAGTTTAGCTTTAATACCACTTGTTGTTCCCATTGGAGTGCTAAAGTGGGTGAATAGCACTTAAAAATTTTTTGGTCAATCCTTTAGAGCTTGTGGATTTCTTAATAAACTAGATGAAAGAAGGTCTAGAAGTTATTAGAATTAAAAGACACCAAATAAGGAAAGGTATAGAAAAGTAGACAATGCAAGAGTATTTATAGTGGTTTGATCCCCTTGACCTACATCCACTACCTTGAACTCCTAATCAAAGATTTTCAACCCAACTTTACTGTACTAGTGGAATTAACAGCTTCAACCAAGCTTTTACAAGATGAGCTTCTAACCCAAGCTCTAATCCCTTACAACAAGTTTTAGAATGCTTCCCACACTCTAATTTCCCAAGAAATAGAAAAAAATGAGTATAATTAGAAACTTTACAAATCTAGAAAAATTACAAGTAAGCTCAAACACTTTTTCTGGAATAGGAATGAAAAACAAGTGTTTTTGGTGAAGGATATTTGACTTTTTGCTTAAAATGGCTCTTTTCTCATCCAATATATTTTCATTAACCGTTGAAGCTTTCTTTTATACTTGGAGAGTCAGATTTTTCTATTAGGGGCAGTTTCTAGCCATTGAAGACAACTCTGATGCCATTTTAGCTATTATTTTGACCTCTAATGCTTAAATTCAAATGGACAAACAGAATTCGGCTAATTGGTTACAAGTAGCTCTAACTGATTACTGCTTCTTTGCCTTGCACTGTCTTGCTGCTGTGTACTCTGCGTTAATCGATTACAGGAGACTCTAACCAATTAAGAGATCTTTGTCTTCAAGCTTCTCTACTTAAGTAGACTTTCTCTAACTAGTTAACTCTTTTCTTAACTGATTGGAGCTTTACTTCCTTTAGCCTTAACGGATTAACACAAGCTCTAATCTATTAAAAATTTTTAGAATTTGCACTTCTTCATTTTAACTCCCTTCAACAGTCAACTTCACTTTAAATTTGAGTTTTGGCACTTGGAGGATCTTAAAGTCTTATGCTCTAACCGATTAACCCCATGCCTTAATTGATTAACACACTTTTGTTTTCCTTTGTCCAGCACCTTCTTAATCAATTAAGCATAATGCTAACTAATTAATATTTTTCTGTTTGGCTTCAACTTATAAACTAGTCATTCCTTAACTGATTAAGGCATCTTGATAATTAGTTACAAAAGCCTTGTCTTCACTAACTCTTTTCATCTTTCTCACTTTAACTGATTAACCAATCTATTATATGATCTTGATTTTAATCATTCATTTTACTGAGGGAATTAACTTTCTCTTGTACACTTAAATAATGAAGTTAGACGTTAATGAATGAGGATTGTTTTGCTATCATCAAAAACATATGGAGTCAACAATCTTTAGTTCTTCATGCACCATTTTACTAAGCGCTTTGAGTAAAGTCTTGTTTATAGCTTCAGCTAAATTATTTCCTTACGGGTAGTAAGGATTAAACTTCACATGATCCATATCGTAATGGGCAAGTAATTCCCTTACATTAGAATTGATGAATGGAGTACCATTGTTTGAAAGAACATGCTTAGGTAACCTGTAAATGACGTTTTCTTTGATAAAATTTGCTATCGTTGGACCAGTCACATTCTTCAAAGAAATAGCTTCCACACATTTAGTAAAGCACTTTGTTGCTACTAATATCCATGTATGCCATCTAGAAAACGGATTGACGGGTCCAATCAAATCAAACACATAAGTGTGGAAAGGCCAAGGAGTAATGATATTATGAAATTGTACAGTTGGAGCATGTATAGCATTCCCATGAACTTGACACAAAGCGTGGTTCACTGCATCCACTTCCATAGTAAGCCAATAATATCCAAGATCTAAAAGCTTCAAATAAAGCTTCCTTTGATCTTCATGTTCTCCACTTCTATTTGCATGCATTTTTTCCAATAATGAATTAACATCAGCTAGAGAAACACATTTCAATGGTGTTCTTGCAATTGAAAGCCTAAACAAGTCATTATCTTTGAGGAAGAAATGTTGAGCTTTTTTCTTGTGTTGTCTTGCATCTTAAAAGTTAGTAAAATCCCATTTTGGAGAAAATCAGTATAAGGTCTATGCTAATCACCAAAACTTCCCACAAAATGGCATTCATGTACATCTAGTGGTTCAAAACATCTGGTGCAAGACTTTTGAAGCTGTAAAGCATCTTTGGACATCAATGGCCAAAAATATCTTGATCTTTGGAGTAAGCGAAGAAAAGGTGGTCCTTTTTCCCCACACATTTACTCATGGGATTTCTTGCTCTTCTTTTACCTTATGCTCAAAAATACATCTTGTTAGCACTCAATTACTTTTTTTGTTGTATAATGTGCTGGTCCCAATGGAATGCTAAAGGAGGTCAATAGCATTGAAAATTTTGAAAACAGCTTTTTGAGCTTGAAGAGCTCATTAAAAGAAATAAGATGGAAGGTTTAAAACTTGTTAAAGTTAAAAGACACCAAATAAGAAAAGGTATAGAGAAATGGACAAAACACAAGTATTTATAGTGGTTCGGTCCTCTTGACCTACATCTACTATCTTGATCTCTCAATCAAGGATTTTTAACCCAACTTTACTAAACTAGTGGAATTAACAGCTTCCACCAAGTTTTTACAAGGTGAACTTTTAACCCAAACTCTAATCCTTTACAATAAATCTTAGAGTGCTTCCCACACTGTAATCAACAAAGAAAAAAAGAAGAAAAAGGAATACACGTGATCACCCTGGCTGATCTAAGATAAATACAATAGAGCTCAAACACTTTTACAAGAATCGAAATGAAAAACAAGTGTGTAAGATAAGGTTCTTTAGCTTTTTTCTCAAAATGGAGTCAACATAATGTACCATGAATTAAGATGAAATGTTTCAAGAGTGAAATAAAAGCAAACCTTGGATTAAGCAACTTTTCTATGATAGGTTTTCGCCAATCCTCTTCCTCTTGAGTTGGAGGCTATAATAACTCACTAGATGGACATGGAAGAGTCCTCTTAAGTATAGTTACAAGAATACTTCTTTCTTTTTCTTAAATGTGGATTTTAAAAGCCAAAGTAAGAAGTGCATCGGCATAACAGTTTGTTGCTCTTGGGGTGTGTTCACATTTAACCACTTAAAATTTTTCTTATAAGGAATGAACAAGAGTTTCATAAAAAGCAAACATCAACTCTTTCAAGGAGAACTCACTATTGGTTTATTTTACGATAAGATTAGAATCTCCGTGAATACAAAGATTGCTTACTTCAATTGTTGCCACGTATAAGCCTAAAGTTAATGCTTCATATTGTGCTTGATTATTAGTGCACAGAACATCTAGCGTAATAGCTAAAGAAATAGGTTCTTTACTCCAATCATAAGAGTTGAACTCTAAACCTAGAATCAATGTGCTTCCATCTTTATTTGACACTTCCAAGACATAAAGATATTTTTCTTCCAAGGAGATGTGACTTATACTCGAATGAGAATAGATTAACTCAAAACTTTGTATCAAAGAGTTATCTTCTCTAGTTGGTGGAATGAGAACTATTCCAAAACTGTTTGAAAAACCATCGAAGTATAGATTCCACTCTTTTTCTTGTATGTTCCTTGAACGTATCTCTTCATGAAATTTAGTTGGAATAGCATGAAGAATAACTTTTTCAAACTAAGATGGGAAATATGCTAACAAATCTGAAAGAACTTGAGACTTGATAGTTTTTAACTGAACAACTGATACATTGAATTCTTTCAACACAAGAAGACATTTTGCCATTCTTTCAGATAGAGCTGGCTTAGAGGGTAAGAACATGATGGGTTCTAACCTTGTCAATATTATGAGCTTGTGAGCCAAGAAACAATGTTGAAGCTTTTGAGTTACATACAAAAAAGCAAAACAATACTTCTCTATAGGTGGATAATTTAACTCACTTCCGTGTAAACATCTACAAAGGTAGTACACAGGTCTTTCTTGTCTATCCATTTCTAGTACAAGTAAAGCACCAATTGAATAAGTAGAGAATTGGGGAAAAAGAAAATTAGAGAGAAAAGCTCTAGGTGAAAACATGTTGTTCTGGCCCTAGAAAAATATCCTTCAAATGAATTGTGAAGGCTTTATGTATAGCGCTAGAAAAGGCAATTACTAAAGAATAAGCTCTAATGTATGTAATGAATAATATTATTAACAAGAGATTTAATGTACATATGAATAATTGTTACTGTAACCCATTATATGGATATTAAAGTGGTGATTTTATTGCACATAATGAGAAACGATTAAAAACTCATTATGTGACCCGTTGAAATAATGGATGTAATAAAACTTATTCTTTAGTAGAAGGTAAAAGAGAAGAAGTATACGTAAAAAGGTACACAAGAACAAGGTAAAAGAGAAAAGGCATACATGAAAAGGTACACGAGAACAAGGTACGAGAGAAGAGGTATACATGAAAATGTATAAAAGAATAAGATAAAAAAATAAGGTGTGTGTGAACAGGTACAGGAAAACAAGGTAGGGGTGAACGGGAGAAACACTTGTACTTTAAGAAAATATTAAGAGGAAGATCTTTTAATAACCTCCATTTTTGAATTATCAAGCCAAACTTTTCTGAACATTTCAAGGTGAAAGCAACCCATGAACTTTACTATTTATTTTGGGTTGCTTTTACTACTATCACGTGAAGTAGTTGTTCCATGCAAAGTAGTTGTTCCACTTGTATTAGTTGTTTTACATGAAGTACTGCTCCACTCAAAGTAGTTGTTCCACTTGTATTAATTGTTTTACATGAAGTAGTGCTCCACTCAAAGTAGTTGTTCCACTTGTATTAATTGTTTTACATGAAATAGTGCTCCACTTGTTCTACTTGTTTTGTGTAAAGTAGTGCTTCACTTGTTCTATTTGTTCCATGTACAGTAGTGTTTCACTTGTTCTAATTGTTCTGCGCGAAATAGTGCTTCACTTGTTCTAGTTGTTCTTATTATCCTCTACATAGTATTACGTTGTAAAACAACTCTAAAGAAAATAAATAGGAACCAAAATCAACTATATACACTTTGTGATGCCGAGGCGTTGTAAAGACACCTAGGCGTGGTGAAAGACACCAATCGTGGAGAGGTTGAAAACCCTACTAAGGTGAATCACCAATTTTGGCAAGGTTAAAAACCCTATTAAGGTGAAAAATAGCCAAAATCCCACTTTGCTTGGTTAAGCCAAAGATACTGAAACCTCTTACCCTTTAAAAAAAGCCTAAAGAAATAAGCATTCTTGCTTAAGAAAATATTATTTATTAACTCTCAACTTGAATATCCCGTAACTAAGTCTAAGGGTTCTATTTATAGTATTATAGGCTCACGTCTTAATAAAACTCTACTTTTAGTTACTTAATACAATTAGAATAATTAACAAGGGATTTTAATAAAATATGTGTTCTATTCTTAAATAGAACATGACTAGCTTAAAGTCCTAATACAAGTAAAAGAAGAATTCTATTATATTTATAATTCTTAAATAATAATAATAATAATATACTCCTAAATTAACTAAAATTAGTAAAAACTAAATTAAATAAAATACAATCCCATATGCTCCTGCGTCACTTTGCCTCATTGATATAAGGATTGAATTTTGGGTTGTTTGGCGCCTATCATTAACATGCAACAAACAATCAATAGTGACATTCCTTTTCAAGTTTTAAAATTCATTTTTGCCTTTCTTTTATTTTATTTCAATTTATTTTGAGAATTTTTAAATTGTTCAAATTAATTTTTAAAGTTTTTTTTATATGTATTTGACAACTCTAACAATAGTAATTTTGATTAACAATCTTAGATTTTATTTTGATGAACCATTTCAAAAATGTTAAAACCAAGAATTAATTTTGAAAAATCCAAAAATTAAAATTTTGAAGAATATTCTTAACAACCCTGGGATTTATTTTAGAAATTCTAAAGAATATTTTCTTAATTCAAAAATATCGGATATTCTTAACAAACTCAAGATTTATTTCGACAATCTTGAATTTCTCTAGCCATCTAAGACCTTTTAGACAATTCTAGAATTTGCCATGTGGCAAACTGAAAATTGAAATAAGTGTATTATCAAAATATCAAGGAGGATGTTTTGAACTAGGTTCAAGTTTGATCTCTTTGGAGAATGTAGGCAACTTGAACATAGATGTGACCGGGGCTTTTATTTTCTATGCTTATCACATTGTAAAACTTACTTTCTAAATTTCTAATTTTCCCATGTTTCCAACTTCAAAGTGTTGATCGATCCAAGGATGAATCTAGCTCAAAATCTTGAAATTGAATGATTTTGAACTAATTTTGAGTAATTTTATTTTGATTTATTTTTAATTATCTGGTGCTTTATCTTTAAAATGATAATAAATTTAGAATTTTCATCAAATCCGAGTCGTTCGTTGCCTTTAATCCATTTCATTTCATTTCCAACTATAAATAGTCATTTACATTTCACACTTCTCCACACCTTAGAATTCAAGAGCCTCTTTCCCCTCTCTTCTCTTCTAGTGCTTTACTCCAAACAGGCCTGGATGTTTCCAGACCAGCCACAAGAGCCCACTCTAATCTACATAGCCCAGGTTAGATTTCTAGCAATCCAATCTTTGACTAATCCAATCATAGCCCACGCCAACCTAAACCTTTGAATGTAGCTCCAAGCGGATAATGTAGACACACACATGTTCACATGACTATTCATGTAGACACATTAATATGCATGATAATGTGCAAAGTTTAGGACCATCATAATACTAGTTTGTCACATAGATGTATGCTAATAAGATAGCATATAGGTTGTATGTCACCATGGTTATTTTAATGTTGGAATCAAAGTTTGCTATGCCATGACATGAGGTATGCCGTAATGTGGTGTGTCATTTAATCTTAGGATTATTACTCTGAAGTGCCATGTGGTTTGTGAAATGCTTGTGCTTTGCCATGGATTCTAGGAACGCTATGCCATATAGTCTTGAGGATGATTTTGGCATGCCATGTAGTATTAAGGGTTGCTAAGGGCTTTTCATCATTTGTTATACCACGTAGTTTTATGACATTTCGTAATTTTGCATGCCATGTACAATTTTTATCTCAAGATTTTTCATCTTTCTTTTTTCATAGCTGTTTCATTATTGTTTATATATAACATGTATTACTTTATTTACTTTAGAAGAATTTGTTTGCATCATGTGACTGGTCAATAACAACCTAAGGCTACCAACTTATTTGTATCTCTTTAGATGCATGTGTGACAGTATAAGACATCAATAGTTAATAATTGCATGACATATGAATTAGTAAAGGTGTGATGTACTTTTTGATTTTTATCCCTTATCGAGTCGATTCAAAATAAAATAATATAGTTTGAGTTTAAGGCGAGGTTGGAAGCTTGATTTCTGTCATATTTCATATTTAAATTTTCGAACCAAGTTCTCTAAAAATGACAAGAATAATTGTGACCACGAAACTCATACAACTCGTTCTAAATTCCAAAATAAATACTGGATGACGACTTCAAATCTTGCCTAAATGACATAAATCCCAAGTATAATTAAAGTAAGGACTCATGAGAATTAGGATGATATCCAAACCGCTTACAAACTATTCGTACAATTTTTTTTTTTTTCAGATTCTATTGCATTTCTCTTTTGATAAAGGAAGCAATGGCCAAATAATAACCCGTCTATATATCTTAATTACTCTTAATAACATACAATCTTTCACCTAAATTTGGTAATTAAAATGTGGGGCTTGGGTAAAAACATTAATTACTAATTAATCAAATGACTTATGTTGCAAGATCTACTCTCTCTGTGTTAAGTAAATAATAGGACTTTTACTTAGGTTATATTTTATTTCAGATACTGTTTTCCATGTTTTTCATAATATCCACCTTAATATTTCATCTATTAAAAAAACTTGTTTATCTACTAACCTCAAACTCTAACATTAGGCTAAAAAATTCCAGTTAAAAGAAAAGTTAAGAAATTACTTAAATGGCCAAGAACCTCTTATATATCATCATTATTATGTAACAATTGGTAGCCACAATTTTCAATATATATCCTACATGAAGATATTTTATTTTCTACCCTTGAAAATGGCCTCTATAGAAAGCAAATTTTTAATTATTTCATGTTATTTTATGAAGCTTAAAGCTTTATTATTTGATCGTTACTTTAATTTTTAACAAAAAAAATTTTTTTATGTGAAGAAAGGAGATTTGAGTTTAACTCTTTGAGTAAAGGGATATTTACATGCACTTATAATAAAATAAAATGCTTGTGCGTTGATAATTATTTAGTTGAAACTTATTGCATCCAATGATATTTCAATATAAAAATTCTAAATTTTTGTCAATAATAGATAAAATCCTTGAATTGTAAAAAATCTCTAAATATGATATCATGTGTTAGGTCAGTCTCCAAAATTAATGGTTCGTTGATAGTTATTGACATACACCAGAGACCAGGCATTCTCTTCTTTAATGCAAATTAATAGATAATGAGTTAAAGTCACTCTGTCGGCCATCTTCATTAATCTGGTGTTACATTTCAGATCCTTAGCACTAATGTTACATTCAAAGAACTGTCTAATATATCTCAAGAAACAAGAAATGAGCATTACTTCATCTAATTAAGCTATACTGATATATTTCTTTTACATCAAGTAGCTGATTCAACCCTGAAAACATCAGCTTCAGCCTTGACCCTCTTAATTTTTCTCATAGCTCCAACACCACAACTGTCCAGAAGAAGAAACAGATATAATATCAGTGAACTGGAGAGATGAATAGGGAGATAACAATGGGGCAGATGGAGGCAGAGAGAGAGGGAGGTCTTACATTCAGAGTCCGTAGTTATCCAATTTCCTCTCCTGCCAGAGCAACGATTTAGGCCAACTGCATGTATAGGAGTTGAATTCAATGATACCATGTTGCAGGTTTGATCCTTTTTCAAAGAAGACGTCGCTGAAATTCCTGAAAAGGCAGAGGAAGTAGTGGAGCAGCTCTCTACATCCCATCTGAAACTTATCTTAGGAGAGTCATTGCTAAGTTGATCATCATCTGGCACTGATTTTAGAGCTCCACGGTTCCTGAAGTGCAAAACCTGGAGACAATTTCAAGTGCGTGCTTTAAGTACACTGCTAAGCTACCAATTAAGTAATAATTTAAGAGCAAAGATTAATTGTGAACACAACTTTCATACCTTTCTGCCAATGGACTTTCCTCTCTCTGATTTTGCTGCAGCAGCCCACCTCAACAACTCCTTCATTCTTGACATGGCTTTTGTTTTATCCCCTTTATGCTTGTCTTTCTTTCCACTGGTGCTACATTGATCATTTTTGTCAGTGGAGGATGATAATGCCGCGTCAATTAGCGGTAGAACTTTGTTCCCTGCATGAGTAGCCAAATCCGACTTGTGACCAACAACTAATCCTCTAGCAATATCTTCTTTCTTCATCTTCATGGGTTGGGCACAATGCTGTCTTCTGTGGGAGCTCCCGGTTCTTCTCAAATATATGGTACTATAGAAGCAAGCCTTTGCAGCATCTCTATTGCATAGAAATATAAATGGTTTAAACTTCTTACTTTTTGATCTTCTATGCTTAGACAAAATTATCTCCCTGGGTTTACCTTCTTGATCTGAAAACAATTGAAATAATATAAAAAGAAGAAGAAAGACTTTAGTGAGTGAGACTAATTTGGACAATTGGTCGTGCTTGGGAAGAGTTTTTCTTACCTTCAGCAGTTTTCTTGTTGGAAGGACTAGTAGTATTTTGTTCTCCCTGTTCATGTGCCACCTTAAAGAGCCACTGAAGGATCTGCTGTAATTCACAATATTGAGGGACATATAAAAGCTTTGAGGACAATGTTACTCATCTTGTTATATCTGATTATAAGAGACGAAGCTCACCTGCATGTGCTGCTTGATATTTTGGGAATACTGCTAATAATATAGTATTTTAAATTAGTGAATGACTGAGAGAGAGGTGAGTGAGCAAATCCTGGTCAAATGGACAGCTCTGAGAGATCTATCTGTGCTGTCCGTATGCTGAAGATTCCTGTCTAAACAATGAGGCACTAGTGGAGATGAAGACAAAGAAAGTTGGAGTGAGTCTGAGGAAGATGGTGAGACAACCGAGCAGTGAGTGGGGAAGGGTTGGCTTGAGATTCACAGTAACATGGGAATTGTTTTATAAGACTAAGAAATGTTCATGTGGTGGTTTTAGAGGGCGATTAGCATTAGCATTAATTAAGAACCAGAATGTGCTCTGTACTGCTGGCCCTTCTCTTTGCCATACACCTGTACGTCTGCAGTTGATGCATCCTGGGTGGTCCCAACTGCTTGGGCCTTTTCAGCTTTAACTGGATTAACTACGTTCTTTGCCTTGTAGACTCTACGTTAAGCAACAACGTTTTCCAATTAATTGGAACAACAACCTTCATCTGAATTGCTTTGGTCTTTCTCGTAAAGTTGCTCTCAACTTGCAATTAAGGTGCTAGCTCATGGAGCTCACAGCAAGCTATACTTGATGAAGTTTTAACATTATACCAACTATGAGAAACGTGTAATGTCAGAATACGATGTATATGATTCCAAAACATTGCTAGCAAGTGAGCAAAGAGATATTTTGGGACATTGAACGTGGAATGGTATCCGAAACGTTAATTGCTGCGGGGCAAGGACAATGACCAGTTGATCTGACATGACAGAGTAAAGAGATATGGCGCAGTAGTTAGTTGTCTATGTAGCAATGATGTCCAAAGGAATTTGAGGCCAATCTTTGCACGGTTGAAGCATGTGTCTCAAGCTTTCTAACCTTTCCTTCTCACACACAAATTCTGATGGAAGCTGTCAGGTGAATTGACGTATCACTGTGCTGTCCATTGCCTTGGCTTTTCCATGTCAACGTGGCGTCACTCGAGTGGCAAGAATGAGAGGGAATCAAGGAAGCTGCTCCCTTCCCTTCCCTACCCTTTCCTGTCTTACATAGAAACCACATGAACAAACAAACGAATCCACTGGAGCAACGTAGAATGGTTTATTTTTCAACCCTCCATTGCATGGGATTTTCCGGTGGAATGCCAGTCCACGTTCGTTTTGAAGCAATAACAAACTGCTATTCAAGTATTAAGTAGCCAGCAACATCATCCATAACTTATTGTACGTACAGTGACCACCTAGCCTTAACTTGCCTGCTCAAGAAAGAAAAAGTGGAGGGTTCTGTTTATTAATTTTAAAGATATTTTTTTTTTGTATGTAAAATATCTAGATATCCCTACGTTTCGACCAAAATTAGGTATCTATTAGTTTAGAAAATAGAGACTCAAACCCAAAATTCTTTAACACCATTAACAGAAAAAGTAAAAAAATTAAAATATTTTTTCCTCTTTCTCTCAAATTTTCTCTTTTTTCAAGCAATTGATTGGCCAAAGGCTCTCCCTTATGCCAGCCAATCACCTCGTGGCTAGATTTGGCACTCCTTGACTCCAAGGAACTCTAGATCTAGTGCGATCTAGAGTTCCAAATCCCTTCTAGAGTGGAGCTTTGGCACTCCCCTGAGGGAGCACAACAACTCACTCAAATGGGAGCTCCAATGCTCCCCTGAGGGAGCGCAACATTGACAATCCTTAAGGGAGAGCGAATCTGGCCGCATTCTCCTGAGGGAGCACAATGCATCCAACCAGAAAAGGCCAAATTAGGCTAGAGAAGGTAGGTAGGTAGGATTTTTTTTCAAAAAAAAAATTAAAAATGAAAAATGAAGGTTTATATAGTATTGTAATTTTTGACATATTCGAGGGTCAAATTGTGTTGGCATATGCCCTTCAGCCAATTAGATCGGTCAAGGGATATAGATTGTCATTTAATGCATACTTAATTGCATAACTATATATGATAGAAGTTTTCCTTCATGTTAGTGCAATAATGAGGAGATATTAAGTGTTAATTGAATGAAGCTTATGGAACATAAAGGCCTTACAATAGAATTGTAAAGTTGTTACAATTATGAGATCACTATGCATCAAAGCTATGTTCCTAAAATTATTCTTGGTCATTGTATTGTCAAAACAAAGCATTAACAATGCTCAAAGACTGGTACATGTTAAGCCTCCTTACTTGGGAAGTAAGCAATCGATCTCATAGATTGAAGTATACGAGATACATGAGGATAGCATGTAGGTGCTTGTTAAAAAATAAGTTCATCGAACATGACCTGCTATGAGAACTTCATTTGTTATTTCACTCAAGTGTCTATAGAATATGTTTTCATGTGATAGTCGTACAACTAATCCTTGGACTTAAGACATCAAGTCATCTTGTATATGGAATGACACATTTTGGTTTCACCCCTACAAATCTGGAGGCTACCAGATGCCTAAATAGGGTATTTTTGGGTATGCCATGAAGCATGAGAAAGTCAATGAGTGGTCAAGAAAGGACTCATCACCCTAAGTGATATGAGGGGATGTATCTCACTTGCTCTCAATTTTTGATTTACTTGAACAAAGTCTTTAGGCAAAGCATGATGAATTTGAGGAAAGTTAGTTTTCTTAATTCATAAAGTTAGTCATGAATTATGAGAACTAATATGAAATGTTATAAGTAGGCACTAAGTCATGCTTTATGACATATCTGAGATATTTGATGAAAGGACTATTTTGCACCAAAAAGCTTGCACTGATAGGCTTTGTCAAATTTTTGAATTGACTCTCAAACATTTAGGTGGTCATGATGTATTGCTAGATACCTCTCATGATCTATAAATATTAATTAATTATCAAATTGATATTTGATTAAGATTTATATTTATTGTCAACATATTGAAGCCTAATGGGTCACATACATTAAGTGACATAATTGAGATTAAATAAGGATAATCAATTAAGTTGGACTTAATTTGTCACAACTCGGAACTCCCCATCGGGTCCGTGACAACCGCCTCGAGGCCTCGACAAACATTCTTCACCCCGAATGTCGATCGAAACCTCGCAAGGCTCTCATATCAGCTTTCGTACTTCCCCGGTGAGCAATAGTTATCAAATATCAAAATTCGAAGGATTACAAATCATTTCCAAATCAGAACATAACATATTATTTTCTGGCTCACAGGGGCATTTTAGTCATTTTTGTCAAAAATCTCGAAACTTGTTAAAAATGTAGTAGATAAGCAAAAAATATATATTTAATGATTTAAAAACAAATTAAGTATCTAAAATGTTCATTTGAAGTGAAAATTTGACCATTTGAATATAATAAAAATTTTCAATAAAGTAAACTATTTTCTTGTAAAATAATTTTCATAAAACTATCGGTACATAATTCTTATAGCGTAAAAGTTAATTATATTCATATATACTATAAAACAAATAACCAAAACATAAAATTTCTTTTACACTAACACGTGGGCCCACATCTAACCAAAATGCATCGGAAGCTGAAAACCTACAGCTTTTATCGATTCAAGTCCAAATGAAGGTCCTTGTCAAGTCAGCTAACTATAAAATTCCCCGAGCCTAAAATGCGAGGAAATGAGGGTGGTGAGATTATAAAATCCTAGTGAGTAAACAGATACCATCTAAACTATCTAAAGTCGAGTAAATGGAGACAATTAAAATAAGTCATCATACTGTAATTTCATTACCTTTCAACTCATTTCAACCAAATAAAATCAATCCATATAAATCGAGTAATCAACTTGGCTTATGAATTTCTTAAAACTTTGACTCGTGCCAAAACTCATACTTGGTGATACCTTGCGCAGGGCATCCAACCGAGTCCACTAAGGCTGTTAAAAATTTTGTATACACTTAAAATATATTTTTAGTTTGAGAAAAATACAGTCGTTCCTTGGCGTTGGCTGAGTTCCCCTTCACGTGGTGGTTTGGCGTGAAGTGAACCCTAAGCTTTACTCCAAGAGATACCCTACGCGCCTCTCCGTTCGAGGTAAGAATATAATAGAGTTTATCGTGCCCCTCTAATAGGCTGGTCCACGAAACCCCCTCTGCAGTGAATAATTAATATATACTCCACCAATCAATAAAATTCATTCTAGCGTGACATGGTAATTTATCGCAACCTAGCCTCTCAAAAGCTGAATACTCAGTACAAATAATTCTAACACCAAAATCAGTTTAGCCATTCATGCTCATATATTGTCATAAGCCATTCAATTTAAAATCATAAATTTACAATACAAGCAGCCAGTCTCCAATTACTCTATTTTCAAAATCAGTATTCGATTTTTCCAAGAAATTTATAAAATCATTTTATAAAATCGTAATTTCTCCTAAAACATAGCAATTTACCATTTAAACCCATTTTTCATAAAATCACACAATTGTATAAAACTACTCTAGATAATTAAGATGATAATAAGTTCACTCATAGTTCTAAGAGTCGATGTACTCCTAATCCCAGTCTCCAAGCACAATCTCTGTACTTTTACCAATGTACTTTGCTCACCACCTATCCACAATGTACAATACGTAATTCACCACATCAATACTTGACCATTATAAAATCAATTCAGGCTTAGTATATATGCATGATATGATATACAACTTATCCGACTACCGCTTAAATGCGGTGCTGACCTAATTCAGCCTATTATCTCCAAATCAATTCTTCTCACTTTCTATACTCCAATTATACTTAAATTACCTTACTGACTGTGAATGAGATTCAATTTATCAGTTTCGGTAGCAAATTACGAAAATACCCCTAGTAGGTAAAAATTCATATTTTTGCTTTGAAAATTCTCATTATTTTTCTAGGCTCATAATTCATCATTATTCATCATAATTCCTCAAATAAACATCAAGATCATCAGCCAATATTCCCCTAGAAAATTCGGCCAATAATGGTAATGGAGGAAAATGAATTCTTTTCTTGTTGTTTTGTTCCTAAATATGCTAAACTAACTAAAAACACTAACATAACTTAAAATCAAATTAATCTAACAGCTTTCCCTCTCCTAACCCATTTGATCAGCCATCAATTCATCATAAAAACATGTAATTTAATCATGGAAAATAAGGAGAAATGCTTGGGAATAAGAAAACTCAAGCTTAATAGAAAAAATCTCACCTTTTTCACTTAATTTCCTTGAAAATTCACACTTTTTCTTTGATTTTCTCTCTCTAGGGTTTTGTTTTTGTTTTCTCTCTCTTCTTGCTGATTTGGGCGGCCATGGGGTGGAAGATGGGCTGATTTTTGTGCCTTTTAAAAAGGAAAACAATAAATTAATAAAGGCATGACACGTGGCCTCATGTCATTGGCCCGTTTTTAAAACTTTAAAAATTTTAATCCTTTTTATCTCCACCACACAATTAGTCAATGGTCAAAATGAGGATAAGGGATGACCATGTGCTGGAAAAATGTCCTGGTGATGAAAAATTACTGTTTTGCCCTTAGGGTGGTAAAATTACCATTTTACCCCTATACTCCAAATTATACCGAAATTAAAAATTTTTTCCACTTCTAAACCTCAAATCATACTCCAATAAGTCAAATGGGGCCAAAAATCTTTTCTAAAATTTCTCATTTTGTCCCCAGGTGGCAAATGACCATTTTGCCCTTGGATAGCGAAAATTCTGGTTTGACTCCAAATTGATCCTCGAACTCCGAATCACCATATTAAACCATTCTGGGACTTTAAAATTCTTAATTTCCTCATAAATTGTTTATTTGATCTAGTTCGAGGCTTAAATCAACTTTGTTGTACCTCTAGGTACAATACCGACTTTTGTAAATTTTTTGGGACTCTCCTAGCATGCAAACATGCTATCCATCACATGTATGTCATGACAAATATTTTTATAGAGTCGGGTTTGTCATTTTCTCCCCCACTTGGATCAACCATATGATTCTTCTTCATGACTAATTTCGACATCCGACTAAATATTAATATTTTAATATTATTTCATTAATAAAATATTATTTTATTCTAAAAATTTTATCTTGTTTCCTTGGTACCCAAAATACCTTATTGTGCCTCACTTGACTTCCGAATCACCTTTTATCTCACAAATTCTCCTCCGATAAAATTATTATTATTTTATTGTTATTTTCTCACTTGCGGAATATTTTATCCTAAACTACTCCTTTCGTCTTTTATCACTTTTAAACATTTTAATTAACCTCAATTTGCATCCGATCAACTTTATTTATCACCATATCAAAGTATGGGGTATTTCATAATTGGAATAGACTAAAATAAAGTGGGAAATTAATTAAATTCACAAAGACTTAATTGAATTAAAATACAACTGTTGTATAAATTAATTAAGTTCACAACACTACAAAAAAATAGCCTATTTTCAATGAAATTTTTTGTTGGAAAAAGGCTGATTTATGTTGAAAATGCTTTTTTCCGATGATTTTTCAATGGAAAAATCCGTTGAAAATTTCGTCGGTAATACTTTTCGTTGAAAATCCGTTGGAAATTTTCAACAGAAAATTCCGTTGGAAAAACATTCCAACAGAAAATTTCGTTGGAATTGTTTTTCCGTTGGAAATAATTTCGTTGGAAATGATTTTCCAACGGAATTCCGTTGAAAATTTCCAAAGGAATTTTCCGGTAGAAATGCTTTTCCAAAGGAATTTTTCGTTGAAAATGCTTTTCCAATGAAAAAACATTGAATATTTCTAACGAAATTTTTAGTTGGAAATGCTTTTCCAATGGAAAAACGTTGAAAATTTCCAACGGAATTCATTTATATTAAGAAACGCATTTCCAATGGAAAAAAATTTTGGAAATGCTTTTGGAACAGAAATTATTTTACTAAATTTTAATTGCATATCCTTCTACTAATGCTTTTACCAAAAAAAACTACCAATTTCCATTTCGATAATAAATTATCAATTCACATCCACATTTGACTTTCAAAATATATAAAAGAAACACACATTAAAAACCGAGATTCAAAGTCAAATTCATACAGTTAAAAATTACCCTAACACACAATATCTAAAAAAGTTAAACACATATGAATATAAAGCTAAATGTGTTATTAAATAGCTATACTAAAAAGTATCTAAGTGTAGCAATGAAAAATAGACATCATATTATAAAATGTGATCTTACTTGTCAAGATGTTAGCTTGAAGGTCCCGCATTTCCTTGTTTTGAAAGCGCATTAGTCATGATCATGGTTTCTATACGTGCCATAAATTCACTCATGCTTTCCGCCATTGCATTCTTAATTTCTTCACGTATTTTCTCACGTATTTCATCACGTATCTTACCCAAGTTTTCTGAAAGATTTTCTACTTTTTATTCCAATGCAATTGCGGGATTGGCAGCGTTTGAATTGATAGGGCCACACGCAGACTCAGATGTTGCTACATTGCTGTGTGCTCCAGTAAGTAAAGTTGTAGCAGGCACCCGAGTACCAAACCCATACACGTAAGTGCGTGTACTCTTCTTCCCTCCAATTGCTTCAGTCCAAGCATTCGGATCGAATTTTGGCTGAGAAGATGAATCCTCACCATACTTCTGCTATAGTACAGAATTATACATTTCCTACATAAAAAATTAAATAAGATTAGTATTCAACTAGGGTCGTCAACTTTAAAGTCAAAATTAATCAATTTTGTACGTACACTCGTAAACTTAGACTTTTTATCTATAAAATCACCATGACCCCCTAAACGCTTATGAGTGCGGTTAAACAGTTTCAAAAAGCTAACACCTCGTTTCATCTCAATTGTCTGCATTTATTTACAATTATATATACTCAATCATGATCGATATATATAAATAACATATAAAAAAAAAAACAAAGTCAAACTACTAAACATACAATTTAAATTTAGTTTGAAAGAAAACCATACATATAAATGCGAAGTAAGATTAATTCATACCTTCCTTTTTGCATGAACCACAAATGGAATTGAACCGCCAGTGTGCTTTGGAATGCTTCTTTCTTTTGGCGTTAAACGATTTTACCTTGCTTATCTCGATTTGTTTTGCCATTCTTCTATACCCCATACCGTATCGATAAGGGTATCCCAGATTTCATTTGTGATCCATTCCCTTGACATGCCTTTGCAATCCGTAATGTTGTTTGTTTTGGCTTCTGTCATTGCTTTATTCCTTTCTTCTGAAAGCATGTCTCTTAACCGATCGGAACAAATTTTATCCCATATTTGTCAAACCAAAACATCTTGATTTGCAGACCAAACACATTTTTCCTATAGCAAAATAATAAAGTAACTAAAAAAATTGATACAGATTAATTGAAAAGAAAAAGTTATAATTTAATTGAATAACAAACATAGTACCTGAAATTTTTGAAACATTAACTCCTTTATATCATTAGGAACTTTCCTCCATGTCGACCATGGACCATGAAAGTGATTTTTGATGATCCTTGTTATTGTAGATGTGACCCTTTGCTCGAAAAAAGTACTTTGTAGAGAATAAAAGAAAATTTTTATATATTAAAATTTATAACAAATATAACAATTTCATTATAATACAAGATAACATACCTCTCACCAATAGGAGTTATACGCAATCTGTCAGATGGATCTACAAGAGTCTGTAATCCTACACTAGGCCCCCTACCGCTTGGCCTTGAGGATGAATCATCTACACTTACACCTAAATCAATAAATGGGGATCTACGAGAATCGTGAGTAGATGTCTCATTTTCTACTTGCTCTGTAGATTCACCCAACAAAGAAGGTGGCTCAAACGGCACATCATTATTGACCTGCTGCATTGGTGGTTGAATGGATAGATCAGCAAATGCATTAGCATTTGTAGGCAAGGACATACTTTCAGAGGCATTTGTTGATCTAGGTCTCGGTTTTGAATACTTCCCTTTAACCATCGTTCCTGTAATATTTTTTGGTTAAAATTCAGACAAATTATTTTCAATAAAATGGAAACAAAGTATAAAAATCATCAATTTACAACTATCACAAGTATGATTATTCATTTGTACAATCAAAGATACAATTATATAGTATTAATTTCAACATTTATAACTATAAACTTTCTGTTATAATTTTTTAACATGTCAAGATCTTTCAATATTATAAAATTAAAGTTAAACAATTATGTAACAAAAAATATAAAACCAATATCATATAGGTCTACCATCATCAATCAATTTCAGAATAAGCATACTCATGTTCTTCATTATTATCACTATCATCACTAAAAGTTTCACAGTCGTCATCTTCAAGTTCATCTTCATCTTCAATTTCATCTCCTTCCATGCCATCTTCTTCATCTTCATTTCTTTGCATGTCATCTTTTGTATCCTCAATCAAGAGATTAACCACTTCATAATCACCACTTGCTAAAACTGTCAAGTTATCAAGTTCTTTCGATGGAGTACCATTAATTGAAATAGACACATCTTCTTAGTATACTTCTTCATTTAAATCAATTTCATTTTCTCTATCTCCATTACTAGGAATGTGAAATCTACTCCTAGCTTTTGTTTTAAATACTGCCCACCAATCACGTCGTTCTCTTTTGGTTGATGGATAACTACTATAATAAACTTGGTGAGCTTGTGCAGCTAAAATAAATGGTTCATTAGTGGCAAGTATTGAGTTATATTTAATTTCAACAAGACCATGCAAAAGATCTACCTTAATATCTTTTTCAATGTGAAACCAATAACACTTAAATAGCATAACTTTGTTTCTGATACCAAAATACTCCAACTCGATTATATCCACTAAAATACCATAAAAGTCACGCTCATAATCTGAGGATAGTATAAATGATTCCATACAAGAATGAAAACAAAAAAACAGGATGGTATATAAGTGTAACTTTATAAACGAGTAGATAAATTCATATTCACGAGCTTATCTATGTATTAATGAGTACAACATCCGATAAAAAGCAAGTGAGTGAGAAATGGCGAAAACTCTTATACTTTTCCTTTTGGACTCAACTTAAGCACTATGAATTGGACCTCAACTCATGATTACTTTTTTATGATAAAACTAATCAAATTCCAACATAGGAAAGGAATTGCTAGTTTTTTTAAACCAAAGAGTTTTGATATGTTTATTATTAATTATTCAAAAATTAAAAAATATTTAGATACAAAAGTAATTAGTCAATTTTTCAAAAAAAAGTAAATAGTTAATTTTTAAGAATTACACATATAATTTTTAATTTTTTCATATTTTATTTGGTTTATATCTTCTCTAGTTTTAAGCAATTTTAAGGAAAGTGACCAATTAATATCATGACTTGACCAATTAATGAATATGAAACTTAAAAGTCTCAAGTCTTCTTTGCTTATCATCGGGACAATATATTTGTCTCTACTGCATGTCTTCGATCATGGATAAAAGGAGCATGAATTGGTTGGAAACGATATAAAGTAGTTAATTTGATATGAAATCCAATTAAGCCTCAAATCAATTATGCTAAAGTTAATTCAAGTGGCTGTGATCAATTAGGTTTTGTTACGGATTTTAGGTTTGACTATGATGTTGTTCTTTTCTTATGTGTTAAAAGTGCAATACATCCATGAAAAATAGTATTATTATTCAATATGCACCACAATCAAAAGCAAATGAAGTAATAATAATAATAATAATAATAAAAGACTCCATCAAATTAATAAGGTAAATAAACAATCAATCCTTACTATTTATGGGAATTGTAAATATTGGGGTAGAGGGTAAAAAATACCTATGCCGAGTGACACTGATAGAGAGTGTTGGAAGATGTGGATAATAACAGTAGTAGATGCAGAGATGAGAGAACAAAAGCCAAGCAACTGATTTAACTAGCAAACGTCTTTACCATTTTACTAAAAGAGATTTACAGTAAACTTTACAAAACAAAATGACCAGCAGCAGTGTTAAGCACTCAAAATCAGGCAACAATGTCAGCAAATTGTATGCTACTCACCACTTTTTCTGTACTATACCCTGTTTTTTAAAGTTGTAATTGTACCACAAAACAAGTACAGAAGTAACTATTTGTAGCAATTTGATTCAAAGTGTAATATTGGTTTTATTTTATTCTCTTCACTAAGGAGACAGTTGTTCCTTCTACGTTTACAATCACAGTGAGTGGAGCTTAAGCTTCCCACTGGACACCAAAATTCTAACAACCCATAATTGTCGAAAAAAATTAGTCTTGCACATAAAGGAATGGATGCGCTTAATTTATTAAAGTCTTTGAATCTATTTCATAAAAAGGAAAACAAGATCCTTGAATGTTTTCAAGTTAGTTCAATTTAGTTAAACTGGCATGAAGAATGCCCACTAAGGATTATACGAGGCATTTTTCTTGATACAATACCACAACAGCAAACCAAGGATCCTAGCCTTGCTCAACAAACCAAGCATTTTTATTGCTAATTTATACCCCTGATAAAATTAAGATAATAGCATAGGACCAAGATCTTAATCTATCAACCATCTATGTCATTCTTTTGATTAGCTTCAGGCAAGACCTTACAATTTGGAATATGCAAATTTTATGGAAATATGAATATTCAAATTTTATGGAAATAATGAAACTCTCTACTTTAAGTGACTATAATCTCTATTGACCAACTATTTCATGTTATGTATACTAATGCAGTAAACATTCCAGGTAAAACTATGACCTGTGATGGAAATAGATGTTATACATACATTACACAAATTTCATGAGCTTGCAACTAGAGCAAAATTGGCATAAGTTAATCTGCAATTCTAAAAGGGGAACATGTAAAAATATTAAAATCAAATTTGCACATTAGAACAAATCCAAAAACATGAAAACAATTTTAAAATCACTATCAATTTGTACAATTTCTTTGCTAAGACAAAATATTCTTAATGCTAAATAACATGTATACACCTTCTTTCCCTCAATTTTAGTAGGAACATCACCACTAGCAATGTTGAGCAAGCCAAAAACCTTGGACTCTATGCACTACCACAGCAGCAGACCAAGCACTCAAACACCAAATACAAAAAAAATACAAAAAGAAAAAGAAAATGGGAGAGATGGTAGTGACCTAGGATTTTGGGTTGGGATTTGTGATATTTTTGGAGGGTGTGAAGGTGGGATAGCCAGCTAAAGGAGGAAGAGAGAGATCAGATTAGGAAAAGGCTGACAAGAAGTTGGGGTTTTGGGTAGTCAAGAGAGAGATCCGGTTAGGATAAGGTTTTTGAAGGGGGGCTAGTGGTAGAAGAGCCGACAAAGGAAGAGAGAAGAAAAAAGAAAGAAAGAGAGGGATAAGAGAAGGAGAGAAGAAAACGTCGACGGGGAGAACTACAGGAGGTAAAGGGGAAAGGCAAGCAAGAGAGAGGGAAGGAAAAGAGAAAAGAAGAAGGAATGAGGGAAAGCCGACTGGGAGAGAGGCCGGCGACAAGGGAGAAAAGAGAGGGAGCTTCTTGTGGAAAGAAAAGAAAACAAAGCTATTTTAAAGAGAGGTTAGAATGCCAGCTAGGTAGAGAGAGAAAATGGAAGAAGGATGTCAAACCCTGTTCTATAAAATAATTACGACGTCATTTACATGCTCAATAGAATGTTTGCATGTTTAGGAAGTTCGAGGAATCGTTAAAAGACGATATTGCCCCTAATGGTACCATTAAGTTGATTAAGCCTCGAACTAGTTCAAATAAGAATTTTGAGTGAAATTAAGAGTTTCACAGTTCAGGGATGACTCAAAATGGTAATTCGGAGTTCGGGGATCAATTTGGAGTCAAACTGAAATTTTCATTATCTAAGGGCAAAATGGTCATTTGCCACCTAAGGACAAAATGAAAATTTTCAGAAAAGATTTTTTTGGCTCCATTTAACTTATTGTAGTATGATTTGAGTATTGCAGTATAATTTGAGGGTTTGGCAGTGAAAAAGTTTAATTCCGATGATTTCTGGAGTGTAGGGGCAAAATCGTAATTTTTCTACCGACAGACAAAATTTAAGATTTTGAGAGAATTTAGATCACATTTGACAAATTAGAGAATGGTATGAGTATAAGGGATGAAAAATATGTCTATGAGAAATTTTTCAGTTTTCGGGTCAACAACGTAATTTTTTACTTTTACGGGGGTAAAAGTGTAAATTTCAAAAATTACTCCACCAAGACTTTGGATAAGTCTGAGAATTTTATCTAAGCTATGGATATGTGGGAAAAGTGTATGGTGAAAATTTAGAAATAAATGGATGGCTAGAATTTAAGGAATTAATAAAACAAAAAAAAATGAATAAAATAATATTATATTATTTTAGCCTTTAAAAAGGTCAAAATTTCCAGAATTCTCATCTTCTTCAAGCTGTCCAAACCAGGAGAAAAAATGGGGAAAAGAAATAAGAACCCTAGCTGAAAAATTTGGGGAAAATCAAGAGAAATCAAGAAATCAAGCATTAAAAAGGTAAATTTCATTGATTTTCCTTGTGATTTTCACTACCCATGCATTTTTTTCTCATTTCCATGCAAAATTAGAAAGTGGGTATGGACACCCATGCTGGCCAAACCTCCATGGATGAGTTTGAGCTTGAGTTTGGTTGATTTAATTGAATTAAGTGATTTAGTTAGGTTATATTGAAATATAGCAAAAATAAGCTAGAGAAATAATTTTCTCCCATTGAAACCCATTATCCTAAATTTTCTAGGGGAATATTGGCTGCTGATCTTGATGTTTATTTGAGGAATTATGATGAATAATGATGAATTATGAGCCTAGAAAAATAATGGGAATTTTCGGAACAAAAATATGAATTTTTACCCACTAGGGGTATTTTCGTAATTTACTATCGGGACTGATAATTTGCACCACACTGAGGAACATTAAGTCAATTTGGGTGCAATTGAGGTATAGAAACTGAAAAAAATTAATTTGGAGTTTAAACGGACACATATATCGATTTATCTGGTAAAAGACCGAAATAGGCTAACATCGCGTTTAGGCAAAATTTAGACATTTTGCACTTCATATCATGCATTAGTAGTATAAATTAGTTTATTTTTGTTTAGTACCAAAGTAGTAAACCTCTTAATTGTGCAATTTGTCAAGGTGGCGAATCCTCTGACAAGGGCAAAGAAATCGCACCCGAGGAGTAATAGTTGAGTACCCAAATTTGATTTTCAGAAACTGTGAGTAAACTTATTATCGTCTTAATTATCGAGAGTAGTTTTATACAATTGTGTGATTTTATGAAAAATGGGTTTAAATGGTAAATTACTATGTTTTAAGAGAAATTGTGATTTTATAAAATGATTTTATAAATTTTCTGAAAAATCGAATACTGGTTTTGAAAATAGAGTAATTGGAGACTGCCTGCTTGTGTTGTAAATTTATAGTTTTAAATTGAATGGCTTATGACAATAAAGAGCATGAATGGCTAAACTGATTTTGGTGTTAGAATTATTTGTATTTTGTATTTAGCCTTGAGAGACTAGGTTGCGATAAATTGCCATGTCATGCAGAAAAAGATTTTATAAATCAGGTGGTAGATAAAAGATTAGCTACTGTAGTAGTGGGGGGTTCCGTGGGCCAGCCTATTTGAGGGGCACGGTAAACTCCTTTATATTCTCACCTCGGTCGTAGAGGCGCGTAGGGTATCTCCTGAGGTGGGCTTTTTGAGTGCACTTGTAACACCCGACCCTAAATTATTTGTGATATATCATTCACATGCTTTGGATAGCATGTTTGTATATTGAATTGCCCTGAAAAACAAGTTAAATGACTATATTGTCTCTAATGGTACCATTTAGTCAAATAAGTCTTGAACTAGTTTAAACAGAGAATCGAGGATGAATTTGAGAAAACTAAAACCCATGGGTTGATTGAAAATGAGGATTTAGAGTTTGAGGTCCGATACGGAGTTAATCCAGACTTTAAGTATTCTAGGGGCAAAATGATAATTTGCCACTTGAGGAAGAGTATGAAATTTTTTTTTATCCCGTTTGATTAAGATTGATTATATTAAACTTATTGGACCATAATTTGAGGGTTTGGCAGTGAAAAAGGTTAATTTCGGTTATTTCTGGAGTGTAAGGGCAAAATCGTAATTTTTCCACCCACGGACAAAATTTGAGATTTTGAGAGAATTTAGATCACATTTGACAAATTGGAGAATGGTATGAGTATAAGGGATGAAAAATATGTCTATAGGCAATTTTTCAGTTTTTGGGGCAAAAATGTAATTTTTGACTTTTACGGGGGCAAAAGTGTAAATTTCAAAAATTACTCCACCAAGTCTTTGGATAAGTCTGAGAATTTTATCTAAGCTATGGATATGTGGGAAAAGTGTATGGTGAAAATTTGGAAATAAATGGACGGCTAGAATTTAAGGAATTAATAAAACAAAAAAAATGAAAAAAATAATATTATATTTTTTAGCCTTTAAAAATGTCAAAATTCCAGAATTCTCATCTTCTTCAGCTGTCCAAATCAGGAGAGAAAAAGGGGGAAAAGAAATAAGAACCCAAGCTGAAAATTTTGGGGAAAATCAAGAGAAATCAAGAAATCAAGCATTAAAAAGGTAAATTTCATTGATTTTCCTTGTGATTTTCACTACCCATGCATTTTTTTCT